>NC_060249.1:136153792-136482280 GCF_921293095.1 Ischnura elegans
AATCTGACGTACATGCGAAGGCGCAATCAAAATTGCGTCGTGTAAAGCGGTGTATTGCGTGAACACGTGCGAGAATGCGTGGAAGTGAGACGGCATAATAGCCCATGTTCTAATTTCGTTCATGCATTCGCACAATTCAATCCCAGAGACGAGAATACTCGCAGACAATGTCCGCGATGATTTCCTCCGCGACATTATAGTAGGTATTATCCACATCAGGATGAAATGCTTATTTTTCGATTATTTTACGAATGTCTGAAAATAAAAATAAATATCTTATATTGCCAGCTTCGTTTATAACTCTTCTTAAGTCAGGTTCTTTTTCAGAAAAGTATATTTCAGCTCTGACAGGTTAATTTCACCAAGGTCAATTTTAACTCCAATCATTTAATTTTTTAAGCTCTCTTCCGTGCATACCATTTTTAATGAATCGTAGTACTCGTAGATAAGTCTAAAGGAATGTGAGCGTTGATGAGCCTGTATACGATCTAAGAAATGTCACTTATATGCATAAAAAAAGGAAATTCAATTGGTACGTCTCGCATTGACACTGAATTTACGACCATGATTCCGACACTATTCTGTCGTTATCAAGAGACTTGTTATCACCTTAAGAACGAAATTGCACTGTCGAAACCATGACCCAAAATAGGATTAGTGTGAAAATTGCCTACCGTCATTCTGTCTAAAGTCGGACAGGGGGTATGAAGTCGGACAACGAGCAGTTCTGATTTAGAAATGATATGGAATTGTTTCAGTTCGGCCCTCCCACCGCGACGAAATATGATCGCGTAGCGTATAAGGTTTCCTTTTTGAAGCATTCGAGACACCGCCCGTCTCGATTTAATTGGGCTCGAAGTTGTAGCAAGATCAATTTCAGAAAAAATCTGAAGAAAATGTCGCTGTCCAACTTTCACATGCGACCTTCGTCAATGTAGTTACAATCAGTATAAAGGAGAGTAAAATCCTGAAGAAATGTATTCTCTCCAAGTATGCATTGTTTACAATGTACTCAAATCCAAATTTTGAGCGTCAAATAAATTTCCCGTCATTCCTTCTTGAGTCGGACAGCGTGCGGACCAACCAGTGCGATCTCTTACGGGGCTTCCGGGTAACTTGCACTCTCACGCCATCTGAGAGAAGTATTGAAGTTGTAGGGGAGGTGAGAGAGGGAGGGGGAAGTAGGGGAGGGTTTTCGTGGAACTCACGTGGTCCCAGCGCCGTTATAACCACGTGACCACGTTTTGAATCTGTTCTCTTGGCAAGTTAGGAGCTCTCGTGATCCGTGTGATAAGTCTTTATTTTTATAAAGTGAAAATGAAGCACTACCGTAGTGTTTTGGAGTGTGGTGCCCATATTTCGGATGGGAGGTGGTGTACTGCCTTTTGCTTCGTATGTCAGCGTTAAAGTCAGTTCTCTGATTTATATTCAGTGCTCACGCGCCTGTTAATGCATTGGATTCACAACTGTCCTTTGCTGAAGTGTTTGTGTTGTGTTGAAGTGCCTCCGACTGTTGGTTTAATTGTCTTGCATGGTTATGCTGTGGTGTACTGCCATTTGCTTCGTATGTTAGTGTTAAAGGTAGTTATCTGATTGCTATTCAGTGCTCATGTTCCTATATTAATGCATTGCATTCACAACTGTCCTTTGCTGATTGTGTTGAAGTGCCCCTGACTGTCAGTTGGTTTAATTGTTTTGCATGGTTATGCTGGGGTGTACTGCCTTTTGCTTCATATGCAAGTGTTGCGGCGAGTTATCTGATAAGTATTCAGTGCTCACATTCCTATTAATGCATTGCGTTCACAACTGTCCTTTGCTGATTGTGCTGAAGTGCCCCTGACTGTTAGTTGGTTTAATTTTCTTGTATGGTTATGCTGGGGTGTGCTGCCATTTGCTTCATATGCATGTGATAAGCAAGTTGTCTGATTGCTATTCGGTGCTCACGTTCCTATTAATGCATTGCATTCACAACTGTCCTTTGCTGATTGTGTTTAAGTGCCTCTGACTGCCTGTTGGTTTAATTGTCTTGCATAGTTATGCTGTGGTGTACTGCCTTTTGCTTCATATGCAAGTGTTGTGGCTAGTTATCTGATAACTATTCAGTGCTCACCTTCCTATTAATGCATTGCGTTCACAACTGTCCTTTGCTGATAGTGTTGATTGCCTCTAACTGCCTGTTGGTTTAATTGTCTTGCATGGTTATGCTGGGGTGTACTGCCATTGGCTTCATATGCATTTGATAAGCAACATTGCTATTCATTGCTCATGCACCTATTAATGCATTGCATTCACAACTGTCTTTTGCTCAATGTGTTCGAGTTAGCAATATTTCTTTCCTTATCCCTGAATGTGAGGTTATTTTAATGCCTTAGTATTTTTTCATGCTTTATAAAATTGTTTCGAACGTAAGGCATTGAAGTGGTGATCTATTGTTTTTCAGTGATCTTTTTCAAATGTTAATGTTGCCTTGTTTTATAAATGTATTACAGTTTTTTATCAATAAAAATGACTTAATGTTTAATTACCATTGTTTTTTCTTTAAAAGAAACAAAAAGTTTTGTTTTTCAGGAAATGCGAGTATTAATATTACTGTATATACTGGATGACATATTTGAATGCCCAGTTTTGCCGCTAATTGTCAGTGCTGCCATCTATCGGCAGTCACGTACACTTTTTTTGGGCTGCCATCTATGAAAATTACTGTACTACGTCGAGTAAGGAAAAAGCGGGGGGTGGTTAGGGGAGGCAAGGTACCTCCTCTTAACATGGCAGTTCGCAAAGCCTGGTGCGGACATATCCCCGCCTGAAGTCGGACAGAGCAACGCCAAGTGATGGGAGAAGTGTATGTGTGTGTGGTTTGTGTTTTTTGCACTAAGGAATTTAAGTGGTGTTATTTGGCCCAGAAAATGGATAAGTGTCCTGATATTAAGAGGGCACTTGAGGAAGTTAGATAGAAGAAACTTTCAATCAGAGCTGCTTCCAAGAAATACCAGATCCCAAAGTCAACTCTTTGTGATCATGTTTGTGGAAAACACCCTGGCAAGCATGGAGCTCAGACAGTGTTTAATGAAGAAGAGGAGGCAATTATCTGTGCAAATTTGACTAAGGTTTCGGAATGGGGCTTTCCATTTACTAAATTTGATCTTCGTATATTGGCCAAACAATATCTGGACAAAGCTGGACGTACGGAGCCGCGATTTAAGAATAATTTGCCTGGAGAAGAATGGGTGGAAGGATTTCTCCGCAGAAATGCTGAACTCTCTTTGCGGACTTGTAGAAATGTTCCTGCAAGGAGATGTAAGGTAAGGTTTCGTTCTATTATTTTAATTTCCAGTGCCAGTGTTGATTATTTCGTGTTTTTCAAAGTTTCTTCCAAAACTTCCATTCATATTTACAGGTTGACCCTCAGCAATGCAAACAATACTTTGAAAAGCTGAGAAAGACGATTGACGGGGTTACCCCATCCAACATCCTCAATTATGATGAGATGAACCTGGGCAACCGACGATCCTGGTGAAAAAGTGTGCATATTCAAGAGGGGGACTAAATATCCTGAGCGTATTATGAACTCATCTAAATTTTAACTGAATGGAGAGCAACAGCCGATAGAAGACTCGTTACTCTCCCCAAATATACCTTTCTCTCTTAAAGAGATTGTGTGAAGGAGTTGAGCCCAATGCCACTTCTAATCTTATGACTGGTTTCCGCCCTTGTGGCATTCACCCATTATCCCTGGAGAACGTTCTGATGAAGATGCCCATTGGATTAGGTACTTCGAATATTAATTAAGGGAACTGAACTGTGCAACTTTTGAGTGACTCAGTAATGGAACTGTTGGAGAAAATGCGATACGGAGGCCAAAAGAGTAATGCCCCTCTAAGAAAAAGAAAAATGAATGTGGAGCCCGGTAAGAGCGTCACATCTGCCGACGTTTTGAGGAAACGTCGGCAGGAAAAAGGAAGCGTCGGAGGAAACCGATCTGGGCATGTTGGGTGCTAAAAAGAGCAAAAAATATCAAACATCAGTACAAATTTCTCATTGTAATGATTCAACGTTGGAAGGGGAATCTTCAAACGCTGTGGCAATAGAACTTCACGAGGACCTCTAACTTCCTGAGGGACCGGAAGTTGGAGAATAGGTGTTAGTTAAATTCTCAAGCAAGAAAAGTGTCGGTTATTATGTTGTATGTGTGGAATGTGTTGAGGACGAAGAACTAGAAATTCGATGTGCATGGAAAACTGGAAAACATTTTAAATGGCCGGACAAAGATGACAGGTATTTAGTGGATTTAATTCAAATTGAGAAAAGGCTAGATCCCCCTCAAGAGGTAAAAATAAGCCGAAGAGTGACCTATTTCCATTTGAATGAAAATAATGGACCTTGATGGTTATAATGTTTATTGAAAGATGGATAAACAATAAATATGGTGTTTTCAAGTCTTCGCTCAAAATATTTTTTATTATGATGCAGCTCCATAACCCCATACCAAAAAATCATCCCGTAACCACCCCTTTGACGTTTTTTCTTGACTAAATAACATTTTTTCATCATTTGTGCGTCCAAATCCGGACAGTAGGGCCTGAAAAGACTTATTTCTGTGCAAATTATAAGACTCCGACTTAATACCAGAATGGTGGTTGGAGTCGGACACACGTTATTCTTTTTTTTGGTCAGAAAACATTGGATGGGTCAATTGAAACGGTACGAATGCATACTTTGACTGATTTTTAATTCTTACGTAAACAAAATATTAGCGTATATCAAAAACCAAACTCGTTATATGTAAATTACCAATAAAAGTGTCCGACTTAAGACCAGTTGATGGTACTTATAAATATTTACAGATATTTATTAAGATGCTTGAGTCTGGTTCTGAAGGAATAAAGCGTGCTGTGAAGAGTCTTGTTTATTTAACCTCTTCTGAACGAGCATTATTCATCAAATGCGTCAATTGTGATGAGTGATCTGAATTTTTTTTATTTAAATCAATTAAAAAAATTGTTTTTATTTGTATTATTTTTAATGCAATGAAAAACAGAAATTCGTATCAATTTCTTTTTTACCTCAACGTATATTTTTAACAACTGCGACTCCTCCCCGCCCCCGACAACTCGTGACGAAAACACTTAGTAAACAAAATGTCTCGGCTACCACTGTAGGCATCCCGCACAAGTTCCGTGGAGTTTAAACCTTCCATCTCCTCTGTATCCCTTCTCAAATCATTTTCTCCTCACCCACCATGTCTTGCACTTCGTCATTCGTTCTCCTCTCCGTCCACCCCACTTTCTGCATTTTTCTCCATAAATACATCTTGAACCCATTCAGATTTTTTTCTAGTCCTACTTTCTAAGTTTTCACGTTTCCTCAACGTAAAGCTAGACTAGATTAGACTAGATTGTAGATCAGATTCTTCTCTAAACTTTAGCATTGCCATCCTCTCATAAGGTCTTTTCTGTTCATGTGCCCTCCCTGGCTAATGCAATAGGGTAGTTTCCTTCATAAAAAAAACGTAATGCATTGTTTGCGATTCGTTACCCACCAATATTGTATTCATAATATACAAATGATTTGGTTTTAGAAATTCCAATTTATACGAATGACAATGGTCAATTTTATCCTCATTCGAAAAAAGGCCAGATTGGCGCCCATGCGATGCCACTCCACGTGATGTCACAAGGACCTAGTTTCTATACGAATAGATAGGAGTTTTACATCGTCTAAGATTACCAATGCATGCATGAGGCACAGAGCTCAGGGAAATATCTCTTAATAAACACCTATTAAAACTGCCTATGGACGGAATGTTTCCTTCGTTTGATAGGGTATTAATAATCCTCATTTAAGCCAAACGCTACCTGCTAGCAGGGTACTCTGCTACATGCTAGCAGCCTGCATCTTAGCGGCGCACATGTCCTCGCCCCAATGTCACCTCACTTTGCGGCAGTGGGAACAAGAATTACGTCACACGGGCTTTTCCCATCATTCCTACATTACCATCGCGTTTTCGCGCGCTTGAAATTTTTCACTTTTCATTTAATCGCGAAAAATAGATATCGTCATTAAAAAATCTAAAAGTGTGAAATGCGTACTCCAGGAGTTATAAACTTTCGATTTAGGCAATAAAAAAATTATAGGAAACCACCCTATTGCCCTTCTGATGTCGTTACTCCTGTATCCGTTTTTTTGTGGTAGCTAACGTATAAGTAATTTATTGATAGCTTCCAATTTTTTGGAAGCATGCTATATCTACGAATTTTTGGAGCATTAGCAATTCAATCTACATATTAATATCCAATAACAATTGTCCCTACCATATAACTCGCATTCTAATCTCCAAGTAGCTGGTATTAATTTCCAAGCTAAATCTTAGGACTTTGTAATGAATAAATATTCACACTAGGAGCCAAATCTCATCCATATATACGAGTTATTTTCATATCGGTGATCCCAGCAACTTCCGGCTCATCTATAATTATCTCCATAATAGTGCAGCTATGGAAATTTTCAGTTGGTCAATCTTGTATTCGAAAATATGCATGCTGATGACCTTCCGTCTTCGCCTGCCCTTTCTCATCCTCCTCGTTGGCTTTGTTTCGTGAGCGTTAAATGCTTATTAATTGCGTTCTGCTGCGGAGGCAATGGAATGTGGAAGTGGTCTGGTGAGAGTGACCACGACACTTTTCATTAAACACTCGCACCTCACTCCTCAGAAGACCGTTCAAATAGTTCTTATGCTATTTTCATATTTTAATATTGCTATTTTCAATTAATTCTTTACCGATAGTCACAGCTGTTAGTGAATTCTTTTTGCTCCGTTGCAGTTTGATATTTTTGCCAGCGCTGTCTTTGCGTTCCAGATTCCTTGGTTGCCAACGACGCGACGAGTGTGATTTTTCGTTTAAGAAGAAATACATTTTTTGAGATTCTTTTCATGAGTAATGAGGCCACTGTGGACATTCCAACAGTATAAATTATTGTTAACTCTTTTGATTTTCCTTGCCGTAAGTTCATGGAAGATCTTTTTCGTTACTTAACCTGAGCAAGGCTGAGCGGTGAAATGATGTCTACAAGTCCCGGAACGCCGGGCATTAATAAGATCTCCCATCTGATTCAGCTGGTACATGTTTATTTTCTGCTTGAGACCAGCTTGCCATTGGCTTCCCTCTACCAACTGCAGTTTTGCTATTCAATAATTCTGTTAGAAACATGTATGGACAAAGCCGAAAATGTTTTCTTGCTGCGCAATTTGAGATAAAATTTTTTCTCTCACGTTTACTAAGGCCTGGTTACACGATGCATTAACACGTTCGGTTTATTGTCCAAATGTATGAACGCGTGAATGAACACCAAAATATACCGTGTAACCACCCAACTTGTGCGAATGCATGCCCAGAAAATAGAACCTATTCTTATTTGGTTCATGCATTCGTACATGTTCCGTTCCGGTCCACAAAAATCATTCATGCAAACATACATTAACTTGTGCGAGTTAATGTACCGAGTAACCAGGCCTTTAGAGACCAATAGGCATCCCTATCGATGCGAGCTTTTGTCTTTAGAAATGCTCAGTTGGCTTGGACTAGCTGCCTATGTTTACGTGGTGATATACATGTATTCTCCTTGTATGTTTTACTTGGATATTTTTTTCTCTCTACTCACGATTGATCTGCATAAATATACGTGATGCATATATATAGTGACACCAATGAATTGATATCGAATTTCTAGCAATCATCATGATTTCGTAGTATCTTGCCAGATTATTCTTGCCATAACCGTACATGATTTGGACTTATTTTATTTTGATTTTCTCTTTGATACGTGCATGAATGTCTATGGAAATATTTTTTTAATCGGAAAAATACCAATAGGTCACAAGATTCGCTCGCAAGCAGGCTTTTAAAGGCTCACTTTGATAGTTCTTTTACGGGTTACTACTTGAGAAATACTGAGGAATCTTGATTAATTTCATAACAGGATGTTTATGAATGATTAATTTAATGACTTAAAATCATTCATAATTATTGGTTTTTCTATTTCTAAGTATCAATACGGATTCAATGTCCTGGGCAAGCTTACCGCGCGTTGGTTTGCAAGATCTCGATGCCAACTTCCGGCGCCGAAATGGTCAATATCCGCCCTGTTGAATTATTTGTCCTCGGGATGTGGTCGGAAGGGCAATGTTAAATTGAAACCTTGTTACATGGCCGGGATGGTCAGTCGAGAAAAATTAGCATCACATGTATCACTTGTTGCGTTCAAAGGGTGGAGATTATGGGTAGAAACTGAAGTTCTTAGTTACCTTCACACTACAAAAAAGATGCACATAAATGCGCGGAAAATAGGATGAAAGAACCGTTTCACCTTGAGAAGGCCTGCAGGAGGGAAGGCGAAACATCACTTAGGCGATAACTGTTGCAGACGCTGCGTATCTCGAACAAAATTATATCTCTATCAAAAGACGCAGACTTTTCTCTCATTGCTTCTACATGCTACCTTACTAGCCGTCTTAACAGGCGTGTAGCCAGGGTTGCTAGGACGTAGGACACCAATCTCTTGCTAAGAAAAAGTGATTTCACTACTCATTTCTGCCTGGCATTAATTGCATAAACATGGTGAATACGGATTCCCAAATATTTGATCGGTCAAATATGTCTCTTATTTTATCGTTTTTATCGGACCCGGAAATATGGTGATGCTCTACGAATTGTTCTACTTTAAGTTTCGCTATATAAGATGTCTATTCTCATTTGCTCCTGCAATCTAAGCCTGACACTGAATCTCCGAGTCTCTAGCGAATCGCGAATACCGAATCAGCTGAATTCCTGGAATAGATGTGTGAAACACTCGCTCGAGGTGGATTCCTCTCTTTTTTTTTGCATTTATTTGCAGTTTCTCCTATCACTGTCATAAGCATATTTTTCAGATACTGGTTGATACTGCGCTGTGGGCTCAATTAATAATTTTAATCTTCCCCATTTATCGCTTTCATTCATTTATTTCCATACCCTTCGTTTCAGCGTGACTTGCCATCAGCGCCATATGCGGCTGTGGGGGTCATCACTTAGTTGACCTGACATCGTCCCAACCTGTTCTTCCCTGACCACCTTCCTCATTTCCTCCCTCCCTCCGTTATCCTCATCTTCTCCTTCTATCCCCCCCCTTGCTCGTCTCTTCCTCTGTCACGTGATATCCTGACCGCTTCCCACGTTGAACCGTGGATGATAATCGCAATTGAGCTTTGACCTTGGATCACGAATAATATAGTGCCGTCATCATTCACTTCTTAATTGCTGCATCGAGCATTCATGAGTTATCATTTATATGTTTTCAGTGCCAAATACAATCTTATTTGATGGCATTGATATAGGTTTTGCGCCCAAAAAAAATAAATTTAAGACCATGACCCCTCTGTTTTACACGGGTAAAATTAGAATAAAATATGCGAAGGGGGCCAAGAAAAGTGTCGTTGCTATATTGCGCTCCTCTAAATTTGAAGGAATTTCCTTTTTTACTTTCTATATCCATGAAAATTGTAATTTACCTATAAAAAGTCACCTTATTAAAGAATGAACGCATTTTTTTTTATCTTCCGATGTCTCTTATAAGATAAATATATATTTATTGGGAATCTTTTTCCTGATTCCGTGTAAAATAATACTCCTACCGTCTAACTAACCACGAAAAACAGAATTAAGAACATAGTACATAGTGCTGTTATACATCTCTTAAGTTTCATAACTTTGCGCTTCAGGAGACAAAATAAATAACTGTATTGCTTGTCCCGTATGCAGTAGAAAATGTTCCCTTAATTGCCGCTAGGTAATCATGAAAACTACTGTCCTAGGAAAAAGTTGGAAAAAGTCAAGTTTAATACTTATTTATTCCGTTTTGGCTGTGATGCCATTGAACTGGAATTTAAAGGGAATTCACTGCTTCGTTTCCTCAACATCTTCAGAAATTCATCCCGGTAATATAAAAATGTCTTAACCGACATTTTATTATAATAGGTAATGTTTCGGACGCTCGAGAAACGGTAATTCCTCGTTAAACGGTACTTTCTCAAGAACGTGTCCATGCATTGGCATGAGGTGCCTTACTCGGTGCTCGGAACGCCCGCGAAAGTGCGTGCGCAAAATTTAGGCGTCGGTGCTTCGGTCGATACAAATTTATTTCTCTCGGAATTTATTAATGTGACCAAATTTCTCGGAAGTTATCTCATTCGTAATTAACTGATTTCATCGATCGTACACTTCAGGGACGCCGTCGAAAATCAAACCAGCGCTCGCACGATCGCCTCCAATTAGCTTCGATTTTTGGCCACCAGGTGACTGGCTCGTCGTTTGGATTCGCCAATTATCACTGCGCGGTCTTCCTCAGTCATGCGATATCCCGGCGACCGACGATAATCGCAATTTGCGACTCACCGCTACGACCTTGGATCGCGGCTGGTTGTGCATTATTTATTATTATACTTTTTAAGGTCCCATTGGAGGATTGCTTGTATGGAGACCACAGTGGCATCGTTTTTCGTATGTCACCTTTGAATTCTGTGAAATCCCATTAAACGCATCATTTCGTCATATTTCAGGTATCATTCTGTGATTAATGAGAGCCATCTCATGATCGTTTCGTTCAAATTACTTCATTCAACTTTGAATTTTATAAACGATCGTGCAATTTAATACTTCAATCAATTTTTTCTGAATCGCTAAAATTTCATCCGAAATACTCGCGTGAAATTTAATCCCTATATTCTATCAAAAATGCAAATAAATTCCGAAATGAAATTTAGAACATACTTACGTCAAATGAATATTTTACCTATTCTTATTTCTTACTCCTTTGGTATATCTTCCGGCCGTTTCATTTTTGGCGGCTTCGCTGGAATAGCCTCGAAATTAACACTCCAGGTTGTTTTTTGTATTTCATCATATTTTTTCATCGAGCCAAATAGTTTATATTCTCTAGCCCAATCTGATAGCGTCCGAATATTGCGCTCGAGTAACTTGACTGAAATCTTAACATAAATCGACAAATCGTATTTTTGGTTGCGTGAAAGATAGCTAACTACACGTTGATGGTGGCAACTCTCCAGATCAACTTTCCCGTTGACCGGAGGAACCCTCGAATGTGTTCCTAGTTGAGGTGATGCGCAGGGCGTTAGGTATTTGTTCTTATCGCCTATTGGACATCGCGTACGCCATGAACGCGGTGAATTGAGCTGAGCTGTCGCAATTCACACCGTCCCATTGTGTTCGCCCGCCGCCCCTGTTTCTGCGGCCCACCGACAGATGTCGTCTTTCCCACCTTAAATCCGCTGTCCCTTGCCAGCCGCTTTAGATTTACGCGCGAGCACAAGTTGGGGCGAAAATAAGTCCTCTGGCAAGCAAGCCCCTTGCGCTGGGGCCTTAAATTCGTCCCCGTGGTATCCGCAAGCGCCTCTTCCGGGGCAATAGATTTGGGGCGTTTACGGCTCCCTCCCTCCCCCGTCTCGACAAATGAATGCACTTGAAGCGAACATGTGTGTCCTCTCGGAATGACACATCGGGAACGGACGTGGTTGGAAACTAGTGAGTTAAGTAGTCCTTACCCAGTGCTATTGCGGATTTTATTCTTTAAAATAATGTGAAATGGGAGAACTAAGCATAATGCAATGGAGTACAGAGCTATTTTACGTATAGAAGTTTAGGTTGAATGATTGAGATATCTTTTTTGTTATTCTCTTCTTCTGGAGACAGAGGAGTGTAATATCCATCATCGTATACACATTCATTCCTCAAACTTTCTCTGATTCCCGCACGTGTATTCCAGCTAGCTTTTATGAGATTAAATATAACACTGAAACAACCGGCATATCTGGCTGACAAGGAAGAC
Source organism: Ischnura elegans (assembly GCF_921293095.1). Classification (NCBI taxonomy): domain Eukaryota; kingdom Metazoa; phylum Arthropoda; class Insecta; order Odonata; family Coenagrionidae; genus Ischnura; species Ischnura elegans. Next base: position 136,165,670 of record NC_060249.1, read on the forward strand.
AAATAAGATGTATTAAAGGACCGCTGGCCCCTTTTTTCCGTTGCATTTCCACTTAAACTTATGTGTGTGTTTTTCTAATTGCTAAAACTGACTGCCATGTCTCAATGCAGTACTAAATGCCAGCCACACACACAAGGCTGAGCACCACTACATGTACTAAAAATTTAGGGGAGATGATAACTTATTTTTTTAAATAAAATATGATATTGCTAATCCTTCATAACTGACACTTCTAGTGATATTTGGCGATGAAGTATATTTTGTGTTATGGAAATCATACGTAGTGCACATGTTTCCGCGGTCTTATCCTTACTAAGTCGATGACCACATTTCAAGTAAGTAATTTATTTGTATATGTGATTTTACTTTGATGGGAAATATGTCGGATCACATCGCGATCATAGAAAAATTAATTATCTTATGAAATGTAAACAATCCTCAGATTGATTTTTCTGATTATCATTTTTTTACAGTTTACCTACGCTTTTTTTGTATTACTACTCTTTCTAATATACACAATCTGTTAAGTATACCAATAAGCGCATTAAAATTTCCATCTCCAACGTGCTTCCAGAAGTTATGTTGTTTAATCAATCAATTGCAATGATTGGCATGCAAATTTTGTTGGACGTGTTTCACAATGGGAAACTTGCATGAACTTGTAGTGACTTCCAGTATATAATAATTGTATTTGCCTATTTCCCACTATATTTTTATGGCATGTGCTAATATATCGTCTATAGATTTACCTATATTATTGAAATAGGCTGTAGCTTGTATGTGTGTGTGTTGACAGCGGAACTGATTCTTATATGCGATTTGTGTGCAGACTGTTTTGCAGTGAATTCGTATTCGTTAAACCAATGAAACGGTGAAACAAATGAAATTCGTGAAACCAATGAAATGGTGTCCATTATCATGAAATAAAAGCTTCTTTTAACAATACATGCATTTCTCGTGTTTCTTTTACTGTCCATAGCTTTTCATAAATAACTGTCTAAAAGTTATTTTTCACAATGAAAGAAAGTGATATTCTTGTGCTCTCTGATTTGGCATTAGCTTTCCAAACCCCTCTTTTTACTTGAAAATAATTCAGAGCAACAGAATATTTGTTTCACATGAGTTAAGAGCTTTTATCGGTGATTAAGGCTCTCCGGCTATGTATTCGTGATGAATTTTCATCAGGAAGAGAATCCGACCACCGTAGGACGGATAAGACTACCTTCTCCGCTAATGCGGCGTTGACAATTTCAGCAGCACGGCTTGTAAGCTAACGAGCGTTATCCTCCATCATTACAAGTTTCTTTTACACCTCGATTTTCCGTCTACGCATAGCAAAAATTTGTCATAACAAATTCCATGAGGGTCGTGGCATCAATTTCTGGCGTCAAAAAAAGGCTGGTGTCCTTACACCCCGTGCCACACGCCTTATAGGTGGCTTGCGAGGTAGTATGTAGATGTAGATGAATCAGGTGTACTATTATCATCCATTTTTCTGATAATTGAAGCATACAAAGGCAAATCCTTGTACTTCATCAATCCGATGTCGCATTTTTTGTTTCCCAAGGAATAATCGTGGCACAATAGCTATAGGAGAACTTTCCGAGAACAACAGAACGTAAAAAAGTGACGATGAGCAGCTAAATACTACCTCAACGCAATGTTTACCGCATCCGCTCAGTGTATTTCCCGACTCCTGACGGCAGTGAAGGCAACTATGACGTTACACTTTGCTTCGGCAGAGCTCTTGCGTCTTCGCGCAGTGGGCGGCTCAGAGAAATTTTTCTCGATATTAAAGTCATTTTTTTATTTCTTTTAATGATGAATAGAGAAACTTTAAGTATTTTTGCGAGCTAATGGATCCATTTTATCTGTCCAAAATAGCTTTTATAGAAATGTATGACCCATGCAAGTTCCCCATTCCCAGAAAGCAGAATATTAGAGCACAAATGTACATACAAAATTAGATTATGGCGTTCGCACCGGTTGAACCACGAACACAATATATAATCTCACTGGAAAATTATAGAGGCTTATCTGGACCAAATTGATCTTATCACATCGTTGCATTAGCATGATAGTGATGCTGTGGAATATATGTGTTTAAAATAAAACGGAAAGCATTGAGTGATTATGTTTCGAAAACACCGGATGAATTGGTAGCCTAAAGATATGATACGCATAGTCAAGTCTAACCTAACTACTATTTTTTGTCTGCAGACGTTAAAATCGCAAGGCGCGATACGGAGGCGTACTTGAAAATGGCGCTACACTACATACTTCGCAATTATTTTCCGCAGGCGTCTGCTTTCCCCGTGTCGCCTCAAAACCATCGCATCCGCGAGAGGGCGTTGGAGAGAGGGAGGGGAAGCCATTGTCGCGCGGCCGAACCAACTCTCTGCACTTCGTCGCTTCGCGTTTGTTCGAAGCGTTGTTGTTTTAGGGCCGAGCGGGAGATGCGGCTGGTGGCGAGGGTGCGGCAGGTGGGAAGGGAGCGGCAGGTGTCGCCCCTTGGTGAGTGTCAACCCTTCAGTCCACACTGGGAGGGCCTTCTCTTGTGTGCACTCGAGCTAGGCGGCTGCATAATATGTGGAAGAGGCCCTTACCCGGGGAGCTGGAATAAATGTGAATCGACTTCAACCGCATTTAAATCGGTCCTCAGAGAGGACCTGAGCGACGCGATGACTTATGAGCAATACTCACTATTCATCTAAATCACTTCATACTACCCCAATGCAAGACACCTCCATGGGCACGTGGAGAAGTGTGTCAGGACACCAGCGAAAGTTACCAAATGAGAGGGAAATGCGAATATGAAGTTCCCCCTAGATTCTATTAAAGTTCTTAATTGTTCGGGGAAAAACTAATTCCTATACCTATCCGTCCGGCAAAATATCTCTCTTAATTAATCGCGTCTGTCGAACCTGGATTAATTGTGGTGTTCTTATTTTATGCTCTCCGTGTCGCTCCGAAAGGTATTTATTATTTAATTCTCAAGCAATCTTATTGTAGCCTCCAAATCTCTAGCGGCTCCCAGTATAATTTTTTTCATCTCTGTAATGCTTTGTGGCAGTATGAGTTTTTGAGGAACCGCGCAGCTCTGTTTCGTATTTTATTTACTCCACGGATTAAGTATTTCTGCGGAGGGTCCCATATTCTATGTTTGTGCGGATGAGTTCGGAAAACCACCTTTTACTTATTCATCCGAAAATCTTCCCACAAAAATAATAAGAATAACTACATTTCTCCGCTCTCAACAATGCACCCTAGAGAAATTTGGAAACATTTAAAAATGCACCCCGAATTGGCAACCCAAATCAATTCCTGGAGCCTCCTCTAAATAATCCTAGTCGTCAAGGGGACTGCATGGAGAGCAGGTTTTTTTGTTGCCACTTTCTAATTTATTGGTAAACTTTTTCTCGTAGGGTAACTGCAATTGCCATAAATAGGGGGAAGGTTATGAGGTTAATAGATCACATAGTCAGGAATATGAAATTTGATTTTCAACCTTGATTAAAGCTTATTTTTCCGTGAAATAGGGATCGCTGTATCAGAGAGCGACGCTAGTCGTGACTTTTGTAAATCATTTAAATACGTGGAGGGTGAAAGCGCATCTGGTCTACGCCTTTCTCGTAGTATACTTTCGCCTGGTGTTTGATATCGATGAATGCGCCTCTCGCGTTTCTCTTGTTTTTTTCCTTATGCTCTAGGTGCGATCCGCGCGGAGTGCGCACCACACTCATATGCATAATTGAGGCGAGAAGTGTCCCACTTCTCTGCCTCTTCCGCCTTAATCTCTCATGAAATCCTCCCTATATCATTTTCCCACGACAATCCCTGTGTCAAACGCGGTCAGCCATGAAGTCCTACAAGCACACACATCATTCCGATATAGTCGACTTATTTTTAGCGTCTCCGAACATTCACCTGTAGATTCCTCGAAAATTTATTTCGTTCGATTTTAGTTATTCATTTTTTCGCAACTACTTTCGTTCAAAACAAAGAGGATTGAGCGTTCTTTCACGCAATCATAGTACTAACGGGTAGGAGCGCTACGTTAACCCAATCTTAGCAATTAAATCTATTTTTTTCATAATAATTTTTAAATTTGGAGAGGATGGATGAATGAGAATATTTTTATGTTTCACTATGACTTACCTTCACCTGCTATCACTCAAATCTTTTTATTACTTGCGATACCTGTACGAGTTTTTCTTCATTTTCTTCTTTAAGTTTCATTTTTGTTTTTGCTATTGTTTTATTTGTCCAGTTATTTTGTTTTTCGCATTCGCCTGAATGTCTTTGTTTATATTTAGCTAATATTAAGAATAGTGAACTCAGCTAAATATATGGACATTTAAAGTTTTTTCTACCATTAATTTAGTGCCCAAGAACTCCAAAATAGCCAAAGGTGGAAAAGCGCACTATTTTTTTTAGCATAAACAGATTTTTTGGACATATTTTCTTTTCTGTCGTTAATAGAGAAGAAATATGCCAAAAAAGCTAAATGTTCAGAGAAATATTGAAATTGGCGGTTAATGGGAATAAGTTTATGGATATTTTGTAGCAGAAACAGGTAGATTGAAAAATATATTGGAGCCTCATTAATTCTTAGCCCGCTACACATCATATAACAATAGGGTCGTTTATTAAAAACCGAAATCGAAATTTATCAAATAATTCGTTCGGTTTTAAAGCAAGGATATTTTACGAAGGAAAATACCTTCCCCATTAAGCCGTTCTCTCATAAACTTGAAATAAAAAGTCGCAAAATATGCCGCCCAATTTTCATGAGATGTTGACGACATTAGAGTTCTATCCGATTCATTGAGTCGTTTCGGGTGAACTGATCACGTATCTACTCCACTCACTCCTTGGGATCGACTCAGGGAGTAGATGCTCCGACTCGAGCGATGGCACCCTGGAATCAATGATGTCCTCCTCAACACAGATGGCGGTCGGTTTTCCGCATCGGCGAAATATTAAGTGGTAGTAAACTATAGGTGGAGGGGGGGGGGAGAAAATACAAGTCAGGGTTTGCACACGTTATGTGATTTGAAACTGTTGTATTTGAATTTGGTGCTGGAAATAAATGAGGCTCGATTGGCTTGTCCGGCACGCCGCCTACCCCGGCTTCTCAGCTGCAGTTGTTAGCTCGAGGGCAGTTGCTACCCTACCTGCCGCCGAGCCAGTCGGACTCGCTGAACTGTCAATCACGTGTGTTAAATCATTGAGCCCGGTACACCACAAATGGCGACGAGGATAAACTATGTGGAAACTAGCGTTATGTAACAGATCGATAACGGCTAGGATAAAGGAAGTAATTCTGTGTGATCCAGTAATTCTGAAATGGCTGGAGTAATAGGCTCGGTTGGCGAGTTTGATAGTACGATAGACACGTGGTCGTCGTATGTCGAACGATTTGAATTGTTCGTGGAATGTAACGAGATAAATGCGACTAAGAAAGTGAGTACTCTCTTAACCGTTGTGGGAGTTAAAACATTTAATTTGATTCGTGATTTGTGCACGCCGAACAAACCATCGTCAAAGACGTATAGCGAGTTAGTAAAGCTGGTAGAGGACCATCTTTATCCGGCACCATCATTTATAGCTGAGCGCTACAAATTCAGCAAGAGAAATCAAAATGAGGGGGAGACGGTAGCTGATTACATCGCAAACCTCAAAAAGCTGTCAATATATTGCCAGTTCGGGTCTTCCTTAAATGACTATTTAAGGGATCGCCTAGTAAGTGGCATCAGGAATGAGTCGACGAAACAGCGACTACTTGCAGAGGCCAGCTTGAGTTTCGAGCAGGCAGTCAAGATTGCCAGCTCAGTGGAGGCAGCAGAGAAGAACGCAGCAGCCTTGGCTGTCCAAGGAGTCGACAACGGCGGCCGAGTACAGCACATCGCATCGTGGAGAGCAACGCAAAGGATCAACAACCCTACATCGACCAGGTCAAACTCAGTGTCCAGGGATGGTGGTGTGAAGTGTTTCTGTTGTGGGCAAATTGGGCATGTAAAGAATCAGTGTAAATTGTATGGTGTTACTTGCCATAAGTGTGGGAAGAAAAACCACATTGCCAAAGTTTGTCGATCGGCGAGTGCGATGACAAGTGCGACAACTGTGCGTAATAATAGTTACGGCCATTCCAGACCACCAAAATGTAAGTCTTTTAATAAGTCTATGTTAAAGCCAAAACACAATTTCGTGGGTTTGGAAAAATGTTCCGATACGCCGATTGCTTTTTGTGTGGGAAATCAAGCTGACGATTTTCACATCGAAGATATTCAGCATATGTTTGCCATGTATGAGGAACATACCGAGAAAGTCAAAGTTGACCCAATAAGGGTAGATATTGTCGTTCAGGGTGAAATGACTACGTTCGAAGTAGACACAGGAGCAAGTGTGACTGTTATTAGTGATACATTTTACAAGAATAATCTAAGTTCTTGTACGCTTTACCCTAGCGAGTTAAAGCTATGTTCCTATACCAATCAACCGATTGTTCCAATTGGTAAAATTAAAGTCAAGGTCAGCTATCAGAATGTAAATAAACTTCTTGATATGTATGTAATCCAAGGGGGATCACATCCGTTAATAGGACGTGATTAGCTTAAAATATTGGGCATAGACATTTCCTTCAAAAATAAATCCGATCTCTACGGAATTAGCGATTCAAGTAAAATATTTGATAACTTTGATTTAATGGTTAACAATTTAGTAAAAAAGTTCCCTGAAGTTTTTACCAATAAATTAGGCCAGTACAAAGGCGAACCAGTAGAATTAATTCTTAAAGAGAGTGCTAAGCCGAAATATTTCAAGCCAAGACCCATTCCCTTTTCCTTGAAGTCAAAGGTTGAGAGTGAATTGCAACGTCTAGTGGACGAAAAAGTGTTAATGCCTGTACGTAGCTGCAATTGGGGTACGTCAATTGTGCCCGTGTTAAAAGCTAATGGTGACATCAGAATCTGTGGGGATTTTAAGGTCACACTAAACCAGTATTTGGAGGTTGATAAATACCCCATACCTCGCATTGAGGATTTATTTGTAAGCATGCATAAAGGTAGGCATTTTAGCAAAATTGATTTAAGCAATGCATTTATGCAATTGACCTTAGATTCTGAGTCACAAAAGCTTTGTACTATTAGCACACACAAGGGTCTCTTCTCTTATTGCAGAGTGCCCTATGGTATTTCGAGTGCTCCAGGAGTATTTCAAAAGGCCATTGAACAAACCTTAGCAGGGTTAGAAGGTACTGTTGTGTTTTTAGATGACATTTTGGTTAGTGCACCGGATACTAAAACTCATTATGAGCGATTGGAGGCTGTGTGTAAACGTCTTAGTGAATGTGGTCTAACAGTCAAAAAGGAAAAATGTAAATTTTTTGCAAGTAAGGTTGAATATTTAGGGTTTAAAATCGATAAAGACGGACTGCACACATCCCAAGATAAAGTAGCTGCGATTGTGAATGCACCCATACCAAAATCAGTCAATGAAGTTCGAGCATTTATTGGTCTTGTGAATTATTATTCTAAGTTTATTAAAACATGTCAACCATTTTAAATCCTATGTATAAACTTCTACGTAAAGATGTTCCGTTCAAATTTGGCAAAGATTGTCTTTATGCATTCAATGAAGTAAAGAAAATCTTGACGCAAGCACCTGTGTTGGCACACTATGATCCAACACTGCCCGTGAAATTGGCAGTTGACGCCAGCTCCACCGGACTTGGTGCTGTTTTAAGCATAGTCACTCAGGAGGGTGTCGAAAGGCCAGTTGCATTTCATTCGCGAACCTTATCTCCTGCCGAGTGTGGGTACTCGCAGATAGATAAGGAGGCATTAGCTGTTGTTTTTGGCGTCAAGAAGTTCAACCAATATTTGTACGGACGGAAGTTTACTTTATGTACCGATCACAGACCCTTAGTAAGCATTTTCGGCCCAAAAAGGGGATTACCTGTTTTTGCCGCGAGTAGACTGCAGAGATATGCTTTGTTTTTATCAGGGTATAATTTTGATGTTCAGTACGTTAAATCTGAAAAACATGGTAATGCTGACGCTCTTTCACGTATGCCATTACCTGACTTACACTCTGTTAATGAAGAAACAAAATTGGTAGGAACTTATTTGCATTGTATATCTGAGAGTTCCGTACCACTAAATTTTGAACATGTAAGAAAAGAAACACAGGGTGACCCTATCTTAAAGAAGGTGTATAATTATGTAATGAATGGGTGGCCTAACTTTATCTCAGAGGAAAATAGTGAGTTACAGCCATATTTCTTAAGGAAAGATGAACTGACTGTAGAGCATGGTATTATTATGTGGGGGTACAAAATTGTTGTTCCAAGTAAATTGCGTGACTATGTTCTGAACGAATTGCATTCGGGTCATCTAGGTATTGTAAAGATGAAATCTGTGGCTAGAAATTATGTTTGGTTCCCAAATATTGATAGACGAATAGAAGACCTAGCTAATAATTGCTCGCCTTGCCTTAGAGAACGTTCTAGCCCTCCCAAGAGTGAACTTCATGTGTGGCATTATCCCGCTTCTCCTTGGGAGAGGTTACATGTGGATTACTTGGGCCCTTTTAAAGGAAAGATGTATTTAGTGGTGATTGATGCTCATACTAAGTGGCTTGAGGTATTTGAAGTTAGCTCTACGTCGGCTAAGGTAACCATAGAAAAGCTCAGAGAGCTATTTTCAAGATTTGGACTACCTGTTTCCGTACATTCCGATAATGGCCCACCTTTCACTTCATTAGAATTTAGAAATTTTATGGTATCAAATGGTCCGAAGCACTCATTTTCGCCGCCATACCACCCTCGATCTAATGGCCAGGCGGAGAGTTCTGTTAAGTATGCTAAGCATAAGTTAAGTTGCGCTTTTGTAGAAAATGCGGATGTAAATATTGCCCTGAGTAATATATTGTTTAGTTACAGAAACTCTATTCATAGTACTACGAATGAAACCCCAGCTAAACTAATGTTTGGCAGACCTTTAAGATCCAGACTAGATCTATTGAGGCCTAATGTGGTCAAGAGAGTGGAACTTAAGCAAGAAAAACAAAAAGAGTATTTTGGTGTTAAGAAAACAAGGATTTTGTTTGAAAATCAACCTGTTCTAATTAGGGATTATTGCTGTAAAGACAAATGGGTTGAAGGGATCGTATTAAAACAATTAAGTGGTGTAATGTATTCTGTAATGTTCAAGTCTGGTTTTGTTTGTAACAGACATATTGATCAGCTCATTGGGATGAATTCCAGCTCAGTGTATGCCAATTCTGATAATGTTAAAACGGGTGATTTCAATGTCAATAACGACGCAGTAGCGGAGAGGTTCCCAAACAAAAACAACCTTTCTCCTCACTCCTCACCCACCTCTAGCATTCCCAGTACACCACGTTTGCCTCACCCATCCCCATCGCTGCAATCCCCGGTTCCTTCTCACTCTGACACTCAGTCAAATGCAAGTGTTCCATCTCCAAACGAGGGATCAGCTGTTGATAAAAGATACCCTCAGCGCATTAGGAAGCCGGTTGATAGATTTCAATCGCAATGATCTTGTTTATTTGGTTATATTTGAGAGTTTAGTTGGTGTTTATATTAGTTTTTATAGTTTATGCATTGTTACACTGCTATTGTTATTGCCTTATATTTCCAAATATGTGTTTCCAAGGAGTTGTTAAATTTTTGTTTACTGAAACCAATTTATTTTTTTTGTTATTAAGTTTTGTTCTATGATGCAACCATTTTTGAAAGGGAGGAATTGTTGTATTTGAATTTGGTGCTGGAAATAAATGAGGCTCGATTGGCTTGACCGGCACGCCGCCTACCCCGGCTTCTCAGCTGCAGTTGTTAGCTCGAGGGCAGTTGCTACCCTACCTGCCGCCGAGCCAGTCGGACTCGCTGAACTGTCAATCACGTGTGTTAAATCATTGAGCCCGGTACACCACAGAAACGAAATGGAGAGGACGAGGCAGAATCAATGATTGGCCCCTCGCCACTCTTCAAAAGGTGATATTCATTTCTGTAAATGAAAATAATTTGGCAGGCGTCTAGTTTATGTTTTGATGTTCCCTTCAAAATATATCAACTCTCTTGGGTAATTTGTTGGTCTGTTCCCGTGAAATGCCATGCTAGATTTCTCAGGTTTATTATAATTTTATTACCAAAAGTGTTCTTTGTGTGTCGTGAGGATGTTGTCCCTTCAACCATCGCAAAGCTCCCTTCAAAGTTAGGTGAGTGCTTGTGAAGGATTTCGGGTTGAGAGGCTTGGGTTGGTCACTGCTGAGAATCCTCCACTTCCATCAAAGCAACACAAGTACTTTGAGTGCGACCTGTTAGCTAACGTTGGTCACCCTATTGGATATTACTTTCTGTTTGACTCAATTTGAGATGAGATTCGAGCCAGATCTCGTGACACCAGCGGAATATGATGGTTTGGATAACTGACGGAGGAAGACCAAGAGAATAGAGCACTTGAGGGAGAGGAAGGAAGAGGAACATCAGGGATGTGAAGGAACCAACTTGGGAAGTGGAGGAGTACAGTTTACGAATGGTGCGGTGTGGCATTTGGGGGAGGCTGAGGTCATTTGCGCCGTGGAGGATGCTAAAGAAGTGAGGTGAGAAGATGGAGAGAAACCTGGTGTCGCAATTAACTTTCCGTAAAAGAATGGCGCCAGAGGAACGACGCCTCAACGTCCCATTTGACGGTGCTGTGTTTGAAACACCCTCCACAAACCACTCCAGGGTAGTCTGTGAAAAATCTCTACCACCGCCAGGATTGGAACACAGATCCATGGGGGGAGCTAATACGCCGACCCAAATGCTAGTATTTTAGGATTCTCGTACTACGAATGAATGAATATTTCCTTGCTATGATAAAGGCATCTTTTTCATAACTTCAGGTTATTTTTCTCATATAATACAGCTTCATGTAGGAGTGCAAAAATCATTATAGGGAAATAATGCTTTTGTCTGCACTGAGGTCTTTCTCTTTGAAATTGTCGAAATTTTGAGTGCGACTTCGAATGCCTTCCACAAAGATACAACCCAGATGACTAGTCCGCAGTTATATCCTTAAATAAAGTTTATGTTTAGCGTTCTAAGCTCTGGCATTAGCCTCGGGATTGTGATGCTATCCGCACTATGTTTTTTTCTGGCATTCCAATGTATCACCTTGTTCTATAAAACCAACATAACTCGGCAGGGTTAAAAGATCAAGTGGTAGATAATGGATAACTCAGACCCGTACATTCTGCATTTAATTGTAAATTAAGTCATACGAACATCAACCATGGAAAATATGTTTTCAAAGGTCCCAACAGAAATTAATTTCATAATTAAGTCATGAATAGAAATAGGTTACTAATACTTGTTGACTTTTAATACTTACCAGCCTACAGACTCATATCTCACGAGCCGTCATTTTCGATGATTTTTTCTCCTGCCTAGTGACCCAATTCGAGCGCGCATTCGTTAATCATCTCATATCGGCGCAGCGGCGGCTTCATTTGTCTCCGTGAAAAGAAGAGTAACGAAATCACTCGGTGGATAATCCAGGACCAACCGGCACACATGATGCAAGGCATTCAGTCTTCACAAACGATATTACGAAGGTGTTCCACGGCTCAGCTTTGTCTTTTGTTTCCCGATTCAACTCTCGTTCACTTCGCTCGGGCGTAAATATTTCCTAAGTTCCAATATTTGGCTTTTATATGTCCCATTGCTGTTATTTTCGTCGCTGCGATGTGAAAGCCATTTTGCGTTTGCTTAGAACCATCGAGATGTACGGTGAAGTGGTCATTTCAGCCGGATCATTATGATTGGTTTCGAATCCGTTGATATTTTTAAGCCACGGAATATTTACGTTTTCAGAGGCGGAAAACGAGTGTTTCAACAATCCTTGAATGCAATAAAAAGCGCATAATACCTCCCTGAGGTCAAATACATTGTTTAGCTCTCGAAGCCTTGCTGTTCATTTTTTAACATCGAGCCCGTAGTTAATTTCATTGGAGAGTAAATTTTCCCAATTCCAGTGTGGCTTTGCTAGGCGTGGAATGCCGTGAAAAAATTATTTGCAACTATTTGTCGTTATATTTACTCAACTAACAACTTTTTTACCTGAATCTGCTCGATATCTTTCTTTACATTTGGATTTATAGCTTACTAGCTGAATAAATCGATATTTTATTGTAAAAAAGTATGCTAATATCTCACGAGAAATAGTTCCTCTAGTGTGTATCACGCTGTAGAGAATATCAATTTTAAATCGAGATAGTAGTTACAATAATTTCAATTTGTACTTTGTTACTTGATTTATTTCTTTATAATTCGTGGACTTCAATGAATAGTTTCACGGCTATTTCTACAACTTGAGGGAAGAAAAATGGAAAGAGATTTAATTGAATTTTTAAAGTTAGATATTAATAGGAGTTTTGCATTCGAATTTTGATAAAGTGTTCGCGATTAAATAATGCCGAAAGATAAATGCTAGTAAAATAACTAATAGTCCCGAAAGTGAAATGTAGTGAGTTGGGAAAATAATGCCGTGCGGCTTTACCTACGTCTTCATCTGCAAAAATAATTAATTTCTGCTCTTCTCCAAAGTTTAAGCTTTGAAATGGATGTTCAATACCACGCAGAAGTTTGAATACTCGTAATTTATGCTTGGAAATTACAAGTAGTTACAAATATGAGTCAAAGGTACTTGAAATTACAGTTACAAGTAACTTCTATTAAGGTGTTTTGGATTATATAGCTGATATTTCCATTTAAATAAATAGTAAAGACCTTGCTTGATGGCCATCAACCGTAATTGTATGGCACAGCAAAAATTAATTGAACAAATCTTCGAAACTGTTTATTTATTCCAGATTTATATAATATTCCAAACACGATTCGCACTCTTGGCGTTCGGTGGAAGTGACCGTACTGAAAAAAATTATTGCTGGAAAACAGTTGCTTCAGAGTGTAAAAAAGTGAATTTTTTTCCTTTACCTTTTGGTGGATAATTTTTATTTTGTTCATAGACATGGCATATCTATACGATGGAATATTTAAAATCTAATTATTATTGTATTTAGAGCTCTTGCGAGACCCCAAACTTATGGATTGACCTGAGATGTTTAGAATGATGATTCTTCTCCCCATCTCGTGCATCATAATTACAAAAATAAGGCTCACCCCAATGAGCCCTCTCCTCAAAACGAACTCCTTTTCTACTTATTGTTTATTCTTTTTACCCTTTGCCATCGTCGAGTAATCGAAATCTTCGAGCCAGTGGAATGATAAAATTTGGGTGGAGGGAATGTTCGAGTACCCGCTGAATAAATAAAATGTCTGTGAGGATTCTTCTCTTGTGGCAAAGATAGTCTTGTGGGAGGCTTCGACACAGACAGCCAAGCGAATTGTAGTGGGCTGCGCAGGGAACACAGGCAGTGTCGGTGCCAATGGATTGCGGCTGGGCCCTCCAAATTAAATGCGAGATTTTTCCAACCCCTCTTCCCTCCCGCCAAATTTATTTCGCCCGCATTTTAGAGCGTTCTTTCGAATAAATTATGACTCTACCCCTATCTCTCTCTTTCTCTTCCTCCTACCGAGGCTCGCCGATTTCTGCCGAATGAATTCTCTGGATTTCGGTCATTACTCACGAGGTTAATTTTATTGCGAGGATACTTGCGTGGATGGAAAGATTCTTTAATACCAAGTCCATGCATTCACGGGTGGTTCAACTTCAACTGTCTAAACATGCATTTATGCCGTGATTACCGTTGCGAATCGATGAAATGTATTGAATAGCCCCGATTTAAGTTAATTTATTTGTCTAATATAGCCCAGTATAATTACTACTCTAAGCCTATAATTCTAAATCGCTATGAATAATGTATGAAATGTGATAAGATAATCTGCCAAAATTAGCCTACGAGTATAATCTAAATTTAATTTAGTATTTTTCTCATCCTCCTCACATCCATATTTACGATAGTTTGTATTAGCATTATGTCTGTAGGATCATAGAATAATTTATATCGTATTACTTGTGCTTACTTTAACGATAGTTCACCTTGCACGAAAATACATTACCATGTTTTTCCATCTGACGGTGAAAAAGAATGTTCGTTAAAGTTCTGTCGCTCACTTTAGAACATTTTTCAATTTGACGGACTTCATTTCTATTTAATTACACCTTCCTATTTGTTCTAACTTATTGTGTACCCTTTGGTATGTATTATTGAATCTTGGAGTGAGGAAGACGTTTTTTCAGCTTGAGGATATAAGTGGCAGAAAAGAAATACAACTCGAATATTTCTAAAAGAGGATGGAAATATACATTTATTAAGATGATAAAATTTGATGCTTTTTCGTCGAGAAAGAATCGGTTTGAGTGGTTATTTGTTGTAATATATTCATTATAAATGGATTTTTTTTCCATTCTTACATGCGTTAAAATTTTACCATGCATGGTTGTAAAATGGAAGAAGAGCAGAGTTTAGCAATAATTCTCACCTGGAATTCAACTTTTCGCATTAAATAAAAAACGATCTTTCCGCGGGAATTGAACAGAGTACTTGGTCTTTTTTCCTCCAAACTTTTAAAATAATTTCAGAAATAGCTTAAAATGATCACATGCATATTTTCCAGTTGAATACGCATAGATCCCAGTGTCTCCAATCCTTTCGTATTAGTGTCACGTGGGCGGCTGAACCTCTGTAAATAACTCTCCTAGAATAATTTCCCTTTCCACAGCCTGGGCCATTTCGGCGTAAAATTATGTTGAACAAATTCGGTTAAATATTTCCATCATTTATGTCCAGGGAAAAATTATAGAAATTTCTTTCTGCGTTTGTGTCGAGAGAAGTTTTACAAAATTTCAATAGAATGGAGGGATTAGTCAGTGATTAAGTAAATTCGAGTGATAACCCTTTCCAAATGATTTATTCCATATGTACTTCTTGTGTTAAACAAATTATACTCCTCTGTTTATGCATAACGCCTTATCATTCGGTAAATTTCCTACTTATTTCTTATTAATTTGATTTTCATGGAGTCATTTGACCACGTCTCTCCTAAATCCATTTCTGCAGCTTCACTGGAGGAGTAGAATTTGCCTCGGTGGCAATAAAAATGGCTGCGATGAATCCGTCAAATTCACCCTGCTCACAGTTGCAATTAGAGGGAGGGAGGAGGTGATACTATTGCGAATAGGAATCGCTTTTCCCCTCAAATCTGCGACCGCCGTGCTCCAATTCCATTTACACCCTCCGAGACACATCCCTGCTATCTTATAAATTAACGCAGCCTCCGAAACCTATCACAAGTGGCCACGCATTCGATTGAATGCAATTCGCGGATTGTAATTTCATTGGAACCGCATTCACGCCTTCCGTTCGCACGGAAAGCGCATTCGCAGATGCAATCGTGTTGCTCGCACATCAAAATCCATTTGCAGCTCTGCTGTCAGTCTGGAAGAAAATAAATCATCGCTCCTATCGTGACATCATCCGTGAATATTGTGGCGCCGTATTCTCCGACCGCCCTCCATCCCGTCGTGTTGTCACTCATTGTGCATTCAAATGGAATTACCGAAGTTTCCACTCAAGTCACTGAAAGCGTCACGTACGAATGAGCTGTGAAAAGGACTGCTGACCGAAATTCATATATTCGAGAGGATATTCATGCGATTCATTAATTTCGTAGCTTCTCATTGCTATTTCTCGCAAGTGCTAATGTTCGATCGCAATCATTGTGAATAAAACGATCGCTCGGCACTCGTCACCGCGCTTTGGATATTTATGAAAATTATCGGTGGTTGAATATTATTTCGTTGGCTGGAGCATGGAGTGTGACTCAAAACGGGAGTGAATCATTGGACGTAAGGAGAGACTGAAAATGAAGGAAAATGAGGGCTGAAGGCAGTTGAGAATTTTGAGGCAAATAGCAATGCAGGCGACGAATTGCCTTCGCCTCTTGGAGGTCACCAGCGTGGAACACCACTCCGTGAGTCCGGGTTCGAATCTAGGCGCTCGGATTGAGCGTCAAACCTTTGCGTCTTTCGTTATTGCCGGCGCCAGGTTTTCCTCCGCCCTCTTTTTTGACTACCTTCCCTCGCTTGCTTCTCTCTGTGTGCCAGACTAGTTATATCGTGTTCATTCCATCGGTGAAATTTAACCTGACCTATGTCGGTGTAAAATATTTTGATGGAAAGATTTTGTGTATCCTGTATAGCTGAACATCAAGACTTGTGACTAATATATGTTAATCTGCGTCGGTGTATTTGATAATATGCGTGTTTATGTACGGTGAGTTCTTGATGATCCCAAATAAACGCAACCATAATGGCCGGATTATCGTTAACGCGGAATTCCTCGAAAATTTTCTTGCTTAAATTTGTATTCTTTTCCCGTTATGCAGAGTCTCGTAACTAAACCTTCGTACGAATTATTTAAGAGTATTTTATTGTCTATCCACTGAAATTAACGAAATATTTTTGTCCAATGGAGGTTGCCAGCGAGGAACGCCACATTACTAGACGTGTCAGGTTCTACTTAAACGGCAATAAATGGAAGAAAAATCCATCATATTTCGGAAGAAACTGCGTGAGGCCACGGCATGCAGAAATTTCCTTTGATTTGGTTTTTTGGCTTTCCAAGTGTATAGGCCGTCTACGGTGAGTTTCAATCTAGTCATTTCATGGAATTATTATCGCCGTTAAGTCTCATTGTGGCAGTGAGATAAGTTAGGCAGAGGGCATACGGTGAGGAAGTGTCACGCCGTTTTATGTTCGTCGGAATCTCTTTTCGTGAGTCGCGGTTTCTGATATAGTAGGGCGCCGCAGGTATTCGTCTGATAAGTCTACCACAGCCTAAAATCTAAAGAGGTTTCCCAAGCATATGGAGAGTAGCTGCGTGTGTGTTCAAATATGCGGTGGCTTGTCCTAGGGACGACTTAGCGGTTGGTCGAAACAGCAGTGGCAGACATCTGGTTGACTCGCGCGGAGACATTCGATTCCTTCTGAAGTCGGGCGAGAGTGGAGTCGCTGAGCTCCAAGTGATAAGACCCGGGCAAACGAATTGTTCGTTGGGAAGACGAGACCGTCATGCTGACTGCAGCTAGACCCCCGTCGTGGAAGTTGTACCGCCAGGAGGTGCGTGGCCACAAGTACTATACACCGCGTGGATTCCCTCCGTGAAGTCCATTGCATGCGAGTCGGTTCGACGCGTTGGTGGGGGTCGCAAGCGGATGCACTGGGCGCCTCGTGGTCGCTGGAGCTCCTCAGGACACCGCGCCCCAAGACACCAACTGACTGCTTCCGGTAGAGGTGAGCGTTTGATATTTAGTCTCACCATTTAGAGAGGGGGAGGGCTTCGTAATATCCCAAAATCATTCTCCCTCATGTAACTGTTGCTTACAGTGATTGAGTCTTAGGTGAGCGCTTTACATTTTTTTACTCATTATTTAGTAGCAACGGGAGGTAGAAGGTTAAAATCGCCCCCTCCTTCCCGAAAGTTTTCTCTGAGGAGATATTTGCTTTCAATAAGCTGAATACTCCGTGAAAACGGCATGAGAAGAGGCACCACTCACGTTAAATCAGTCGTATTGCTTGAAATTTACGAGATACGTATGTAATGCAGACCATTTTCATCTGAGCATGGCATGTTTAAACTTTGCTTCAATAATACTTTGCTTGAATCAATACTTAATGAGACGTTTTCATTTTTGTACCTGAGATGCATATACTTCAACGGTGTCAATGTTCTAAGTTACATGCCCTAGAAGTTTCAGGTTATTAGAGTGAGATTGAAATAAGTATAGGTCAGGAAATCAGGCCGTCTGATTGGGAGGGTTAAGTCCTGTTGCTACTGAGTGATTGCAATTCAATCGAATAAAACGGCACTATTTCGATTTTGATAATGTTGCGTCCCTTGTGCATTGAAGCGCAATGCATTTGCAAGCGCATGATTGGCTCTTTTCGTGCGTGAAGTAGATTCTATGGGTAAATTATTCTTCTATTCGATTTGTAATAGGAATCCGCTAAGCATCTGCTCAGAAGACGGGAAAATCATCTGCGTCAACTCCGAACTTAGTGAGGCCAGGGGGAAGAGGCATTGTTTGATAAATGAAGCGAAATCATAATTTTCGCCGGAAGCTAAAATGCTACTCTACTGTATGACATATCTGTGCATACTTTAGATCAGCTTTGAGAACAATGAATCAATTCGTTTAAGATATGAGATAAAATGTATAACAAGCATAAATGCGGTAAATGCAACGCATAAGTTTTCATTTTTAACCAGTGAAAAATGAGGAGGAGAGAAGAAATGGCGCAGTCATACCGGCACATGTGCCACAGCTCTTCATATAACATTCATCCAGTTACTATCGTTTTCAATAATACGTACACAGTTACGAGTCCCATCTTACTGATAAGGCCGGGTCGGTAAAAACTAGGAGGGTTGGCAGTCAAGCGATCCTTTGATTTGACGCCGACGAGGACTGGGCGGACTGGGCTAGTGAAATCAGAGTGAAACATGAGGGGCAAAATGGAATGCTTTGAGGAAACTCACGTCCACCCACACGTTGGGCCATCGGAGTGTTTACTTTCGGGCTCCGTGGCGAGGTATTCCCTCTCTTCAGATTCATATGAAGACTCACCGATAATGTCTTCCAAGGTGGTTCATTCAATCTGGCCAACTTAGATGGGAATCCTCGGGAAAAAGGAGGTACGTCAGGAATTATACATCGGATGTGGTATTTTCCAAAGACTTCACAGCTACTTTTGAACTTCCGAATTACTCACATGATCCTCACCATTATTCTATTTCAAAACATTTCGAAATCCTCCAAATGTTGTTATCTTTCAGTGCTGTTATCTTCCATACCTCATCGCCATAAAAAAGCAAGCACCAAATGTTAGTCATAATAAATGCAACTGTAACTTCATCGCTTATGTTTTCAGCTGCAAGAAGTCTCCTCTTTTTAGTAATCCCGTCTTTGCTTAGGCTATTCTTCTTACTATTTCCTTTATGCATCTTCCTCCGTCAATGATAATGATTATTATTATTTTTATCATTGGTCACTCGGCTAACCAATTAGCAGAAATCCTTCACCTCGTGAAGTTTATGGTTTCCTTATGCCGCACAATATGTATATCTATTTCGACCACGATTACGACCTTCATCGTCACAACACCTTGGTACACACCTATCTTAGTTATCAGTTTGATGTACTCGTGATGACTTTTTACACCGAAATGATAAACGCTCTGTAATTACATGAAGGAGCAATTCTAAGGAATTTTTATAATATTTGGTCATTTAAATAATCGCCGTTTCATAATAACTGATGAGTTGAGTATTGCATTTCGCAAACATAATTTAGTGGTTGAGATAGCAATAGTGTGAATTTTCATTGTATGTGCCATTATATTAAAGTGCGAATGTCTTTTTATCATTTCAGGTGAGTTTTACCGTGATCCCAACCATTGTTGTTTCAGCTGGGGGTGAGTTGCTGAAGGCGTTTTTTTGTAAGTTTGTGCTTGGTTGCATGTGCTCTCCTAATCAAGTGTTTGAACGTATTGAACCGATTGAAATGAATATTTTTTGTACTTTTTCTCGTAAAAATATTTTATGCCCTATTTATGCGATATTCCCGGTGGTGGGTTTGGTTTAATTGGCGATTTGGTGCATGCTATGGCTATGTAATCTAGACATATGCCCACATCATTCCCAAATCATGCGTGTTGCTCAGTTGAGGATAGCATTCAACTGTGGGTAAAACTCGTTTCTACGTGAGAAACTTCATTTCGTATTCAGGGAGACGTCGCAAGTACGCTCAGTGCTTATATTGGCCGACGAAAGTATTCATAACGGACAGAAGCGCACCTCGTTGGCTGCGGCGAAGGTGCTTCAGCCTCTGGTCAATCTCTTCTTAAAGCAACTTGTTGGCTTGTTTTCTCTGTCGAGATTCGAGCCCGGTCCTCCGACTTGATGATGCATTCATGGCGATACCATCCCGTGTCGCCTGGAGACGGGTGCTTCACTTGGTGGTGGCGTGTTACGCAATCACGGACGCAGAGCGGTCGAATAGGCGGATGAGGGGTTTAAGACGAAACATTAAATAAGGCTTTGAAGTAGATATGAATGGCGTCGCTCTGTCATTGGAAGCAAGCCGGGACCAAAAGGCCCGAATTTGCTTTTTTGGCATAAAAGCATTAATATAACATATTATTAAAATATTCTACCGTTTAAAGTAGGTTTGCATTTGAGAATCACTGTGGCCGCCTCCATTCCCCTCATGCACTTTCCTCTTCCAAGATCAATGCTTCCCGCCCTCTCTCATTCTCACAGAGAAAATCTCATTCCCCCTCCCCCGCATTCATCCCTACAGCACTGTTTAGCCTTCAGCACCCCCTCCTTCCCCGCTCAGGTCAAATCCCTCAATCCAAACCCTCTGCCTCTTCCTTATCTCATCTAAAATCTTTTTCTCTTCACCCATCATGTCCAGCACTTCGTCGTTCTTCTTCCTCTCGGCCCACTTCACCTTACCCATTTCCCTCCGCAGCCACATTTCGAACGCTTCCGTTCTCTCCTCTTTTCTCCGTTGTTGTCTTCATCGAATCTTAAAAAAATACACTGCGCCGCTCATTTTTTATCAAATTTCACTTAAAAGGTAAAAACGTGCTTCTGTATGACGTTTTTTTAATAATGCTTTACCTTGCGAAAGGAATAATCAGCATGCTCTTCACAATTCACCCCAATGCAAGAATTATAATTTGGTAGCTATGAGTCAATACAAACAGTGGCGGACATGGCACAAGATTGGTGGGGTGGTGTTATGACCTTGGTCCGGGGATTATGGAACTTCCGCCAGGGAGAGAGAGTTCTCCCGTGTAAAATGTTCTTAAATACCCATTTTTTACGCATTTCGGACCCTAAAATTTAATTTTTAGACTTAATAAAAATTAAATGGAAGAATTTTAGACATTTAAGGAAACAATAACGATTAAACTAGGAGGTGAAAATTAAATATGTTACATAAAATTTTGGAGGACGATGATCCTTGTCAACTCCCAATAGGTTCTAGTGTTACGGGATTTCACTGTCTCAAATCAAACTTTCTCGGTATTTGCATCGCAAAGAAACTTCTTGCTGTAAAAGATGCCGTCATTTTCATTAGTAGTTGCTTTTAAATGGGAATTATGTTTTGATCTACATAAGTGGCATGGAAAATCAAAATGTTTGCGCCACTAACATGAATATTGCATTCCAATTTTTTCTAAGGGTGATCCAACGAACAGGCAAAAGCCTCAGGAGTCACCGAAGCTCCCATTTTCATATGTGTTCTGTTGCTGTTAACATTTTTACGGATCTACAGTATGTTGTTATTATTATTTTAACCAAGCCATCCGTTAGATAGATTGCTGATGCCTTCTTTGCATGAATGCCATTTTCATCATCAACAGTCATGGATCCCAAGATTGGTTTGATGCGCATCTGCACGCCAATCGTCTCAGCTCTCAACACTCGCATGATTCTTTTGCTTTCCACGCCTTTTCGCCCGCTCCGTCCGTGGCTTACCTCGGCTGTTCCTCCTGCCCACATGTGCTTCAGCGATGTTTTTCATTAGAAACTCGTGTTCCGCCATGTGGTCGATTGAACTGTCATTACTCCTACACAGGGCATCCAATGGGCTTCTCTCGTACCGTTCTTACGAACTCCGCATTACTCCCACGACCCATCCTCTTTATCTTGATCATTCTTCTATTGCGCCTTCAATAGGGTTGTTTCCTTTATCAAAGAAAACGAAAGGCATTGATTGCGATTCGTTACCCACCATTAGTGTATTCATAATATACAAATTATTTGGTTTTAGAAACCCCAGTTTAGACGAATGGCGATGGTCAATTTTAACCTCATTTGAAAAAGGCCAGATTGGCGCCCATGCGATTCCACTCCACGTGACGTCACACGGACCTAGTTTCTATATGAGCAGATAGGAAATTTTACATTGTCTGAGATTACCAATGCATGTATGAGGCATAGAGCTCAGGGAAACATCTCTTAACAATTACCCATTAAAATTACCTAATTTCGGAAAGTTTCCTTCGTTCGATAGGGGAATAATAATCCTTATTATTATTAAGCAGTCCGTGACGTATCGGCGCCCAAGTCTCGCCCCAAGGTCACTTCATACGGCGAGAGATGGAACCAGAAATACGTCAAACGGAATTTTCACAGCATTTCTACTTAGCCGTCGCGTTTTCGCGCGCTTGAAAATTTTCACTTTTCGTATAAACGCGAAAAAAAGATATCGTCATTTAAAAATCTAAAACCGTAAAATACGTACTCCAGGATTAATATTCTTTCGATTTAGGCAAAAAATAATAAGAAACCACCTTATTCAGAAGCTGCGAGAAGTATATGCCCGGTAAAATCAAGATTTATTTCTACCGACAGTAGCGCACTGTCAGTTAAAATGACAGCCTCCCTCTTTGCGGCGATTATCATTGGTTTTCGGTGACTCTTTCCGCTGGAATTCCAGAGCGATCGCACTGATGTGAACTGTCTCTCTCGTTCTGCTCCATAAACTGCTGCTCTTACGTAGTCCCCCCCTCCCTTGGCCTCCGCTGCTCTCCGGCATTAAGCAATCCTTTTTAAGGGGGACAGCAAGCCGTTTTATGTCCGCAGGGGATAATGGCAGGCCACTCGATCCCCTGGCGTTATGGCTTTTACCCGCGCCTAGTAATAACACTAAAATCTCTGTGAATACTAACGCATGGAAAGGCAAACTGGAGTAGGTACCTTCCGAAAGGGTGCTTACCTAATGCTTGGCTGCCGTGGACGTCAGATTTGAGGTTTAAAGGGCTCTTTTAGGCAAATGATAGCTATCTACCATAGGCATTTACTGCTGCACGGTCGTCACAATGGCGGTTTTTTGTCTCTTAGAGAAAGCTATCATTTCTCTGTCATTTTTTCAACCATAGCTCATGTTTTCATCCGCATTTGCTGCTTGGATACACTTTAATTACCTCTTAATAGAGCTTACCGGCTATCTTCATTATCTTCTGATCGAACATAAGCCAATTACTCATCCTGTAATGTGCAGTCTTATTTTTTCCCTCAGAAAAAAAAACTTTAAAAATTTTTATGAGGATTTTAAGCTTACTGTATTGCCTTCTTGCGTAATTTTCGATTATGATAGTAGGTATTTTTAGAATTTACGGGAGCTATATATGTTATTAGTTAATTTCATTCAGCTTCTGGCATATAAAAGTAGTGAAAGTTGAAAAAATCGAGAAATTTTATAAAAAATAAATTCATAAATTTTCTAGATATGAAAATTATAATTAGGCGATTTTGTCTCGGTCCAGGGGAATTTTTTCTAATGGCAAATTCATGCATTAAGTAAAAATAGATTTCAATTTTCAATTTAATGAAGATACATTCTCAATAACTTGATCAGTCGTAATGAATGGCGAATCATCCTCGTCAATGCTCTTCCTCGATGAATAAATGTCTCCCTCCCCCGAGAAACTTGATTTGGGTGACAACTTTACAACATATAGGCATGACGAACGCTGTTAGAGCCATATTGGCGGCGTAGTGATCGAAGTGGTTAAATTTTTCAACGCCAACGGCGCGATTTGCAGTGGTTTCGGTATCTATCGCGTTTTGTAGTCAACAATGTGGTGCCTCCGTCCATGGCTACTAAGCCTACTTCCTAGCAAATTAAATAGGCTTAACTAAATAGAATATCCCCTCTACCAATCAGTGAAATATTCCACCAATCATAGCTCAGACCGTGTTTCTCTAATGAAATCAATTGAAAATTTTCCGTAGTTTATTATTCTTTCAATAAATACATATTTCTCTCTTATGTCTAGTTTCGAGATTAATAAGTGCTTTTCTCTACTAATGAGCAATCCAAGTCAAGTTAAGTCACTTTAAGTTTCTGTGATCAAATAGACGCTCATCTCAAGTAGCCAACTCCTTTTCAAATCAATATCAGTCAAGTGAAGTTGCTGTGATCAAGGCCTCACTCTCTCTCTCTCCCTGAAAGGAAATCGCCATGCGAGCATCATTAATAGCGAGTTGGTTTTTCGTAATGCCAGCCAAGTCTTTCGCTCGCCAGCCTGGACACCGTCTCATTAAATTGGTTTAAAAGAGTTAATTAAACTATTGCATTTCATTCATCAGAACAAGTTTTGAAACTTCGTTCTGTGTTTAGGTAATAATTACATATGAATATGGTCTGTTTGGACTGCGTTCTAACCTAATGCTCTTTCCATTCGTGATATGGAATTGCCTATGCTTTTCTCTTTTTGTTTGCACACCCGTTCCAAACACTTGCATACCGTCATTGAAAGACTTCTTGTGTTCCTAATTGTCCTCTCAAAATATATTAATCACTTGGACACTCGGACATGGCTATCTGGCATGAGTATTATCAGCACTTGGTATTCCGTCATTCACCTCTCAGTAGATAAGGGAACTTAAATTTTGTGACATTGCCATTGAAATCAGCATAATGCTTCGGTCACATCTGTTAATTTTTGGCGTAACCAAGCCCTTGTGTCTATTCATTTGTTCAAATTAATAATGAATTTGCATGAAACTAATCCACTGTTCGGGTTCAGAGCCCTTTTACAACAACCAATGGAGTGGCCATTAGATTTTTACTTTACCGTCCAATAGCGTTTGAAATAAAATTTTCCTTACACGATCGATTTGATGTCTACAGTGGAAGTAAGTGCCTTAAATCGGTATGTATCATAGGTAATGTGCGTATTATTTCAGTTTTGCTCTCAAAATTAAGTAACTTATGGAATCGGTATTTTAGGGGGGTTTGAAAGCGCATTGGGTAAAACATTTGACATCTGAAGGAGGAGTCCCGGGTTTAAATCTCAGGCAAAACCATAGAACACCCTCAAGCAAAAAAACCTTAGTATGAGGTAGTAAAATGATCGCCATAATCCATTATGTGGAATTCGTATGCTTGTGGTTTGATCGAAGCGTAGTCTACCTTCGCTCAATGAGACCAACTTTCGGGTTGCAGCGCTGAGAGAAGTGGCCGCAAATGCTTTTGAATCCTTAGAATTTCGTACTCATTCAGTAATAACAATTTCAAAGTCGTTTTTCATGTGAATTGCGCTGAAACGAACCGTCGCCATCTTTCTCACTTGCAATGAGTGACGTAAGTAATCCTTGCTGTCACCTTAGCTTAAGGATTATGAGAGGGTGGGTGGCGAGAATTCTTTGGTCCCAGCATACCTCGAGCGTCTCAATGGGTATTGTTTCTTGCGTGCAAGTAGCGAAATGGTGCGTTATTGCGGCGCATTTGAGTACCAAGAAAAACCATTCAAGTGAAGCTAAATGACGTATCAGTGGTAGGTAAAGATAAAAATATTTTAATATATCATATTTAATTTTGTCCTGTGCCTAACTTTTCCTCTCGAGCTCATTGATACGTCAATTTCCCACGCCACGTGATAAGTACGTACGATGAGTACACGAGTTTACCGATAAGCGCCATCAACTAATCCTTGCCTTAACGCTTAATGTGTTTTCATTCGCTTTGTGTCTTGAGGAATAAACATATGGTTTTACAGTCATTTTCTACATAATGCAAACCCCTGACAGCCTTTGATAGTAAATGAAGAAGAGGATGCAAGGAAAATTCTTGTCGCTATTTTTCAAAATTACCTACTCTAGAAATAGATAAATAAAGTTCCTCGAATGTTTCATCGACACGCCTTTGCTATTGTCGTTGTCGAGCTGCCGACGACAAATTTCAGCACAATTTATGCAAACAGTGCATCTTATGTCGCAGAAATTTTTCTTCAAGTACAGATTCGGAGTAATGGTGTTTAAATGCGGGACATAATGCATGATTTACGTCTGTAAATCTATGTATCGAGGTTGACTCTATCGAAATATAAAGTTCATTCATTCATCGTTCCACTCTGACCCAATTGCAAATGCTCTCTCACCTGTAAATACAACACTTCCTCGTCTATTCTTCTGAGGAGTCACTCAAACGGAAAGCACGGATATCGTCCTCTGCCGATCTTTATAACGCTCTGCACGGAACCGCGAAGATATCGAAAGGAATTTCGGAGGGGAAATTCGAAGTTGGCGAAGGCGATGGCGGTCTCAGTGGCTAACCGAGACTTACGACGACGCCGCGTACACCAACTTGATGTCGAATTAAAGCGAGGGCGCGTTCCTTCCATTCAAGGGTTGGCTTGGGCTGCGCTGGAGAGACGAGGACGGAGAAGATGAATAAAGGGGAAAAATATAACCTCCCATAAGTTAGGAGCAGAAAAAGGAACGGCAGAAAATAGGAACGCTGAGGAAAGTGTTCCACCTCTATATTTTCACCCTGGACGCCGCTATGCATTCCCGTGCTTGCGATAATGGAAAATATGGCGTAATTAGCAGACAATAGGGTGGTTTCCTATTATTTTTTTATTGCCTTAATCGAAAGATTATTACTCCTGGAGTGCGTATTTCACGCTTTTAGATTTTTAAATGACGATACCTATTTTTCGCGATTAAATGAAAAGTGAAAATTTTCAAGCGCGCGAAAACGCGACGCGTAAGTATGAATCTCTCCGTGTGACGTATTTCTGGTTCTCGCTGCCGCTCTGTGAGGTGACCTTGAGGCGAGCTTAGCGCTGATACGACGCAGGCTGCTAGCGGATAGCTTAGTACCCTGCTGACTGGTAGCGCTTGGCTTAAATAAGGATTATTAATACCTTATCAAGTGAAGAAAACTTTCCGACCTTAGCTAGTTTTAATAAGTGATTATTAAGACATGTTTCCCTGAGCTCTGCGCCTCATGCATGCATTGGTAACCTCAGACGATGTATAACTCCTATCTTCTCGTATAGAAACTAGGTCCTTGTGACGTCACGTGGAGTGGCATCGCATGGGCGCCAATCTGGCCCTTTTCAAATGCGGATAAAAATGGACCATTGCCATTCGTCTAAACCGGTATTTCTAAAACCAAATGAATTGTATATTATGAATACATTAATGGTGGGTAACGAATCGCAATCAATGCCTTTCGTTTTCTTTGATGAAGGAAACTACCCTATTCGTTGAAGCGTAGTCCTAAGAATAAAATACTTCAGTTCACCAGCATTTCGAACATGAGGCGTTCTTCCACAGGGCTTAATTGAAATACCATGGAGTGTTTGATAAACAACTACTCTTGACTCTTAAGAAATACGTGATAGCTGTCCATTGTCAAAGCATATTTAGGAAAAGAATGAAAATAATATTGTTGAAAAATCACATTATTAATAGTCTTAATTTTACCCGAAAATATTTTGAATCATATTAGTTATCTTTCTACGCTAGATTCTAAAAGAAATCGTACTCAGATAATTTTTGAGTTTTGTATTTCTTTCAAATACCAACGTACTTTTAATTAATTTCACCGTATTTTTCATTGTTTCAAATTTACCTTCTATGAGAAATATAATGGCGAACTCCACACTTTTTATTATTTCGATTGACCATGGCAGGCTTCGGAAATATGTGTCGGCTAATGTGGTGCGAAGTGTGAATTTTGTTTCATTCTGAAGGAGAACGACTTCCACAAGTCATCGTCTGGGACGATTTATTTTAATCGCAATCTAAAAATGTTTGAAAATTACTGAATCGCTTAATGGTTATCTAGACTAGATCTAATGGTTATCCCCTACGTAGCGCGTTGTGTGCCTCATAGGAAATATGTAACATTGAAGAGGGGTTTTCCTTTAAGTGTGCTGCAGTGCTCCAAAGTTTTGTCCATTTTACAAATTTTGACATTTAGAGAAAATTTTCTACCTGGAAAAAATATCATCTAGAGATAAATCTCAGGATAATGTTTTTTTCTAGGTTGGTGTTCTTTTACATAGGATCAATGGATTTGGTTTCGCTGACTTGCGACGCCTCAAACCTTTTTCTTCTATTCTCCTTCCAGATGGACATTGCCTCAGACAATCGAAAAATGGGTTCGGAGATGTTTTACTACCATAGTTAATCTGAATTCGGATTTCTGTCGTCGGAAAAATTCGTGAATGGATGTTTTTCAACCTTGGGAACTCCAGCATAAGTTTCCCAGCGAGCGTTTCGACGAATAAATGAGTGAGTGCCAATGTTGGCCAAATTGTTGGTCGTTGAATGATCGAAAGGCCCTTATTTTGGAGTGAGCGGCGCACATCTGTGAAACACACCCTCCGCTCCGCTAACCCACACATCCAGGCTCCTCTTCATCCCTTAATCCAGCATCCTATTTACGACGCCTTTCCGTTGGGGCGGGGTGGGAGAGGCGGGGATTGGTTTGTTATCTAAGGGAGAACGCACTCAAAGGCACCCTGCGCTAAACCCCTCCTCATCCCGCCACCCCGAGGCGCTAATAATGTCGGAGGCATTGCTGTATACAGGGACGTGGAATCAGATAATCACTATTCACTCACAGGCCTAACCACAGCGCCCCACCACGGCCGTGAAATCATTCGCTCTCTCCGTGCGAAGCTAACAGAAGCGAGGGAAACGGAAGTCACATTCCTTCGCATCTACCTGCCTCTCCTACACCTCCTCTGTCTCCTCATTCGAACCAAGATGTCGCTCTTCATTCACCGAATTGGAATCGCAACATTTGAGTGGAAATATTCCCCTCAAAGTACCCCAACCTCTCTACACTCTCATCTCGAGAACGGCGCGGCAGTCCCAGTAGAATATTGCTTTCAAGGATGTTTATTTACTTTCTACGTGGTATTCAAGCTGTTTCCTTCAACATCGAAAGATATGTTATCGGGCTCAAATTCATGAATGGTTTCCTTTCGCATTTCAGTTTTGTTCGTGTATATGTCAGCCTTGCCAATTCTCAACGAATCAGCATAGAGCTTGCCAGGAACCTATGATACACAAGAATTCTCTCTGCAGCAGTTTGCTCATTTGGTAACAGAAATCTGAATTAATCGTCATGTAGAGTTACTCAGTGAAAAATAATTATTTCACATGAAAATGTTTCGTACAAAAATCGAAAATTTTAATCCAAGTTGTAAATAATTATAAGTAGTATATCTTTCTGTGATCATACTAAAATCAATATGTAACTGAAATGTAAAATTCATGATTAATATGCTAGATACATAAAGGTTGAATTGATTAAAAAAACTGATTTCATATTTCGACAATGAGCCGTCGTGTCTACCGCGCTTCACTCCCAATCCAAAGATCAAAGAAAGGCTCAAATGCGCTTCCACGAATTAATTTTGAATTTTAAGAAAACGATTCCGGAGGATATTTAATGGTCAACTTCGGGAATGTACAAGTTGCCCTTGTCTCCTCTGGTGAGAGGAGTTTCCATCATTGAGCAGAGGGCACTGATGGCGGAGATCCTTTCGGTATCTTATGTGCGAGATTCGGTCCGATGTCAATGGCCGAGAGAGAGTGATTATTTTGGTCGGAATATTCTACATCTACACAATACCCCGCAAGCCCCCTAAAAGGCGTGTGTCAGGGGGTGATAGCCGTTTACAGCTAAAAAAAATGAAGTGCTCTAACGAAGTTGGGACTAGCGTTTGTTAAAGTCCAAGGTTCGGGGGAAAAACGAATTTCCATATCTATCTGTTCGGCAAAAAATCTTTCTTAATTTATCGCTTCTATCGGAACTGGAAATATAGTGTGGGTCCAACATTATGTTGTCTGTGTCGCTCTTAATGATATCCATTCTCAATTGTTCATGCAATCTAAGCCTAGCGCGCAGCCTCCTAGTCTCCAGCGGTTCCCAGCCTAATTCGCTTAACATCTGGGTAACACTGTCTGTGCGCCCGTAGCAGTTTTTGACGAAACGCGCAGCCTTCCTTTGTATTTTATTCAGCTCGCGGATTAAGTCTTTCTGCACGGGATCCCATACGCTCGCTGCATATTCAAGGTGTTGCGATGGGTTAGGTGGGAAATGAGAAACCAACGCATGGACTGCCCTAAAATATGGAGCCTCGCACTAAACATGACGCGATGACATCCTACCCGGAAACATAGTCCCCTAATCGCAAGGGAAGTGTCGAGGACCGAGATAGGATAAGAAGGTTATTAGGAAGAATACCCACAGTGAGTTAATAGTAGGTAACTCTCTTGGGAGAGAAAGGGAGGAATGTGGGGCTGCAGCATTTATACCAATATTAAGATACCAATGAACTCTATGTTTGTATTTATGCATTCCGAATCAGCGCCGCATATGTACTTAGAATCAAATCACAAATTCTGTCCGCGTTGTTTTTGGTACAGCTTTAAATCGGCATTAGATGAGTGTTATTTATCATTGCATGAGCATGTCTGCATAATGCCGTTTCGATTGGCAGGCCCAAGTGATGCTAACCACTTCAGGCGAACGTGATCGGAGGTGCAAACCTCGTCTCCCGCTCCAACCCCTCGCAACCACTGGAGCCCTAGCGGCGCATGGCAACCCAGCGGCCACTCACGTGACGGCAACCTTCCCGGAATCGTGCTGCGACCATGCACAACCAAATCAATGCAAAGAATTTATATATACATGAGACATAATAATAACTTCAGGGCAAGTTAATGATTACAAGTATGACTTACTAGTGTGTGTACCCATTGACAGTCTATGGGCAATGAAAGGAAGACAGAGAATTATAAGATGAAAACAAATCCCTTTGCATCAGCCACTATCATCCTTATGGCTGTATATGAATAACCTCTGAATTAAATTCATTAGTTTAATAAATTAGTGTGTCTATTGGCTGTCAAGCTCAAGCTCAAATGCACGAAAACATATTCCTCGTCAATGATTATCATTTAAATACACTATTGCTGAAAACAGAAAAAAATGGTTTTCACCTAATAAAAGACAATCGTTAATCTTCGTATAATCTAATTATAATATGATAATCGATATCTTGATGTATCGTTCCTGATGGACTTAAATGCAGCGTGAAGTTCGAATATGATCTCCTCCTTATTGCTCATGAAGATATTAGTCCTTCATTGATTAAACGATCTTAGTCTAGCGCGTATCCGCTGAGTCTCTTGCGACTGCCAATCTAATAATGAATATACTCAGCCCAGTTACGACCACTCACTGATTAACTCATACAAATGTTTGGGGTGAACGAGACGAGATACGACAAAAGTTCCTATGACGCCCCCCTCTAAAATTGTTTTAACTCTAGAAAAAATTGTCAAAATACAAAATTTCCTATTATATATATGTCAATTATTTGAAATTGAGTATGGGGATTAGTTTAAAAAATGACCACCAAAAACCGATTGGTGGAGCGGCGATCACTGGACGGATGATACAAACATATAACCTAAGCAACGCATTTCCATAAATAACCATGTATTCGTGAAATCATTAACTTGTGGCTTTGACTGCAGTGATGTCTTCCCTCACCGATCACATGAAAAGGTTAGGAACATGTAAAAACACAATGTAAACGGTGAATACGGTGAAGCGAACCAGGTCAGAAGCATTCAAAGGCTATAAATGATTGGGATTCGAACCAAAGTATATCGCGTCCGATGCTCACCTTCTCAATATGGCGAACTGCAATGTATTTTAGCGCGGAAATATTAATTTTTGTGTATCGTAACCTGTCAAATGTATCTATTTTGCAATTCATTTGAAAGTGCAATGGGAACTCAGCAAATGAATTCCAATTGACGTTGTTTCCCACGCTCACATTTGTCCGGGCACGGATTTGGTGTTGATGAAGAATCTCAAATATTCTAATAATCCAAATTAGGAATGACTATTATATAAATTTGATTAACAGGAGCAATAATCAGCTCTACCTTTGTTCAATCATGTATACGTTGTCTAATACCTCAAGAGATTTAAAAAATGTTTATCTAGTAACTTTTTTTAACAGATATTGCCTGTAAAACATTTTCGTAATGACTTTTTGTGCATATTACTTCATTTTCCGTTTTCGGGATTGGCCCTCGTTAACTGTCTCACCTGCCAAGCCAAAGGTCGCACATTCGAGTCCCGCCTGAGTAAGTCAACTCCATCCGGGCATTGATTATCATTTAGTTTTTAATTTCTGGCATCCGCTGATGCATAGCCCTTTACTTGACGTCATCGGGGAACGTCAAGTAAATAAAGAAAGAGAAGTATAAACCGAGGTTAGGCCATGATAAGGGCTAAAAACGCCTAATTACTTTTCTGTGTATGAACCACCAAACTAACGACTACGCGATTGGAATTATTTTTTTCTAAAGCCATGGGAAAAGTTGAAAAGCGAGGAAATCATGGCAGTCTATGGGAAATATAGCGTAGCGTTGGCGACCCTTTGGTACGTGCGTTATACGCGACACGTGTCGCTACGACGAAAATAAGTGGTGAGGCCTTTTTCTACTTTTCCCAAAAATATTCTTCTCCTATGCATCATAATTCCCTTCGTTTCAACCGATATCACAGGCAAAATTCCTCACTCACTTTTTAGAACCATTTATTTTTTTAAAACCAATTATTTTTTCGCATTTTTCATATTCTGACAAAGCTGTTGAGCGGGTCGCTTTTTGAGAACCGCGTTTCGCACGGCGAAGTTTCAAGAGCTTGCTGCGATATGCATGCTTTTTTTACCCACGTGGACTATGCTTTCACTTATTATAAAAAACAGTTGAACCTTATTTCGAAGGCCTTTCGTAAGTACGTTTTCAGATATGAAAACAGCGTTAAAGCAGCTCACAACTCGTAACCATCGTTGGCGCCTATAAAATTTGATGATGGATCTAATGCCAACAATACTATTTTTATCGGCATTGGCTCTCGTTATTATAACGAAAATTGTGACGAAAAGAATTTTCTTAAAATCTGACAGCGTGTAATTCACGAACTCTATTCAAAATTCGTTAAAAACTGTTTCGAGCTAACAGAGGATGTCACATATCTTTACTAAAAATTTGATTGGAGCCGACAGATTCTCGGAGGCTACGCGCTGGGCTTAGATTGCATTAGCAATTAAGAATAGTTATTTTTCAGAATGACGAGAAGGACTGTTGCTTAAAACCGGATATTATAATAGAAATATAATAATATAATAGATATATTATAATAGAATATAATAGAGGATAATATAATAGAATATTATATTAGAAATATCTCGAAAGCGCGCTGTTTCCTTTTATTTTTGGCTTTTACACTAACACCGCACGGCTTACGCCTAAGTATAGAGGCGGCTTGCGGGGTAGTGTGTGAATGTAAATGAAAATTTAACTTGGTTTCCCTTATCTACATCTGCATACTACCCCGCTTTATGAGGCGTGTGGCGGGGGCTGTTATAACACCAGCCGTTTGGAAATAACAAATAAATCCTCAAACGAAGTCCCACCGTCCCTTTATTCAAGTTCTTTATTGCTAGGGTGAATAACACATTCCTAGACCTATCCGTCCGGCAAAACATCTCTTTTTTATCTCATCTTAATTTATCGTCTCTGTCAGATCAGGAAATATAGTTTCTATTATGAAATTCACCGTATCACTCTTAAAGATATCCATTCTCAATTGCCCCAGCAATTAAAACCTGGCGCGTAGTTTCCGAGTCTCTCAGAAATTGTTTAACATCAGTGCAACGATTTATATGTGCTCGTGGAGGTTTGATTGCCCATCGCCATTAAATAATCGCACCATCTTTCTTTTGTGTTAAATTATTTAATTAAAGTCACGCGTTAATTAAGCATTTCTGCGCCAAATTCCTTACCCTCCCTCTTCCTCGGGGTGTGGCGCAATGAGCGCGAAATGACACTCTTCTTTTACTTCTTTTTGTTCTGGTAATCTTCGCACGACATGCTCAACGAATTCTTTATGGACACAAGTATTTCTGATATGTTTTCCCTACGATAGGTTCGGAGTTATCGTAAAAATTTATCTTAACTTAAATTACTGCTCGTAAAAGGGGATGTATCGGATGAGGAACGACAGAGGTGAACTCTACGCCTCTGAGTTGCATGAAAAAATGAAAATGGCGTCGCTTCTTTTTTCGTCTTTCTTTCGTCAACATCTTGTGCTGGAATGGCTCGTTAAATGCCCTGCGGGTTGTCATGGCTCCTCTGCTCATCGGGGTACGGGGGTGTGTCGCCCCCCCCATTTTGCTCCTTCGAAGCTTATGCGCTCATTAAAATCAGGAAAACCTCATTGCTCTCTTTTATATTTTTTTATCCATTAAGTTCAAGGCGAAGGTGCAGATGATGACGGGCTCTTCCCGGAGTATAAATGAGGTCAAATATTGGCCCCTGGTGGTTCTGGCGAAAAGGAAAAAAATATACATGTGGCCTCATCTTGCTTGTTTCGTGTAGGATGTGCTGAAAAATGTTTATGGCATTAATGAAAAATTGAAATCGCGTTGGTGAGAGAATATTTGGTAATCTCTTTAACCTTGTGCCATAACATTCGCGTCTCTTCATGAGGTGACCAAACTTCAAGTGACAAGGCGAAGCTTTGAAGCTGCATAATCCATTATATTTACATACAGATTTTGTTCTGAAGCGAGCCTGCCCTTCATATGTAATATTTAAAAACGATAATCGTTGCTTTTTTCTGTGAGATGAGTGAGGAATATTGAATCCGAGGATTTTTGTGATAGACCGATTATTTGATAAGGAAAATGATCGACAAGAATGGTTATAATATTAAATATGACTTGTTTTTTTGGAAGTGGCCATTTTAATAGTTCATACGCATGGATGCAAGTTTCGATTAAAACAAATTCTATTTATTTATATTTTGATATCTCGAAGAATCATCACATGGAGTCGGACTCGAGCCGACACGTCATAATAACGAGACCATGGCTCATTTGATGATGGTTACGAGCTCTCGTGCGTATTAGGAGGGAGCTTTCTCCTTCACAAATCTGTTCTCGATGATTAATATTGCTGAGATTCACGTTAATTACTGTTGCAGTAATGCAAATGTCATTTGTGGGAGATTTATCCATCAACAGATAGCTTCTTTAGCTTCTTTCTAGCTTAGCTTCTTTCCCGATATATTATGTTCCATGACTACTATCAAATTCGTCATCGCATTTCCATATGGATTTCTGTCCATGTGATTATCCGGAAAGGGACGAGAATATGAGCGCAAGTTTAATCTTTTTTGCCCAATAAGGTTTGAGCCTTAGCATTATTATTATTTTTTCAATAATGTATTTACCATTAATTAAATATGTCGTAAATCATTTCCTCTCGTGGTCTGAGCCAAATAATGTTGACATTTAAAAGAAAATTAAACAGTATGAGAAATTTCTAGATTTCCCATCCAGGTTTAGGTTGCAAAATTATTAAAGATGAGATATTTATTGCATTGACAATCACATTAAATGGCAAGTTTTAATTGTAAATTTAGGTTCAGAATTGGTTAGTTAAATTTTAAAGTTAAGTTCGAGTAATTTGGTATTTAATTTATTTTATTTTGCCTTGCCGTGTTAAAGGCTTAAAATATTCATGTTAATGCTTTTTAATAATAAAGAAAATGGAATACTGACCTTAGTTATTATGACTGGTTGGTAAAAAGTGTGTAAGGTATTTTACAATATTGTTTCCTGGATACCATAATTTGGACCACTTCGTGTGGATTAAACCTCACTAAGACACACGAAGGTAGGCCACAGGCACCCCAATGAGCTA
The DNA here is from genome assembly GCF_921293095.1 of Ischnura elegans. NCBI lineage: Eukaryota > Metazoa > Arthropoda > Insecta > Odonata > Coenagrionidae > Ischnura > Ischnura elegans. The sequence goes on from NC_060249.1 coordinate 136,201,325, forward strand.
AACGTTACCTTGGCAGGCAATTGTTTGTGGTGAGGCGAAAAATTGACGCTGTTTTTTTATTTGTTCTCCCAATCTCAGAGCGGTTGATGAGCATTTGGAGTCTGCACCCGTTGTCGTCCGTCGCAACCGCGTCTGCTCATTTGATGGTCGAGTGGCTTCGCTCATTATCACTCGTTTTGCATCTTCGCGCGTGTCTCCCCGCGCGAGTGCTTCAATTTTCATCCAATTTCCGCCACGCGAACCAATTAACTAATTCCTCGTCTCTTAATTCGAATTTCTTCCTCCCCGATGGTGTCTCTGATTACCACGTGGGCCGCTAGAGCGCGACACCTCACCAACCGGAAGAAAAAGAAGAGTGTTTTATTGCGCGGTCGCTCAAAACTTTACCCACCCGCCTGCCATTGCCACTGGGTTTGTGAAGACGGCGATAGATGGTAGCGCAGGCAATTAAACCGCTCACGTGGAATGGGATTCACGTCGTTGATTCGCGCGCTCTGGTTTCGCGTTGAGCTCTTCCACGCGCCGTGGTTCGCAGAGATCGACTTTAAAAACGAAAATGCTTGGATCCTGCATGAATGAGTCGGCTTTTTCTTGAGGGTATACGAAGCATTCATTATTTAGTGTACTCGTATACTCCTCAAAAGCATTTGCCTACCAACCACGATCATCTAAGAAAAATCAGTGAAAAACATCAGCTTCTCTACTGCGCTAATTTATTTTCTTCCACTGGTCTTCCTGTGTCATTTATCATTGTTGCTCAGTGATTAAAGCGTGCATATGTTTTCCTCCTGCCTGCTGTATATGTTAGCGTAAACGTGAATTTGTTTCATAGAGGAGTATTTTGGTCAAGATGGTTTGTGGAAATAAGGAGAGGAAAAGAGGCGGGCGTTGCGTCTTCGCTTGAAATGTGAGCCGTGCATTTGTTTTGCCGTCGAGTGCGTCGTCGCATGAATAAAAGAAACGCTCTTTGACGTTACGGAGAGGGCCCTGAGAGGTCAGAGGACGCGAGCGTCCTTCCGCGGGCCCTCTGTGAATGAGTGGCATGCTCGCAAATTGAGCGAAAGGTGAGGCTGTGAGTGGAGTCGACTTGGGTATTGATAAGTAGCTATTCCATCCCTCTACTCTGGAAAACAAGCATCCCAACTGCAGATTTTGCTAGCGCACACTCTCATTTCTGTATTCACATGATGATTTCTAACATCGGCCATACAGACCCGCAAAGCCCTTTATTATTCGTAGTGTCTATTTTCACTTCTATTAAATAATTTTAACTTTCATTTCGAAAATAGTAAGAAATTTCTAATGATACTATTGTTTTTAATTTTTGGTCCGCTGGTTTCATCCTCCTCGGTGGCATTTAATGCAATGATTTCCCCATTTGTATGAAAATAAAAGCGATTTTATAATTAAAATGGACCATTGGTAGGTATGAATATACTTTTTTTTCTGAGTTATTTTATAAGTGATGAACGTAGTAAAAACGAACCCCTTAGAATTTGCTTTAAAATGTGGCATTATTACCACATTTTGTTGGTCTAAATTTGGAAATCAAAGTAATTGACTGATACGTGAGACCTTGTTAAATGTGTAATTCTCTCTTCTCCTCCACTGCTATTTGCCGACACTTTATATAGTTCCATGCACTTCGTTTGAATTTACCTCCCGTATATGTAACGAAAATTGAGTTACGACGCTGTTGACGCTATGCGGAAGCGCCGAACGGCATTTTCTATGTTTCAACGCGTGCGCCATTTTCCGCTCTCCGCTAGGAGCTGCTCCCTCGCCTTATGAACTTTGCTCATCCCTTTCCCGACGCTCGACCCCATATCCCAGGATGCAATCTGCTTTCTCGGGCGCCGTCTCACCTTTCACCGACGCAAGGAGACTGATATTTCTCCCGAGAACCTTCCTCAACCACCAACTGCTCCCTCGCGCCGCCATTACTCATGGCTGCGTGGCAACTCAGCTGACACCGTCCACCCTTCTCCCCAGCGCAACGAATATATTCGCCCTAGGACCCATCCGGCATACCTTACATCTCCGTCTCGTGTCCCTCGCCACCCTGGGGCGCGCTCCTTTGTTTAGATCGACGCATGAAGACGTGATTCATCCCAGTTTTCGCAATCGTAGTCTTTTATCCTTACATTTTAACTTTTACAAGTTCACATACGAAGCGAGATCATCAGCTGAACATCTGCTCACAACCTCGCAAGCTTCCTTAATAAAGCGTATTGCAGTGGGTGTTAGGATACCAACCGTTTACAAATGAATAAATTGGGCGTTTTTGAGTGATTTTATCCAATTGAGTCCTGCTAATCATTAAAAAATATCCTTCGTTGCTTGGAGAAATGCCAATTTTTACACCTATCCGTAGCCTAAATATATCTTTTAATTTATCGTTTGATGTCAGACCTAGAAAAATTTTAGGGCTCTAAGTCGATGTTCAGCGTGATGATCTAAAAAATATATGTTTTAAACTGCTCGATGCCCAGCTCTATGGTGTTATTTTCGGAAGGGAATGGTATTTTTATCTTTGGGAGCAAAACCATTTGCCATGGAAGTCTCCTTTCTATTATTTCAATTGTTTAAGGCTAAAAATTCTAGACATTTGTGGTATTATTGGTCTTAAAGAAGCTTTCCTTTAATTGTCACTATTAGTTTGCGATTTTATCGACTGGTAGTCTATATTTTCAATATAAACGCGGGCCGATTACAACGCAATCGGTAAATGTTTTGGGCAATAGCTCCTTGACATGTAAAATTGATATCCGTGAACGTTAACCCCTTTGTTACACATCCTCAGCCATCCTTGGCTAACTAATATAGATTTTCGAGCCGACAGACAGCCGTAACCCTTTTGCAGATAAGTTGATGATGCCATGAAGCTCCTGCAGCGCGAATCATTGTTTTTCCACTGCTCATTGGGTAAACGCATCGTTCTGGCGTTGTTCGTTGGTGTTTATACTTTTCTGTTCCCTCAATAAGCGCTTCTCCCTGAACGAGATAATGAAGCTGAACTCTAATGAAGTCACCCACTCATGAAATCTGGGCGCCAATTTTCGCGCTCTTTGCTTTTTTTAATTATGAGGGAAATACAAAAACAGGAAAGCTTAATTTTTTCTTCGTAACTTACCTTCCCCTTCTATCTACTTAATTCTTTCGATGAATTGCGATTAGCGATCCATCTCTGGTGAGAATACGGAAGGAAGTGCATTTTAATATGTTGGTCGAAAGTGGGTGACAAGGTGAAGCCACCTGGCTCATATTTGTTCCGCGAAAGTTCGAGTTTCTGTGAGCGGAGTCAACGGACTCCGATCGCGTTGAATTACTATCGCCTCTCTTTCTCTTTGTGGCCGCATTCATGTATTCCTCCGCCGTCATCTCATTGGTGCCGCCTTACCAAATACTCCTCCGCCGCCGCGAATGGCGCCCCCGATTGGATTGCGGCGTCTCGCCTTCTTTTGTTCCTCGCGTTGGTGCTTCTCTCCGTCCCCTGGTGCTCCCGTCGCGTCCTCCTCTTCCCGAATCGTGCGCTTCGTCCCTTTCACTTGTTTCTTCCTTTTGTTTACTTCCTCGCCTCGTTCGCGATCCATACAATCGGAATCCCGACTGACGCTTATGGAAAATCGATATTTGGACGATATACGAATTCAATTCATCTCTCCAACTCATCGCGCACGTTTTATTGGCGCACGCCGTTGCGGTGCACGGAAGTATGACGCGTTTTAATTTTTTTAATCCCCACGGAGATATTATCGATGTCAGGACTGAGATGTTGGCTTGAATTTTATTCCATTTTTGGTGAATAATCCCTCCAAAAATTCCCCCTCCCATTGGAGGCTATTTTAAAGGGAAAAGTTGTTTGCATCGACATGAGTGTATGCTCCCATTGTGTATTTCAAGCATAATCAAACCATTTTTATCGTTGGTCGTTGAGAGACAGTTGTTTTACTAATATATCGCTAATAAAATTCTTTCCAGGCTTGGTATCCTCTACAATAATTATTTATACTAATCCTCATCGCGTTATTGCGGTGATTTATAGCCATTTTTTTTCTAACGTATTGTTATTCATTTTAATATCTCAGCGCAAATTCCAATATATTTTCCAGCGTTAAATTTTCCGATTGATCACAATGGGTGAGTAAGCCATTTGACCACATTTCACTTGTATTTATGAGACCCGGACGCTCAAATACCTAAAAATTGAAAATTTTCAAGTATTTAAAAATAAGCTTCACTATTTGAGTGTCAAAACGGAAGTATCCTTTAGTACCGAGAGAAATGGAAGTGCAGTTTGGTCAGGTAACAAAAGAGTTAGAAAGATTTCGGAGCAGTTTATCAGCATTCATGAAGTATGCCAACTTGGTTAACAACCCGAAAAATTAACTTTTTTCGTAATAATTCTTAAGATTGCTTCGATGTGAAGATATTTTTACTCGTTACGACATTATTGTACCCACATTGATTTGGAAACTGTGCTACGAATTCCAGAAACGAATGTGTCCACCTTATCGTATCGAGTAGAATAGTAAAACTTCCTGCAACTTTTAATGGCAGAAGCGGTAAGAAATACTCTTTAATTACATTTACGCAAAAGATTATGCTATTAGTGAAACGTTCAAATGATCATTGCGGAGCGACGGCATTTTGCGGGTCGCTCTCATTTTTATTATTAAATTTTTGATCTCTATAAAATAATTGGTAGCATTCACTCTATTTCATCTGGATAAAAGATACAGTGTCCAGCCTTGGTAATGGCACGAGTTGCCGAAACCATGGTCGGTTTTAATAAAAGAGTGTGAAACTGGCAAAAGGATTTACTAAGCTCAACATTTCATCTGGGTTTATTTCTGTCATGAAAATGTCTCTGTCCTTGAATGACAAATTTTAACTTCGGCTTCGTAAATTTCCAGGAAAATTATATTAACGTGTGACCAATTGTAGTTTCATCTTTGACACTTCCGAGTTTTTGGTATTATAAAAAAGCCAATTTCTTTGCTTTCCTTCAAAATGTAGTGCGTTTCTCGTTTTTATTTGGATTATGCTTCAAATAGGTGTGACACTACGTAATGTCATCTTGAAGCAGAATTTCGGTTAAAACTGAGTCAATTGAATGCATCAAATTTTGATAAGTGGGCTTTGTAGTTATCGATGCATTTTCATTGGTGGTCCACCTTTTCGTTAGTCTTCCACCTCATACTTATTCCTTAACCCCATCCAAATGATACATACTGGATTTAATATATCCTTTTCTTTTGAGTGTGGGTTCGATTCAATAAATTTATATAGGTGCACAATATTGCAATCCTATGCTCGGCACGACCGCTTTATCCCTCCTTACCTCCCTTTCTTCCTCCCTATCAGTGCCAACTCTTTTACATCCCTGACGCTCCTCTCCTCCGTATCCTTCCCCATCTGTCCTTTCTCTTCTTGTCCTTTAGCCTTCATTTGGGTAATCTCCATCAATTTTTCCTTCCAATATATTTCTCACGTGTTAACTGCTTTGTCTCATTTGTCACGTGGCCACCGTGTTCTTCTTTAGCGTACAATCACCCTTGGAGTCATTTCTTCTACTATTTTTCTACATACTTCCTCTTTTCTCAACCTATCCGTCCATTTTACGTCCAGTATCTTTCCACAGCACCAGGTGTCGACGGACTCTATTCCTTTCTGATCGCTCTCTCCAATGGTTCAAACAACTGAACCGCAGAAGGCCACAGCTCATGCGACGAATGAACGTTTTTCACGCACTGCCCTCTTTTCTCCAGTCCTAGTATTCACTCCGAGTATTGAGGCGGCCTTTTCGCAAAGAACCCCGCCTTAACTTGAGCTATTCGACGCATGATATCAGTCCTCCTTTGTAATGGTGTTCCCATGCCGAGATCAATGTCTCCACTCGCTCCAAACTTTCTCTCCTTTGAGGCAAATGTCGGCTTCAGTTTTCTCCATTCCGTGTAAATAGTATCTTGCTTTTTTCCTGCTTATTTTCCTATTGCATTCCTGAAGAACTTTCTCAGTTATGTCGATGAATTTCTGTAGTTCTTCCTCATTGCCTGCGATGATTCTCCCTCCACTTCAGATGCTCTCTCTTCCCCCCTCCCATTCCGCATATCCTTTCTTCAGACACAATTCCCATCATGCCACATTCCCTCATGGCTCAAATCTCCCCTTCGCCTCCTCGAAATCACTCCTTCAATCACCGGCACTTGCTCGCTCGTCAATACGCCTTCATCTGTCGATGCGAGAGCTCTTTTTAATCGTTCCTCAAGTACGTCTGCCCACTTGCGCTCTCCCGGTCTCTCTGCCAGCCTCCCTCCATTTGTCAATTTCCTTCAGACATCATCCTGGACATTTATAATTGATCGCTCAATTGAAATGTAGACATTGAAGCAATGACCTTCACCCTCGCTCCTCAAAAGTCTTCATTCATCCTCACATTACGCGCGTAATTTTACTTCCATTGTGGTTCTTTTTTTATTTTGTAACGCACAACAAGTTGCGTTCAGTTAACGGAGAAATGTATCGATGTTACTGGGTCTTTCTCCTCATCTCTCCGTAGCCTAAGGAAATATTTCGGTAAACTTGGATGCTACTAGTTGCGAAGGAAAACCCGGAAGAAAGCTTACGATTCTCCATGAGAAAAAGTATTGATTCGACAATTGACTTGCTGAATTGAAAAACTTAAAGGTGTAAAAAGAAACTCGATCTCTAATATACATACAAACAAACTAAAGCATATCAATTTTTTATGCTGAAGTTTACGTATTTTTACTTGTCTATAAATTCTGCAAAGCGTTAAAAAATTGGTAAATATTTTTTGATACATCTTTTGACTTCTGATCGAAAAAAGTGAAAATTTTCCCCAGCCCATTTAATTGGTAGGTACTCCTATATTTCTTCGGATTGAATCAAGACATTAGTCCATGTCATTTGCAATTCTCTTCTCTTGGCAATCCTCATATTACTGAACCTCACAGTGGCCAAGAAGACGTATTGTCTCTCCCGACGCAGTGGCTGGGTGTTTGCTTGGCAGATCAATGGACGAGAGCATTGGCTAATGCTAGAGTGCATTGAACCTTGGCCGCACCTAGACTCAATCCTAAGAACAACGCGAGCGAGGGCAACCGATTCAAACGGACACTTGTCTCTTTGCTTCCATTCTATATTCTGAAATAATTTACCTTGACTCGTTGCCTTCTGTTGCGCATTAAATCTCTGCAAACACACCAGCAGGTTTCCAATCACTACGATTACGCTTGACGACGGAAATTCGTTCGGCTATCAACTTACCTTCTCATTACCATATTTATTATCTTAAACATTCTTATTAGATTTTCTTACGTTGCTTATTCGGGGCCTTCCCTTAACCTTCTTTCCCTCCGCTTGTCCTTCCACGATCGTTTTCACCAGCCCATCATGTCTTATAATGTGGCCAACTAAGTTGCCTTGGGGTTTTTAGAAGTCTTCTCCTTTCACCCACTCTTCCGTGGCACTTCCTCATAAAAAATGAGATTATCATGAACACACGAAGCCCTTTACAAGCATGCATTGTTGTTTTCATCAATATGTTCAAAATAACTCCAGTGGACATTGCTGAAAGTTAAGATTCACCTCTCTGCGTTCAAATAGCATTATTTTTCTCATTTCTATCGAAACTTCATATTTGGTTATTATTTGGTTGTTTCTCAGATATCTTTAATTGCCTAGTAAAAAAAGAACACCAATATTAATCGTTGTTACGAATAGAGGTGTGGGAGCCAAGACAAAGGAATGAAGCTGGCATATAACTGGAATCATTAGAGAGCCGTTGCAAAATCAATGCAAGAACATTTGTGCAGTAGTTCAGTGTCTGCATCGTTCTGCAAATGGCTCCGCATCAGGTGTGTTCCCGCAACTAGAATGGGGATTGCAATAGTAGGAGAAACAAGAGCGGAACTAGCTAATCGCCAAAGTCAACAGCGGAGTCTGAGACGGGCGGCGGCCGATGGATCGGGAAGGAGCGGTTGCTTCGAGTCATCTCGCTCGATTATGCTCTCCCAATGGGTTCGGAAGAAAGGCTTTGCTGTGCAATGAGGAATCAAAGTAAGGAAGGGAAGAATTGAATACTGAAATGCGTGGAGGAGCGGGAAATGAAGGCGAGCGCCATCCGGCGGGAAACATCAAACAATTGAGCACCATCCTCCGCTCTCCTTTCCCGCAGTCCTTTGTTCTTCGTTCGCATCCTCGTCATATTTCGCTTCTGCTTTTCTCTTTCAGCAATCCATCCCTTGTCTGCCACAGACTTGTCGCCCACCCCCCCTGAATATTGTCTCATGTCCTCTTTTTCATCCCTCATGTCGATACATTGAGGCCGATTTCTCCATCTACTCTTTGAAATTGTGGATGTTGATGAAGATGTACTAACTCGTTCACGATCTACAATGTGGTATAAGAACATATATATGAGGCTCGTAGTGGAAATGAATGTTTTACCGCGAACTCCCATCCCCGAATTCTCCTCAAATATGTTCACTCCCTCATACCACTTTGGAAAATAGTTCTGGCGTGAACCATTCCACCTCAATTCTGTAAACAGAGTAAAAATTCACCTAGGATCACATGATTTTCAGTTCAACTCCAGGCACAGGCACTTAATAGGTTATGCATAATTTTCCTGTAGAGATGATGGGTTATTATTTTAAAAAATATTTATAAGAAATATCAGTTGAGCGAATCGAGGATATAAAGTATTCTTTCCTCTTTCCGATCAACTTCGTTTTGTTGAAAAGTTAAATTTTTGAAGTTACTAAAAAAGTGCTTGTTTTAAATTATTGCTAATATTTTTAGCTTTCGTTTTACTTTCGTCAAGATCATTATTTTTATAGAACTTTTAATAAATATTGGGGCAAATAAGAATTGAAGTTGGAGCAGTATGTAATATATAACGACTTTGTGCAATTGGAACTTAAAATGACTTGAATTAATGGACAACTACAGAATTTGGAATGAAATTATTTAATTAAATAAACTCATTGTGACTTATTTCAATTATCATACGATAACTACCTTTAGGTAGGTATACATCCACCCTCACATATTGATCGAAATTCAAGATAAAGCAGATCATAAAAGGGTTTTTGACCCAAGGATCAGGAACTTCAGTGGCATGATCTTTTGTCATTTGTGGCGTCGCCTAATGATCGTGTAATAGTTGTGGAAATGCATTGCTTTCAAATGCAAACTGATGATTTGCAAAATATGATATCCTAATTTTGATCATTTTCATTGTTGATTGGTCAGGAAAGTGGAAAATAGCATTCCGTGTTTAAAGATTCTGTGTGAATCTAAATAGCAGCAATTTTACTCGTGCACCGTGCCTAGACTTGAAATTATGAAATAGCTTAGCAGTGAATTGGTTAACACTAGGGATATAATGAGCGCAAAGGATATCTTGCTTGGTGGTTAATTTGGGAAGGTTAAATAGGGCACAAAGGGATTACTTTTAAAATAATTAAAGTTTTTGCGGATGGTTCTATTATTAATGGCGAACATTTCGTAGTCATAACGAAGGATGGCTCTGACTGTTCACATGTATAATTTAATTCTGGATTTATGGGAGATTGGAGAAGTACGGGAAGACAGAGTGAGAATTTCTTTTCTTGCAATTATGCTTTAGTGGTGCAAACATTTAGGTGCGGATGGAAAGTTAATTTAATTTCTAAGATAACTCCAAGGAATTTGTGAGAGGGAGCTCTTGGTACCTATTCTTTTCTTTTTTATAAGTAATACCAATTGTGGTGCAAATTTTCGTCTTCATGAAAAGTGCATGTGTGTGTTATTAGAAGTGTTAATGTGTATTTTTAATGTCTGTTTCCATGTGTGAATTAGTTTCAAATGACTGTTTAGTTTTCTGATGTTAGTGTCGCCACGCGTTGACTGCAATATTGCGAGAGTATACATCTTAAGTATCGGTTTTTCAGGATCTTTCAATCATTATAGCTCTGACGAGAGTTGTTTGGGCTCTCCATCACACGAGGGCTTTTGCTTTCGGATTGGATGTCAGGCGAATGTAGGAGTGCTCTCATTGGTCGCGCTGAGGGGGTGAAAGCGGTGTGAAGACGCTGAGATGCGAAGGGAAGGAGGCATTGGATGCGAGGAAAGGCGCCATGGAAAGGACATAAAGCTAACTGAATTGCTCTTAAAATTCGGTGCGGTTTCGGCAGCACTAATCCCATTATGACGCAAATCGAATTTTACTCTGAAAATGTGATTCCCCCCCATCTCCCGTTACTAAGCCGCGGCCTTGCTTACATACACCCTCCAATTGATCCCTTTTTAACTCTGCATGTCCACGCACCCCTGAAAAACTTTGGTGGTGGGAAGCAGCAAAGTATGAGCTGAACCAATGGAATACAGTGAAAGCGTACTGAAGCGTAGCTGACCGTTACATCGCTTATCTTGGCGAAAAAGAACTCCAAGTTCCTAATTTAGGAAGGAAATGCAAGTTTTGGACGATATGTGAGAATGTGTATGAGGGGAAGATGGCGGTGGCAATAATGATGATGAGGCATGGCATGAAATCGGAAGACAGATTCAATATTGAGCTGCTAATGACGTTGCCTGCTTCAATCTGCCTCTGCATTTTTAAAAGGGAAAGGGATTTAAATGAGGAGTGTATCTTAAGTTACTCTGTATATAACATTATCTTGCTAAATAAATTAATGCACCTAGATCACTAGGCACATTGCCTAAAGCATCGTCATTCCACAGATATATGCGTAGAGTGATCAATAAGGTTGCATATATTTTTTGGCGAGCGTAACTAAACATGACCTTTCATGGCATGATGTTAATATCTTAACACAATGGGACCTTTGACGATGTCCTGGCAGTTGTTACTTTTTTCTTGCTGAGCACTGCTTATGAGGTGATAAGACTTGGCCGAGTCTTAAGGCCTAGTTACAAGGTACATTAGCTCGTACAAGTTGATATCTGTCTGCGTGAATGACTTTTGTGATGCGGAACGGAACATGTACGAATGCATGAACTAAATTAGAACAGGTTCTTTTTTCCCTTCATGCATTCGCACAAGTTGGGTGGCTACACGGTGAATTCTCGTGTTCATTCGCGCGTTCATACATTTAGACATTAATACGTACGTGTTAATGTATCGTGTAACCAGGTCCTTAGACAATCATTCCTATCAATTTAAGTGAAGGTGTCGGATTCAACAGTTGCTCCTATCCAACGTCCATTTCTCTCGATTTGTCGTGCGTAGGTGCAGCAGAACTATCCGAAGATATTTTTTGTATCGCCATTCGAAACAAATATTTAAATGTACACGAACTCTGAATACGACTTTGTTTACCGAAAGTGCAAAGGTAAGGTTGGAATGGTTTGTTGGATTGAAGAAGTCATTGAAAATTTCCAAGATGAAGGTTTTCTTTTTTGTTGTTAGACGGCAATGAAGCTATTTATTTCCTCTAGCGAAATGTGTGACTTCGATGGGAATTACTGTCTCTTTTGTAAATGATTTTTGTTACTTTAGTTGCACACCCCGTGCTATATAAGTCACGGAAACAGCATAGGGGCTCCAATTTACCGCTGAGAAGAGAAGACGTACCTTATTGGTGGAGCAGAGGTGAAACATATCTGAAATAGCTCTACCATCAACGCTGTCAGCACAAAAATTCAAGACAAGTTTTCTGAACAATTGTTAAAAATGTTAGTAAATCCTTCTTACGTACAAATCGAAGAGATTTATAAAGTGTTTGGAATATCGCTACTCTCAGGTCGCTACTCGAAAAATCATTTGAAACTCTACCTCAATGTAGAACTTTGTCGCAAAACAGTATCCGCCATTTTGTAACTGCACGGTAAGCATTGATCGATGATATTCTTAAAGATAACGGAAAATTAAAGAAAGAAAACCATGCCAACAGATTATGTGGTTTTTTATTCTGCATGAATCCACCCACAACTTCACCTTCTACTTACTTTGGAAGATTTTCAGAGAAAATTGAAGACGGGCGTTTTTATGGAACGTTGCTCACGTTTAAGCCTGTGTATCTCAGAATCAGGTGGGATCTTTGTCAAATTAGGTGAATATCCTTAAATTTCAATCACTTTTGAGTATACCTGCGAAGTTTCGAGTTTGTAACTCAAAAAAAGTCATTTTGTAATTTTGTCCGGCTTTTTCCGATTTTCGCCCACTGTGCGATATCCAACGGTCAAATTTGAATCAAAATATTTGCATCAAAATTTGCAACTAACGCGCACCCTATCCCACGGTCAAAATTTTATCCAACTGGCTTTTGGTACTATCATTTGTACAAAACACCGTTTTGTCCAAATGGATAGGGCAGGTTCTAAATTTTCATCCAATAGGATGAAACCAATCATTCACTGGGCCCTTGACAAAAAAGCATCGCCAAGCGCTGACACAGAGGCCTCATAGGTTAAGCCGGTGTCCCACGGTCAAATTTGCATCAAAATAATTGTCCAAAAATTTTGATGCAAATTGCAAATATTTTGATGCAACTGGACGGGGGTGCCCCACGATGCATATCATTTGGACGAAAAGGAAAAGGTAAAAGACGATATTTATGTAAACAAATTTGGAAGCTTATGGAAGTGAAGGATTCTGTCTTTTTTAGCAGGCGACATTGTCTGAACAGGCCTCTTTAAAACATTAAAGAGGCGAAAAAAAGAAAGCAGAAAGAATGCTGAACTTGGCCTTGGCTGGAAAGGGGGTATGAAAGCGTTGGAATAAGCATGCTAAACATGATGGAGAAGGAGTTGGTCGCCGATGTTCCCGTATATTATCGATAATAACTGACGATAAGTGAGGATATTTTCATGTCCCTTATTAGCAAGGCTGAGGGCAGAATAAAACGGCAGGATATAAACGTGAGGCAGTTTATTCCCGCGGTGAAAATATTATTAATAATTAGATGGATATTGTGGTTGAGAAGATGTTATGAATAGTGCTGTAAACGTGCATTTAAATCAAATTTTTCCTCTCCTAATCTAGCAGTTGCTAAAGACCAATTTTTGCTCATTTTTACTTTAAATTGACAGAAAAACGAAAGATAAAATAAAAGTGAGGAACTTACGGGGAAAGGTTGTTTTTACAAATTTTCGATGGGACGCAGCCCATCTTTCTCAAGTGAGAAGAGGAGGGAAAGTGAGGAAAGGGCATAAGGAAGGGTGCAGGGCAGAGGGCTAAACCCCAGGGCAAGAAGAAGTTCCTTTACATTATTTATAATGCTCGTGTGAGTTTATTTCAAACGTGTATATATATATATATATATATATATATAATCATGGTAAATCTAAGCGTCCTGGTAGCGCAACTGGTAGAGCACCTGGCCGGCAACCAGGAGGTTCTGGGTTCGAGTCCCAGTCAGGCCGCATTTTTACCCTCTGATTTCTGGCTTTTTCCATCTACCACAGCACCGTTGTCCTTGTCCTTTTTCTATTCCATGTTCCTTTCCCTTTATTTCCTTACCTGTGAATTTATATGTATATATATATATATATATATAAATAACGGACAAAAACACTAATAAAAAACATAGGAACACATAGAAAAGGACACTCACAAAGAAGCTTGCAAACGTTTCAGCGGGTTGACCCGCTATCGTCAGTGCTGAAGGTGAACTGCTGCAGGACGATCCACCAGAAGCTCTCCTTGGTGAAGTAGTGGGGGTGGAAGAAGGGGGAGGGGAGAGGGGGGAAGGGAGGGTAGGGTTTGCTTTGACTATTAGTGGGCAATGTTTAGCCCGGGCGTTTCAAACGCCTTTTCAACCCAAATATGTGCCATTTCCCTCGTTCTCACCTCGATGATGGTTGCCTGTTCTGGCAGAATTTCAATGATGGTTAGGGAAAAACATTTATCGAAGGAACTATTGTGTGAGGCGGTGTGAATGGGGACGGGTTCATGAAAGGGGGGGGTTTTGCAGGAGTGTCTGTGGTTGTTCATTCGGATGGATATGGGTGTTGTGCATTCTCCTATGTAGTACGAGGGGCAAAAATTACAAAGTAGCTTGTAGACAACGTTGAAGGAGGTACAAGACGGTATGGAGGAGGATCTATTGATGACAGGTGAAGTGGTGGGGCGTAGCAGAGGGCAGCACTTGCACCGGGGGCGGTTGCATGGAGTAAGGGAGGAGAGTGGGGGGAGTGTGTGTCGGAGGAGGGGGTGGGTGGATTTTAAAATATTACCTAAGTTAGGTGCTCTTCTGTAGGCAATGGAGGGGCAGGATGGAAGAAGAGCAGCTGTGGTTTTGTTTTTGCTGATGATGGGGTACAGATCTTTTAATATTTTTTTAATTTTTTGAGTGCCAGGGAAGAATGTAGTGGTGAGATTGAGTTTTCTGGTTTGTTCTTTTTTGGTGCGTGGGGTGTACTGTTCGGAGGGAGAGAGTATTTTCTTTTTAAGCAGGGATTCTGGATACTCTCGTTTGAGGAGAGCATGGTGGAGGTTCTGTGTGGCTCTTTGAAGAGATGGTGAATTGTTGCAGATGCGATGGGCGCGGACTGAGAGGGAGTAGGGGATCGCGTGTTTGGTGTGAGGTGGATGGCAACTGGTGTAGTGTAGGTATTGTTCATGGTTGGTACCCAACCCCCGCCCCCCACCGCGACCGCCTCCATACACGCAGTGCGAAAACGAGGCAGACAATGCAGCGAACCCTTCCCCCCAAGACAATGTAGTGAACCTTTCTTCGCATGTCCTCGACGCCAACGAGCGGGCAGTCCTCAGCAAAGGATTATCTTTTTCACCCACGCCGAAAGTTAACCACGTGAGCCTTGTGACGGACGCCCTGAATTTTTGCCGGAACCTGCGATGGAAAGCATTCTGGCAGTCCCAACAAAACACATCTTCCAACCATGACACTCTTCACCCACTGGCTCAATTCGCCCCACCGTCTGTACGAGAACCTAAACCACTTCATGCAAACCATCCCGTAGAGATATTCATTAAACTTTTTCTCAACAGAATCAGTGATCACAATTTCCTCCATTCTCTCACCCCACCTAAAAATCTCACACGCCTGGAATTCCAGGCCTTAAGAAATCTCTCCACCAACAAAGACATCATCATAACCTCAGCGGATAAGGGCTCAACGGTAGTCGTTCTTGACAAAGATAAATATGTGGAGGAAGGTTTAAGACAACTGAACGACCCGACTTCCTATTCTTCCCTCCCTAATGATCCCAACCCGCAATTTCAGAAAGAAATCCTCTCCTTTCTAAAAAAATTTGGCCCCGCAGAAGGACTCAGCCCCTCCGACATTAATCTTCTCTCACCTGCTGATTTCAACACTCCACAATTCTATCTTCTCCCCAAAATACACAAACCCAATAACCCAGGCCGCCCCATTGTGTCTAGCCGCAATTCCCCAACCGAAAGAATATCAGCCCTTCTAGATCACTACTTGCAACCTCTTGTCACCACCCTTCCATCCTTCATAAAAGACTCCTATCATTTCCTAAGCATACTTAACTCAACCCCTATCCCTACCGGTACCAATCTCCTAATGGCGACAATTGACGTCGTTTCACTCTATACTTCTATTCCCCACCACGAAGGCCTCAATGCCCTCAACCATTTTCTTGCCCAACGCCCTCAGCCTCACTCTCCCTCCACCAACTTCATCATCCAATTAACCGAACTAATTCTTAACAAAAACGCCTTCAATTTCAACGACACCATCTATCTACAAAAGCGAGGAGTCCCGATGGGAACCAGAATGGCCCCAGCCTATGCAAACCTCTACATGGGCCACCTGGAAAGCTCCTTTCTAAATTCCCAAACCCTCAAGCCTCTCCTGTGGGTCCGATTCATCGACGACATTTTCTTACTATGGGCCCATGGGCGTGATTCGCTTGACACTTTCATTGCATCACTCAACTCCACCTCATCCGTTTCTTTCACTTCATCAATTTCTGCCTCCTCCCTTACCTTCCTCGACATAAACATCCCCCTTGAAAACAATACCTTCAGCACCTCCATCCACAAAAAACCCACCAACCATGAACAATACCTACACTACACCAGTTGCCATCCACCTCACACCAAACACGCGATCCCCTACTCCCTCTCAGTCCGCGCCCATCGCATCTGCAACAATTCACCATCTCTTCAAAGAGCCACACAGAACCTCCACCATGCTCTCCTCAAACGAGAGTATCCAGAATCCCTGCTTAAAAAGAAAATACTCTCTCCCTCCGAACAGTACACCCCACGCACCAAAAAAGAACAAACCAGAAAACTCAATCTCACCACTACATTCTTCCCTGGCACTCAAAAAATTAAAAAAATATTAAAAGATCTGTACCCCATCATCAGCAAAAACAAAACCACAGCTGCTCTTCTTCCATCCTGCCCCTCCATTGCCTACAGAAGAGCACCTAACTTAGGTAATATTTTAAAATCCACCCACCCCCTCCTCCGACACACACTCCCCCCACTCTCCTCCCTTACTCCATGCAACCGCCCCCGGTGCAAGTGCTGCCCTCTGCTACGCCCCACCACTTCACCTGTCATCAATAGATCCTCCTCCATACCGTCTTGTACCTCCTTCAACGTTGTCTACAAGCTACTTTGTAATTTTTGCCCCTCGTACTACATAGGAGAATGCACAACACCCATATCCATCCGAATGAACAACCACAGACACTCCTGCAAAACCCCCCCCTTTCATGAACCCGTCCCCATTCACACCGCCTCACACAATAGTTCCTTCGATAAATGTTTTTCCCTAACCATCATTGAAATTCTGCCAGAACAGGCAACCATCATCGAGGTGAGAACGAGGGAAATGGCACATATTTGGGTTGAAAAGGCGTTTGAAACGCCCGGGCTAAACATTGCCCACTAATAGTCAAAGCAAACCTTACCCTCCCTTCCCCCCTCTCCCCTCCCCCTTCTTCCACCCCCACTACTTCACCAAGGAGAGCTTCTGGTGGATCGTCCTGCAGCAGTTCACCTTCAGCACTGACGATAGCGGGTCAACCCGCTGAAACGTTTGCAAGCTTCTTTGTGAGTGTCCTTTTCTATGTGTTCCTATGTTTTTTATTAGTGTTTTTTTGTCCGTTATTTATATATATATATATATATATATATATATATATAATCATAATAACACATAATAGAAATTGAAAGAAAGAGATAGAAACATAAATGCAAGACGATGACACACTGTGGCGTGGAGATGGAATGAAGGCCGAAAACACATGGAAAAAAGTTCACCTGAACCGGGAATCGAACCACGGACCTTCTGCTTTCCGGGCAGATGCTCAGACCACCGAGCTATCCAGGCTAATCTAATCTCCAGTGTTTTCGGCGGGGGTTTATACACCAAATCCCCCGAGGTCTAGCCCTATCATTTGGCCAAGAGATGGCTCTGGGCGTAGGTCCCGCCACGAACGAAGAATTCAACGCGGACAGAAGAAGAAATGGAATTAAAGATGGCCACAATCACACACACAGCAGGAAAGATATAGAACATGCGTTTCGGGGAACGCTGATCCCAAGAAGAGGAAACGAACCATATAGGTCATATACATTTCAAATTCACATTCAGACCTCGGGGGATTTGGTGTATAAACCCCCGCCGAAAACACTGGAGATTAGATTAGCCTGGATAGCTCGGTGGTCTGAGCATCTGCCCGGAAAGCAGAAGGTCCGTGGTTCGATTCCCGGTTCAGGTGAACTTTTTTCCATGTGTTTTCGGCCTTCATTCCATCTCCACGCCACAGTGTGTCATCGTCTTGCATTTATGTTTCTATCTCTTTCTTTCAATTTCTATTATGTGTTATTATGATTGTATATTCGCCTGTGGCGACCTGTGTGAATGTGAATTTGAAATGTATATGACCTATATGGTTCGTTTCCTCTTCTTGGGATCAGCGTTCCCCGAAACGCATGTTCTATATCTTTCCTGCTGTGTGTGTGATTGTGGCCATCTTTAATTCCATTTCTTCTTCTGTCCGCGTTGAATTCTTCGTTCGTGGCGGGACCTACGCCCAGAGCCATCTCTTGGCCAAATGATAGGGCTAGACCTCGGGGGATTTGGTGTATAAACCCCCGCCGAAAACACTGGAGATTAGATTAGCCTGGATAGCTCGGTGGTCTGAGCATCTGCCCGGAAAGCAGAAGGTCCGTGGTTCGATTCCCGGTTCAGGTGAACTTTTTTCCATGTGTTTTCGGCCTTCATTCCATCTCCACGCCACAGTGTGTCATCGTCTTGCATTTATGTTTCTATCTCTTTCTTTCAATTTCTATTATGTGTTATTATGATTGTATATTCGCCTGTGGCGACCTGTGTGAATGTGAATTTGAAATGTATATGACCTATATGGTTCGTTTCCTCTTCTTGGGATCAGCGTTCCCCGAAACGCATGTTCTATATCTTTCCTGCTGTGTGTGTGATTGTGGCCATCTTTAATTCCATTTCTTCTTCTGTCCGCGTTGAATTCTTCGTTCGTGGCGGGACCTACGCCCAGAGCCATCTCTTGGCCAAATGATAGGGCTAGACCTCGGGGGATTTGGTGTATAAACCCCCGCCGAAAACACTGGAGATTAGATTAGCCTGGATAGCTCGGTGGTCTGAGCATCTGCCCGGAAAGCAGAAGGTCCGTGGTTCGATTCCCGGTTCAGGTGAACTTTTTTCCATGTGTTTTCGGCCTTCATTCCATCTCCACGCCACAGTGTGTCATCGTCTTGCATTTATGTTTCTATCTCTTTCTTTCAATTTCTATTATGTGTTATTATGATTGTATATTCGCCTGTGGCGACCTGTGTGAATGTGAATTTGAAATGTATATGACCTATATGGTTCGTTTCCTCTTCTTGGGATCAGCGTTCCCCGAAACGCATGTTCTATATCTTTCCTGCTGTGTGTGTGATTGTGGCCATCTTTAATTCCATTTCTTCTTCTGTCCGCGTTGAATTCTTCGTTCGTGGCGGGACCTACGCCCAGAGCCATCTCTTGGCCAAATGATAGGGCTAGACCTCGGGGGATTTGGTGTATAAACCCCCGCCGAAAACACTGGAGATTAGATTAGCCTGGATAGCTCGGTGGTCTGAGCATCTGCCCGGAAAGCAGAAGGTCCGTGGTTCGATTCCCGGTTCAGGTGAACTTTTTTCCATGTGTTTTCGGCCTTCATTCCATCTCCACGCCACAGTGTGTCATCGTCTTGCATTTATGTTTCTATCTCTTTCTTTCAATTTCTATTATGTGTTATTATGATTGTATATTCGCCTGTGGCGACCTGTGTGAATGTGAATTTGAAATGTATATGACCTATATGGTTCGTTTCCTCTTCTTGGGATCAGCGTTCCCCGAAACGCATGTTCTATATCTTTCCTGCTGTGTGTGTGATTGTGGCCATCTTTAATTCCATTTCTTCTTCTGTCCGCGTTGAATTCTTCGTTCGTGGCGGGACCTACGCCCAGAGCCATCTCTTGGCCAAATGATAGGGCTAGACCTCGGGGGATTTGGTGTATAAACCCCCGCCGAAAACACTGGAGATTAGATTAGCCTGGATAGCTCGGTGGTCTGAGCATCTGCCCGGAAAGCAGAAGGTCCGTGGTTCGATTCCCGGTTCAGGTGAACTTTTTTCCATGTGTTTTCGGCCTTCATTCCATCTCCACGCCACAGTGTGTCATCGTCTTGCATTTATGTTTCTATCTCTTTCTTTCAATTTCTATTATGTGTTATTATGATTGTATATTCGCCTGTGGCGACCTGTGTGAATGTGAATTTGAAATGTATATGACCTATATGGTTCGTTTCCTCTTCTTGGGATCAGCGTTCCCCGAAACGCATGTTCTATATCTTTCCTGCTGTGTGTGTGATTGTGGCCATCTTTAATTCCATTTCTTCTTCTGTCCGCGTTGAATTCTTCGTTCGTGGCGGGACCTACGCCCAGAGCCATCTCTTGGCCAAATGATAGGGCTAGACCTCGGGGGATTTGGTGTATAAACCCCCGCCGAAAACACTGGAGATTAGATTAGCCTGGATAGCTCGGTGGTCTGAGCATCTGCCCGGAAAGCAGAAGGTCCGTGGTTCGATTCCCGGTTCAGGTGAACTTTTTTCCATGTGTTTTCGGCCTTCATTCCATCTCCACGCCACAGTGTGTCATCGTCTTGCATTTATGTTTCTATCTCTTTCTTTCAATTTCTATTATGTGTTATTATGATTGTATATTCGCCTGTGGCGACCTGTGTGAATGTGAATTTGAAATGTATATGACCTATATGGTTCGTTTCCTCTTCTTGGGATCAGCGTTCCCCGAAACGCATGTTCTATATCTTTCCTGCTGTGTGTGTGATTGTGGCCATCTTTAATTCCATTTCTTCTTCTGTCCGCGTTGAATTCTTCGTTCGTGGCGGGACCTACGCCCAGAGCCATCTCTTGGCCAAATGATAGGGCTAGACCTCGGGGGATTTGGTGTATAAACCCCCGCCGAAAACACTGGAGATTAGATTAGCCTGGATAGCTCGGTGGTCTGAGCATCTGCCCGGAAAGCAGAAGGTCCGTGGTTCGATTCCCGGTTCAGGTGAACTTTTTTCCATGTGTTTTCGGCCTTCATTCCATCTCCACGCCACAGTGTGTCATCGTCTTGCATTTATGTTTCTATCTCTTTCTTTCAATTTCTATTATGTGTTATTATGATTGTATATTCGCCTGTGGCGACCTGTGTGAATGTGAATTTGAAATGTATATGACCTATATGGTTCGTTTCCTCTTCTTGGGATCAGCGTTCCCCGAAACGCATGTTCTATATCTTTCCTGCTGTGTGTGTGATTGTGGCCATCTTTAATTCCATTTCTTCTTCTGTCCGCGTTGAATTCTTCGTTCGTGGCGGGACCTACGCCCAGAGCCATCTCTTGGCCAAATGATAGGGCTAGACCTCGGGGGATTTGGTGTATAAACCCCCGCCGAAAACACTGGAGATTAGATTAGCCTGGATAGCTCGGTGGTCTGAGCATCTGCCCGGAAAGCAGAAGGTCCGTGGTTCGATTCCCGGTTCAGGTGAACTTTTTTCCATGTGTTTTCGGCCTTCATTCCATCTCCACGCCACAGTGTGTCATCGTCTTGCATTTATGTTTCTATCTCTTTCTTTCAATTTCTATTATGTGTTATTATGATTGTATATTCGCCTGTGGCGACCTGTGTGAATGTGAATTTGAAATGTATATGACCTATATGGTTCGTTTCCTCTTCTTGGGATCAGCGTTCCCCGAAACGCATGTTCTATATCTTTCCTGCTGTGTGTGTGATTGTGGCCATCTTTAATTCCATTTCTTCTTCTGTCCGCGTTGAATTCTTCGTTCGTGGCGGGACCTACGCCCAGAGCCATCTCTTGGCCAAATGATAGGGCTAGACCTCGGGGGATTTGGTGTATAAACCCCCGCCGAAAACACTGGAGATTAGATTAGCCTGGATAGCTCGGTGGTCTGAGCATCTGCCCGGAAAGCAGAAGGTCCGTGGTTCGATTCCCGGTTCAGGTGAACTTTTTTCCATGTGTTTTCGGCCTTCATTCCATCTCCACGCCACAGTGTGTCATCGTCTTGCATTTATGTTTCTATCTCTTTCTTTCAATTTCTATTATGTGTTATTATGATTGTATATTCGCCTGTGGCGACCTGTGTGAATGTGAATTTGAAATGTATATGACCTATATGGTTCGTTTCCTCTTCTTGGGATCAGCGTTCCCCGAAACGCATGTTCTATATCTTTCCTGCTGTGTGTGTGATTGTGGCCATCTTTAATTCCATTTCTTCTTCTGTCCGCGTTGAATTCTTCGTTCGTGGCGGGACCTACGCCCAGAGCCATCTCTTGGCCAAATGATAGGGCTAGACCTCGGGGGATTTGGTGTATAAACCCCCGCCGAAAACACTGGAGATTAGATTAGCCTGGATAGCTCGGTGGTCTGAGCATCTGCCCGGAAAGCAGAAGGTCCGTGGTTCGATTCCCGGTTCAGGTGAACTTTTTTCCATGTGTTTTCGGCCTTCATTCCATCTCCACGCCACAGTGTGTCATCGTCTTGCATTTATGTTTCTATCTCTTTCTTTCAATTTCTATTATGTGTTATTATGATTGTATATTCGCCTGTGGCGACCTGTGTGAATGTGAATTTGAAATGTATATGACCTATATGGTTCGTTTCCTCTTCTTGGGATCAGCGTTCCCCGAAACGCATGTTCTATATCTTTCCTGCTGTGTGTGTGATTGTGGCCATCTTTAATTCCATTTCTTCTTCTGTCCGCGTTGAATTCTTCGTTCGTGGCGGGACCTACGCCCAGAGCCATCTCTTGGCCAAATGATAGGGCTAGACCTCGGGGGATTTGGTGTATAAACCCCCGCCGAAAACACTGGAGATTAGATTAGCCTGGATAGCTCGGTGGTCTGAGCATCTGCCCGGAAAGCAGAAGGTCCGTGGTTCGATTCCCGGTTCAGGTGAACTTTTTTCCATGTGTTTTCGGCCTTCATTCCATCTCCACGCCACAGTGTGTCATCGTCTTGCATTTATGTTTCTATCTCTTTCTTTCAATTTCTATTATGTGTTATTATGATTGTATATTCGCCTGTGGCGACCTGTGTGAATGTGAATTTGAAATGTATATGACCTATATGGTTCGTTTCCTCTTCTTGGGATCAGCGTTCCCCGAAACGCATGTTCTATATCTTTCCTGCTGTGTGTGTGATTGTGGCCATCTTTAATTCCATTTCTTCTTCTGTCCGCGTTGAATTCTTCGTTCGTGGCGGGACCTACGCCCAGAGCCATCTCTTGGCCAAATGATAGGGCTAGACCTCGGGGGATTTGGTGTATAAACCCCCGCCGAAAACACTGGAGATTAGATTAGCCTGGATAGCTCGGTGGTCTGAGCATCTGCCCGGAAAGCAGAAGGTCCGTGGTTCGATTCCCGGTTCAGGTGAACTTTTTTCCATGTGTTTTCGGCCTTCATTCCATCTCCACGCCACAGTGTGTCATCGTCTTGCATTTATGTTTCTATCTCTTTCTTTCAATTTCTATTATGTGTTATTATGATTGTATATTCGCCTGTGGCGACCTGTGTGAATGTGAATTTGAAATGTATATGACCTATATGGTTCGTTTCCTCTTCTTGGGATCAGCGTTCCCCGAAACGCATGTTCTATATCTTTCCTGCTGTGTGTGTGATTGTGGCCATCTTTAATTCCATTTCTTCTTCTGTCCGCGTTGAATTCTTCGTTCGTGGCGGGACCTACGCCCAGAGCCATCTCTTGGCCAAATGATAGGGCTAGACCTCGGGGGATTTGGTGTATAAACCCCCGCCGAAAACACTGGAGATTAGATTAGCCTGGATAGCTCGGTGGTCTGAGCATCTGCCCGGAAAGCAGAAGGTCCGTGGTTCGATTCCCGGTTCAGGTGAACTTTTTTCCATGTGTTTTCGGCCTTCATTCCATCTCCACGCCACAGTGTGTCATCGTCTTGCATTTATGTTTCTATCTCTTTCTTTCAATTTCTATTATGTGTTATTATGATTGTATATTCGCCTGTGGCGACCTGTGTGAATGTGAATTTGAAATGTATATGACCTATATGGTTCGTTTCCTCTTCTTGGGATCAGCGTTCCCCGAAACGCATGTTCTATATCTTTCCTGCTGTGTGTGTGATTGTGGCCATCTTTAATTCCATTTCTTCTTCTGTCCGCGTTGAATTCTTCGTTCGTGGCGGGACCTACGCCCAGAGCCATCTCTTGGCCAAATGATAGGGCTAGACCTCGGGGGATTTGGTGTATAAACCCCCGCCGAAAACACTGGAGATTAGATTAGCCTGGATAGCTCGGTGGTCTGAGCATCTGCCCGGAAAGCAGAAGGTCCGTGGTTCGATTCCCGGTTCAGGTGAACTTTTTTCCATGTGTTTTCGGCCTTCATTCCATCTCCACGCCACAGTGTGTCATCGTCTTGCATTTATGTTTCTATCTCTTTCTTTCAATTTCTATTATGTGTTATTATGATTGTATATTCGCCTGTTATATATATATATATATATATATATATATATATATATATATATATATATATATATATATTCGGAATAATGTTTTGTGAATTCACTTCGCGGTATGGTGAAATTATAAATTCAAAACTAAACCATTTAGTATTCAATACACTACTAATGAAAAAACTCAACCGGTTTCGATATTTTCAGGTAATTATCTAGAGGTTTATGATAACGCTAATGACCTGAAAAGAAGGAAACCGGTTGGGTTTTTAATGCATACTGTGTGGAATACAGCAAAGTTTGCAAATGAGCATTTTAATTAATAAAATATATATTATGGACACAAAAATAAACTTTGTTGTATTCCACACAGTATGCAACCGGTTTCCTTCTTTTCAGGTCTTTAGCGTTAATTGTATTGTATTCGATCGCTTCTCAGAACGACTTCAATCGCGTTTTGGTAATCTATTGAAGTAAATACGATAGGCTGCATGCTCTGCTAATGGGAAAATCCACTACTGGCTTTCCTTTTTTTCAATCCGAAGTGGCAAGAGACCCGTTTCCCGAACACATGCCGGACCTTAGGGACGTGGGAAGTGGTCCTTAGTCGGGACCTTTTGTTATCTTAACTTTGTGCACCACCCAACTTGAGCACACCCAACTCTACCTACCTCTTTCTTGTATCGTGTTTTTAAAATGTCCAAAAAGTATAATAAAAAATAGAATCAGCATAAAATTTTCTTCAAATTTTCTTAAGGCCATCCTAACTTTCTGTGGTATTGGCGGTACCTCAGCTCATGGAATCTATTTTACCAAGTTACTTGTTCTTAGCTAATTTTGATGAATAATGGGGGAAAGAGTCGAGGACATTGACAGAAAGTAGTAAGTGGGCTGTGATGATGAAAAGTACATTGGAGTGGAGTGGTAAAAAGTAGGTGTTAAGGTAAGTACTTGTAAACAAAGTGTTGCAGTATGGAGAAGAATTTAGTCCAACTTAGCAATGGCAACTGTATCGTAGATGAAAAGAAAAACTTTTTTGTATTCCTTTAATGTTAGAATAAGTTGTGTTCACACAGTTGATCCTGAGTCAATCTAGTTTATTGTCTACATGTTGCACCTTAACTTTATTTAATATATCCACTCCACCATCACTCTATAAGAGTCCAGTCACACCAAGTGATAGTCATCGAGGGGTATTTGTAAATTAAACTCAATAATGCTGGCCTTGTTGTGGTATGGCAAAGGCCTCGCTTTGCAAGCTGAAGGTCATGGGTTCAAGAACTGCCTGAGATGGTTATCCTCTTCAGTGCATGGGTAGTTGTTATTGTACATAATTAATTTCTAAAATACTCAATGTCCAAATGGGTCCAAATAGGCTTTTTAGGGGTGCCATTAAGTTTTTTAATTAGGAATGTATTATCAGTACAGTTGGGGTTTGTTGCATTCTAATTTACCAATTTCAGTACATCATTTTAAAAGAGGGCTTTTCCTCTGTGAAGCAGTTGTAGGAATTAGGGATAAGGATTGCCCACCAATAATCAGAAAAAATCTGTACTTCTCAGAACCCTCTCTAACAGTAAACTCTCTATAAATATTTTATTGCCATCCCCACTTGAAACTTGTATTCACCATCAATGATAGGAAGCATCAAGTCAAAATTGCTTAGTCAACATTTGAGAGTAAAATCGTTTAGGTTGAGTCTATTTTGAGTATTTTTTAAGGGAAAGGGGTCAGTGAGTAGGAAGTAAGAAATAATTTAGCGGGCTGGAATGGTTACTCACAAGTACAGGAACTGCATGATACCATTAGGTCGGGTCTGTTCTTAAGCATGCCAACTGGATGTTCATTTATTAATTACTGGAGAAAAACCAAAAAATCTCTAGGTGGAGAGGTAAAATAAGCTATAAGTGGAGGGAGTGATGAAGGAGAAGGTGCAATTGGGAGAAATGATTGCATTGGCTTATTCAGTCACCATATCTACAGAACAACAATCAGAGCTATATGAGTACCTATTGATACTGACTGAGAAGCTTCTTCTAGGTAATAGGAGCATATATAAGAAGCATAGTGAACCAAATGGTACATGACGTATGGTTACAATAAGATACATTATTATCATCAAAGGTGGTGGTTTATTATTTTGCTCACAAGTAGGGAGAGTAACAAATGGAAATTATTTCAACTAAGTACTTATATAAATGATTTCTACTTCAAATATAATGTACTCTGAGGAGCTCCAAAGAATATAATATGAATGCCCTAAAGGAGAGTCAACTATAGTTGATAGTAATATACTATAGTAATATCACTTGGTTATTCTGTGGGAAGCTACTTCTGCAGAACTGGGATTAAAATGGAAGAAAGTTTGCATCAGTTAGAAATGGTGTTTTTTTTTCAATCAATTTGCCGTAAAAATGTGATTCCCATGCACAATCTTTTTGATATTTCGATTGTTAAGTTTATTTATTTAAATGTTGTTGTCATCTGTATGTATCATACTCCAGATGGAGATATTAACCTTAATGTAGATAATTTAATGATCCTGCTTGATTAAATGCTGAAAACTATAAGGAATCTTTGATTTTATGAGGTGAAGTTAACACTGAGTTTGCGACGGCTCACTGCACCATGTCTCCAATTAGGATATCAAAATACAATGAACGTGTTTTGGATCGCGATCCTCTCTCTTCACCTTGGCGCCAACAGGAACTATACCTACGCCTAGCTTTGAGGACACATTCTCCCTATATAATATTTCTTGGAGAAGAATTTCCACCAAAAAACGCGTCCATGACGCCGAGAGACAATCACCTTGCCGATCATTTTCCTCTTGAATGAAATATAGGATACATATGAAATGTACGGCGACAGTAAAATAAAGAAGGTGGAATGAAAGGAATTAAACTATGAATACTCGAGACTTATTAAGAGGTTATTGCAGTTAATTTCCGAGAAGAAATAATGGAAATGACTGCAAGCGAAGTTCGAAGACGTGAGAGGCTGAGCTGTGAGAACAGAAAATTCAGTTACCTACGTTGTAGTTAAGAGTCACATAGAATATACAGTTTTGGAGGTATCACAGAAATGCAAGATAAGCGAAAGATCTATTAAAGAGGGATGATTGTCAGGAAAGAATCCAACAGGCATCAGGGATTACTATAAGGCACTACGCAGCCTATATTCGGCATATGAATTACACGTAAAGAGTCCACTCTATCACCGCTATCATGAACATGCATGTTCATGACCGCTATCACCACCGCGCTGCTTACATTTTTCGCCGGTAGTTGGCGTCTTCCGGGCTGGAATCGCGAATTGCTTTCCTAGGGGCGGTCTGACCTGCAATTGAAGCTACACGTGTTAATAGATGAGGTCTTTACCCTCCACCCGCCTCCTTTTGGACGGGTTGTATTGCAGGTCCGCCGCTAGCATGCATTTTCGCACAATATCTAAACATTTCACATTCTCTTTACGGGGTCCAACCCTACCCCCACAAGTTATTTGGGGGAATGGCCACATTTCCATGGCTCTTCTTTTTAACTCCGTCCTAATAGCGGTCAAAATATTTTGGTACCCTTCAGTTTCTCCTTTTCTGTCGATGTGAACGCATACCCATTACTAATTGAGAAGTCCTATTTTGGCCACAGTTTTTGTGTTTAACAGTGATCTCGCAAATAAGTTATAGTGATGTGATAACTAAAAAAATGTGATTCAGTAATTTATTAGTTGCTGACAACCACATAAATAAAGATTATTGAGCAGGTATACTATGTTTCATTTATTTCCGTTTCTAGTTTCCGTTTTTTTTTTAAATGGTCTGAGACGAGGCACGCACTATTTTTCATATTTTCCCTTCTATTTTATATTTAAACTTTGTAGAAAGAGGACTGCTGTGTAGCTTTTTACAAACCTGTGTAATTATTGTTGACTGTCAAAAATTTCATGGACATTTACGCGGCGAGAACTGCACGGAAAAATGCTGGAGAAAAAAGAGAAAACCATAGTTGCTCGAAAAAGGAATTTGAATGCATATCTAGGGGGTTGTTTCAGATTACACGGAGATGAAAGGGAGAACTTGAGCTTATTAATTTTTTGAACATGAAATTTTTTTATTCCGACGAGAGAAGATGGCGAGCTAGTTCACGATCAATCTCTTTTTTTTAGAGGAATGGCAACTGGTTGAACAAAATTGTTGATTTCCCTTATGTATTTCGCAACCTTCCAAGCACCTCGGGCTCGTATTTTCCTAGTATTTTAATGGTGACATGGGGTCCCCTGGGATATTGTTCTAGCAGTCTCATTTTTTAACAGGTACAGTCACTTTCAAAAGTCGGTCCCCATACCCGGCGCAGCCGTCTCCGTTATTCTCCGAAGTCGACCTTCGCGTATTGCTTACGCGTTCCTTGTCCGCCGGGGACCGATTCCAGTTGATCAGGTAGTACAAATGGTGCAACTTAACTACTTTAACCGTCGCGTCCTCAAGAGCCCCAAGAGGTAGGAAGGCCCCGTGAACCTTCCCCCCACACAGCCAAACAATTCCACCATCGAAGAAAGCGGAGAAGAATATAAGGATTTTTCCGGCAAGTAACCCATCGCGCGAGGTAAAGAGGAGACATCTGAGTCGTTTGGTAAACTTATACAAAACATATGGTACAAATAAAATTTTCGGAGCATTCGAGCATATTAATCCAGTATTTTTCTCCACATCGCCTTGTGAAAAATTCGTAAATATATACGCCATTGTAAATATTGTCATTTGCGTCACGGTTACCATCCGTGTCGGCGGTTAAGGATTTACAGTCATTTTTTCAATGTTTACAAGTGAAATAGCAGTTACTCTCCAAGTAGTGGGTTATTCGGACTACAAGTAGTGCCTACATTTTGAATACCGCAACTTATTCCCATGCTGTGAATAGAAAATCAGAAGTATTTTAATTTTTTACCGGTCAAAACTACCGGCACGGCAATTTTTTAATGGGAGAAGATAATTTTGCATTATTTTTTCGGATGAGCAATTGGATTGCCTTTAAATTTTATTGGATTGCTTTTAAGATAAATATAAATTTTCACTGAAAGAAGCAGCGAGATATTTATTGGCATCGAGTAAAATGGCAGGCTTTTAGTCCGTAATGCGTCGTCGGAAGTGTTGTCCTTTTCTTTCTGGGAATACTCTTGTTCAGTGTTTCTTTTAAGAAAAATAGTATGAGTAACATGAGCGTGTAATTATGATGGCGAGTCAACCAGTTATGGTTGTCATAGAAAAACATGATTTACCTGCCCTTCTGAATTGAAGATTTTACGAATTACCGTGCCTGCGCCCCTCCCAACTTGAACTTACCCCTTTAATTAAAAGTGACGCCCATTCGCATTAGGCCCTTTCATTCTAACCATATCCTTACTTTCATCCTTCCCCTCCCCCCTTACCAAAAATCTCTCGACCATGGATAGCACTTCTTTTTTTCCTCTCCATCCTTCTCACCTTTTCCTTTCTTTTTTATACTCACATCTCGGATGCCTTCATTCTTTTCTTGTCCCTCTTTTGTCGTCGCCTAAGTTTCCACACCGTCAAACGCTACATCCCAAGCAGTATATTTGGCACCTCATAATTTTAATTTGTATTAATAATGCAGAAATAGTTATTAGGTACCCAACACGGTATATTTTTATCGGATGAATATTATGCGTGCGTAGTTTAGTGTCAGTAGGAATATGATCAGTATTTGTTCGCACGTAAGACTGACTCAAGGTATTCATTACATGAGTGTAAGTTCTATTTATGATGTAAAACCACTTATACATAATAATGTAAAGGATATTGCCCTGCATGATATCAGCAGGCGCCAATTACGACCGGTTTTAGCAGAAAAAAAAGAAACGAAAAAGGGGGAAGACTTAGGTTAACCTCTCAATGAAGGGGCAAAGATAAAACATATAGTATAAATGTGCCTTTA
Source organism: Ischnura elegans (assembly GCF_921293095.1). Classification (NCBI taxonomy): domain Eukaryota; kingdom Metazoa; phylum Arthropoda; class Insecta; order Odonata; family Coenagrionidae; genus Ischnura; species Ischnura elegans. The sequence continues at coordinate 136,231,264 of NC_060249.1, forward strand.
AATGGTAAGAAATAGGCACACAAGTCATGTAATTAATGCTTCCGTTGGTATTTTCATTATAGAAAATATATTTATGGTAACTATTAAGACATTTGAACTTTCGATGAACATAAAGATGTCGGTTAATTACTTCCTGATACCTCGAATATATAAAGCATTATTGAAATATTTTTTCAGGGAAATATTATTAACAACTGGAATAAATATAATACAGAATTATACATTACAATTTAGCGCACATTAGTATTTTTGATTTCTCGAGTGATGAGATACGTAGAAAACTGTAGTATAAACCAGAGTAAACATATGTATCCTAAGAAAATGCTTACGAATAAAGAATGCTCCAAACAGTGTTTAAAATACTTTAACATAGAGCAATATGTATTGATGGTGTTGGTAATAATGTGTTGGCGGTATAACCTGGAAGACTATTTTGTAGGAAACTTTTTGAATACTCTTTCAGACGTAAATTCCAATTTTCGTTTCTTCCTCATATGTGCGTTGCGACGCAGATACGTCTCGTTATTTTTTAGTACAAGCCAGACTACTCGGAATATCTATCTCAGAATACTATCAGGGTGGGAATCCCATGACTGAGAACATTGCTTCGCCTTATGTTGTGGCACTGGGAGTCGGGGAAGTCGCAAAGAATTTAGGAATAGTGAAGAATGCCTCGGGAAGACTTGCGCGGACGGTGTGAGTAAGTCAAACTGGCCCGTTCAAGGCACAGAAGGCATAGGCAATACCCGAAATTCGACCACCGAGGAAAACGTAGTTGCTCGCGCTGGCCGTGGGGACCGACTTTTGAAAGTGACTGTACATCCGATATACAAAGGGGTAGGCCAAGTAAACAATTCACTGACGTTACTACGCGCTCCAAAATTAGGAAAACGAAGCTGCTTGAAGTCAAGTAATTTGCAGGAGTAGAAAAAGAGTTAATCTTTCAATAGGGAAGTGCACTAGTGTTTCAAATGCACCAAACACATTTTTTAAATTAGAGTTCAGAATAACATAATGTCGTAAAACCACAGTTTAAATCCTAATAGTGAATACTTGATTCGAGATGACCGTCTGAAATATGGAAAATTTCAAAGGCCGCTAAAACGGGTGTCCATGTTGAATATTGGCCGTGACGTCACAAGGCAGTAGCAGAAGGCAGCTTCTACACCGTTTAGTTCTACCACTATTAATGCATAGAAAAATTACAGAATTTGAGGGTATCCGTTTTTTGCTGTCATAAAATATCTTCAGAATATATATGTGGCTGCTTCTCTTTTGAGTAAACGACTTCATCATTGCGTAATATATTAATATTCATTTACGTGTCAACTTCAAGTTTGGAAAGAGTAGTACGAATAGCACATTGAATCTTTAATAAATGCATGATGGCATTTATTTTTCGCTGGGTATATTTTGGCACAATGCCGTTTATCATGCCAAAACTTTTTTTGTAAGAACCGAGTCAAACTAATAAACCTATTTCAGACGTTTGTTGCAAGACTTATTCGTTGCGTATGTATTCACGCCGGCCGGAACGTTCGCCCTTCGCAACTAGAATCATGGGATGTTAGCCTGGATTTCCGAGCTGGCTGGTTGTTGCAATGGTTCGCTGTCCAGGATGGGTTCAAGAAAAGATAATCTTGGTTGGGAGAAGGAAAATTCCAACGATTTATAAATGGTATACCAAACTTTGATGTATTTATGGTTACTGAATTTTTGAATAAGGAGGACAGCTTCAACGCTCCATAGAAATGCGAGACGTTAAGGCTAACAAGGGGAGACCGCGTACCTTGCTGCATCTTTTTCAATTAGGGCGTTAGTTAGGCTGTAATTAATTAATTTTCATGCGTTACTTTTTACAAGTTATATATATAAATCCAAAATATCCACAATTTCGTAATGGGTTGGTTGGGGTAGTGGTAGCGTGCACGATTCGATCTCACCCGAAGGACCGTGGTTCAAGACTACGCCATGGCATTATTTTTTGTTGTCTTCATTGTGATCATACGGCATCAAGTTTATCATTAATTATAATTGCAGCAATCATTGACATGAGACAATTTTTTTATCATCATTATGGCGTTTAGGTATTTTAGCAGTGTCATTACAAACTCCGAGATACGATGACTACAAGGGTTGGTGTGCGCTAAAATGTTAATTTTTTCTTTGCTTATACTGACCAACTTCCACATTAAAAATGAAAACCACTCTTGCAAGAGCACATACCATTAAAGGCCTCCGGCAAGCAACAATATGCGTACAGGCATAATTAATAAGAACACAAAGCGAATATAAAATGCCATATATCTCGAACACTTGTAATTCACATTACTCCAAAGGGAGTTTACTTACTCAGTACATACCTCAGTACCTTGTACTCAGTACCTACCAGTTTACCTCAGTAGCAGTGCTAAAAGAACCATTCTGAAATATAATTTCAACTAACAAATAGGATGAAATAAAAGTTGATAACCCTGGACCGGGCGCGCTGGCGTATAAAATACGTCAATCTTTGAAAACCAAGGATTTCGACATTGTACGTACATTCTGGGCTATAATGGTCTCGTGTATTCTTACAATGTACTTTGACTGCCTATATTGCGAGTTTTCAAAGTTCGAGGTATTGTAGCTAATTTTTTATATCAGCAAGATGAACCCGTCACCAGTGGAGTACAAATTACGCCGCGCGACCTGCCGTGTACCTTTATATCTGTATCACCTATAAATGTACTAATTTCAACAAATAAAGATTAACTTTAACAAAAATCGTTTGTTATCATATATGCACATATCATGGGCAAAGTACGCATTTTGCCCGGTCATGTAAAAAAACAGTCGCGCCATAATTCTTTAACCAAACTACTTTCAGTTTATAAATTACGTAGGTCTACGCGGAAGATGCTATATTTTGACTCAACACACTTTCTGATGTGACTGAGGTACCTATTAAGTAAATTATTATAATATAAATATCAATTTGATCTTACAATACCTTCAAATGATCTTCAAAACAGAATATCATCGATAGGTAAGAGTCAGGAGCAGCCTTGAACCATTTATTCCGTATAGCTTGTGCTTAAGGCACGGGAATGAATATCTTCTCCAGGCTTTTGTTTCGACGTCGAGATGAAATTTGGAACAAAAATCATTTATAATTCTATTTTGAATTCATGTTTTCGGTACTAGACGACATTTTTAGGAAGCAAACTCCACCGATTCCCGGTAACTCTCGCCGCGCTAAAGAAGGCGACGGAATATAGCGATACTTCACTGGTGACTACTGCCTTGTGACGTCACATCTCAATCAAGATGGAGGCACTGTGTTTCAGCGCAACATGAAATTTTCCGACTTTCAAAACGTTTTAAAGTGCATACCCCAGATGCAGAAAATAAAAGTGACTATACTAATGTTTCTTTTTTAGGCAAAACTTTCAAATTCAGCAATAAAAAAAAATTAGTGCACTTCCCTATTCACTACAATTTTGAGATCTCTGTCTTGCGGATTATTGATTGATCCGGTAAAATTTAAGAAGTTCTGCTTGGATACAGCGTAAAATTTTGTGAGACATTATGGATGGTTTTACATGCCACCCACGAAGCACAAAGTGCATACATGGTGCAGATGTAATCGAGTCGGCTCTTCTTCCTATTGAAGAACTATCGGAGGAGGCCCAGGAATCTCGCAATAAAGATATTACAAAATACCGCGAGCAATGCGCGAGAAAAATATCTCGTATTAATACGAATGAGGATATTTTCCGGTGACTGATCCTGACATCGAACCCTTTTATTAGCACATTAGGATCTGACTGAACAAATGTCGGGGCCTTAAAGATCTTTCGCAGGAGGTTCGTGATCTCTTGGTCTTGCTAGAGTCTCAAAATTCTACGAGCGAATGCGAAGAGAGGGATGGGTGGGATTGGGAAGAATCTGATGATGAATAATTATAATACATAATCCGTAAAGTTATAAATCATTAACCATGCTTATATGAGAATAAAAGAGTCACTTAAATACTATTTTGACATTTATTTAAAAATTACTTTAGTCCATACAGAAGAACCTCACGAAATCTGGAAATCGCACCTCTTTAACGTAAGTCAATGAACCCAACAACCCTCTTGTTAGCCTTTTTTTTATTGACTAATTTCAAAGATCATTAACTCATACTTCATACTAATTATCATTTATTTTCATGTTTTATCATGATTTGCGTTCGTCTATGCAGTTAGCGTTACGATTTGTCATATAATAAGTTTAAGTTCCAGGTATCGCCTAAAATAATATTTTTTCGTAAAAATAACTGCAGAAATGAAAGTAGCATGCCAAAAAACGTGTAGGGAGCAATTTTAAAAGACATCCAACGAAAATCTGATTTTTGTCCAACTTTTTCGCGATCCTGGCCACTGTGCGCCGCCTCTCCTTCTCCTATGCTCTCTAAGGCCGATTAAAGCATCATCTTCCCTTCTTTCGATGCTAGGGGGACTGACAGAGTTTGAAGAGGGGGAGCGGGAAGGAAAGGGGATAGGCGAGGTGACCTTGAAGAAAAAGACCCTCTCGCCTCTGGCTAGCTACTATCGTGCCATCTTCCTGCTTTTTGAGAATTAAAACTGTCGATACGATTTCCTCCTATGCCGTGAGCCCTCTATAATATACTTACTCTATGGTATAGGCATTATATTCAACGGCCAACAAGCACGAAAACAATACATAAAAGAATTAGACTCTCGCCCACACGGGCGCCCAACAAACAACAATCAGGCGAGTGGTTATTGCAGCATAGGACTTCCTATGGCGCGAACACCCCGCGAGCCACCTCTAGGGTGTTTGGCAGGGGGTGATCAATCTCTAGCATGCAGCATGCAATTGGACTCCAACATGCACACCATGTAGTACAAAAACGTCACGTATACTAACAAATTATACTGCCATGAGCTATTAGAAATAATATTAAAATTAAGAATCTTGCATTTATGTTTACTTAGATTAGCGAGCTACACTACAAGTTATCTAATCTATTTATGAGTTTTATCGCTGCCGTTATTATCTCTGATTGATCGTGGAAAAAAGACATCCTAAATCAGTCTGTTCTATAATCTATTTTTCTTATTTTATTTATATGATCTGATCGTCCGTAGTATGCTGGCGTCCGTAAGATATGCTAACTTCGATCGATATATAAGACACTGCTCTTGAATTTTTCTATAAGGTTTATTCTATTTTTCAGCCTACGGTCCAACAGAGATTCCCATCTGAGTTTAACTAAGAGGTCAGTTACACTAACAAGACTATCGTAACGGCCTTTCACATACCTGGCAGCTTTTCTTTGCACGCGTTATAACTCTGGTATTAAGCCTGTTTCATGAGGACCCCAAACACTGGCAGCGAACTCTAAATGTGGTCTAACGAGGGAAAAGTAGCTAATTTCTCTGACTTTGTCGTCGCACTTTCCTACTATTCTTTTAACAAAACCCATTTTACGATTAGCTTGACCGGTTTCCCATTAACCAAGTTTCCCATTAACCAAGTTTCCCATTCAGGTAACCAGCAATAAGAAATTTATCGTGGGAGACGGATCAAAGTTTAACGTCCCATCATACAGACGGAGTCCAATATGTAAAGCTGTCTTCATGCAGCACGCAATTACATATCGGGACTTCAGTGAAAAAGATCACTGCCTTGTATGGAGGTATGGCCCCGAACCCAAGAGGTGGGAATCCACCCTATGCACTCGGTATGTGATTCGAGTGGTTCGTAATTTATTTACGTTTGTATTCCAAGTGAATATTTTAGAAAATTAAAATGCAGAAAGAGCCAAGGGAAAGGAACCTGATTCTGTACCGCTCACGCGTCTGTGACTTAGCCAGGGATGGACTCTATCCTCATCTATTCAAACCAACATTTCGGGTTGAATGTCTAACAACAGGGTAGTTTCCTTCATCAAAGAAAACGAAAGGCATTGATTGCGATTCGTTACCCAACATTAGTGTATTCATAGTATACAAATTATTTTGTTTTAGAAATCCCAGTGTAGACAAATGGCAATGGTCAATTTCAACCGCATTTGAAAAAGGTCAGATTGGCGCCCATGCGATGCCACTCCGCGTGACTTCACAGAGACCTAGTTTCTATACGAGTAGATAGGAGTTTTACATCGTCTGAGATTACCGAAGTATGCATGAGGCACAGACATTAGAGACGCATCCCTTAATAATCATCTCTTAAAACTGCCTAAGGTCGAAAAGTTTCCTTTAGTTTGATAGGGTATTAATAATCCTTATTTAAGCCAAGCGCTACATTCTAGCAGCCAGCATCGCAGCAGCGCACATTCCCTCGCCCCAAGGTCACCTCACACGGCGACAGCGGGAACCAGAATGACGTCACACGGGGTCTTCCCAGCATTCAAACTTAGCCGTCTCGTTTTCGCGCGCTTGAAAATTTTCACTTTTCATTTAATCGCGAAAAATAGATATCGTCATTCGAAAATCTAAGATGGTGAAAACTCCAGGAGTAATAATCTTTGGATTTAGGCAATAAAAAATAATAGGAAACCACCCTATTGTCTCCTTTCAACCTTTCGCATATCAATATTTCCCGTTCGAACTACCCGAGATCAGAAAGCATATCTCCAGTCAAACTAGTTCAGGCATTTGTGTGGGCACTCTTTCTACATATGTTAGAAGTGAAAGTATTACTTAAGCGTTCATTTATACTGGTTTTCAATATAGATTAGCATGAAACACTAGATGTTATTTACCAATGCAACTAAAAATCGAAAAAGATAGCTCACCTAGCAGACTATACGCTGTATTATCGATAGATTTTATGGAGCCGTAGCGCTGCATTAGCACTGATTAGGGCGGCAAGCCAATATCGTCACGAAATACTAAAAATATTTGCTTCCTCGTGAATGGAATTTTATTTAAAAAATATTGCTGCATGAAAATTCAATGTTTTAAATGACATTGGATATAGTTTTAAAGGAATAGACTGTTTTTATGTGTACGAGCGGAGTATTTACTTAGTTTTATAATGAGAAATCCTTCTATAGGTATCTCACCGTAGGCTTCCACTGGATTTTGAAATTTCCCCACGATTTGCGCGTCGCTTGCTTTCTTTAATACGAGCACAGTCGTTTAGAGGGGTGGCCGTCGGTAACTGTTGGAGAAAGTGAAATGGAACCCACAGGACGAAAGGGCGCTTTTTTGGCGCCAAACCTCCCCCATACAACCGGATTATCCCCCTCTCTCCCCTCTGTAAACCTCCCTCCCACCCTCCCTCCGTGTTCACGCAATCGCTTGGCCCCCGGCTCGCAAATTGCTCGTCAGTGTTTTCCAGTATTCTGTTATTTCGAGTGAAAAGAGCTTTTTCGTTCACCGCAGGGAGTGGGTGGACTTTGCACTTCGTGCGTCACCACGTCCAATTTAAATGCGAATATCTATGACACTTTTATCCGATTGACTCTAAAACTAAAAAAGAAGTTGTTTTTTTTATTTTTTGAACCAAATTAGAAAAAAGTACTATAATATGGCAACATATATAACAATTCGGTGTTTATTTCGTATTCACAGTTTTTTTTGACGATCCCTCGATCCTTGTATGAAAACATCTCCCTTAGCTAGCAAATGGACCAGGGCTGTTTAGACGTCACCAACTCGGGAAAAGTGGGCGGAGTATTTATCTCATTTTAAACTTGCAAGTGGATGGCTGAGTGGGGGACTTTCTTTCGCCCTAACTTGCAATCACACTGCGGGTGCGGGTCTGAGTGAACGACCCTTTTACCTAAAGTGGTTAATTTAATTTTGCGGGTTCTCTTTCGCGTGCTTTTATCTGTGATGACGGCATGGTTCGCTGGCGTCGTAAGTGGCTCCTTCAAATCCGAAGTAAATGTGATATTTCTGATAAGGATCAGTACCGCTGTGACTGAGACGGCAGCGAAATATGTTTCCATCACGGATGAATGTCCCATAGATAATCATGCAGCATCTTGAGTGGATTCTTGACTGCTATTCTTGTATTGTCTGCTTCAAGTAGATTCTTATATTTGCCGTAAGCCTTCTTTTCCTGTGTTCATCTAGTGAAAACTTTTTTCTTCACTGTTGTTAATACCCTCTAAATACTTTTAAAACTCTGCCATACGTTTTTGGTTTGTGGTATGCCAGAAAATCGGTCCATTCGACTGTGAATGTGCATTGCATGACCCTGGTTTCAAATTTGAAAAAATCTACATTAGATACTTAATCAACCATATTAAGACCTAGTTTGAAGAAATGTTTAGGGCCGGGATAAGTCAGCAGTGCTACGTATTTTGGCATGCAGCGTTAAATATCATCGAGGGTCAGTCACCATGCTATGGCGGAAGTTATTCGGAAGAATGTTTGTCAAGCTATCGCCATAAAACGACGTTCAGGTGGCCGAGAACCTAATTCTCTTGATTTAATTTAAGTTTTAAACGAGTGACGCGTCAACAAATTACGAAAAAAACGACCACTGTTTCGAAAAGATATGTCTATTGCCCATAGTGAAAATACGTGGCGTGGGTGAACCGGAGATATGGGGCGATTGCCTAAGCTTTTTTTAAAGCGGGGTACATTACTGGGATTTACTTCTATGTAGATTTTGCTAGGACGCCGAATGGATGGACTGCCTTTGATCAGTGATCTTCTCCTCTTGGCGATGTGACCGCTAGTCCATGGAACCATCTCATCCCCGTCTCCTTTTGCGGAATGAAATGAAATGAAAGGAAATTAGTAGGTCCATGTGATAATATTTATTTAAAAATATCATAAAAAGTAATTGTTGGGCTTATTTATACTTTTGGGAATCTAAAATACTTAAATTTAAAGAATGCAGTCCTGAGTTAATTAGCAGGAAGCGTTAACTCAGTTATAATCAATGCAATGGCGAAAGGTTGTATTGGGAGCAAATTGTAAGTTTAATTTTCGCCGAGTGAGCGATAAGAAATGCATTTGGATGAGGTTGAGGGGGCCGCCTTCATTTCAGCCACGTCCGGAGCGAGGAAACCAATAAGTAGCGATTCCGGCGATCCGAGCGAATCATTGGAAGGAATAAAACAATGGAAGGCGGCGGGTGAATCATTGTTTCGAATGAAGTAGGTCAGCGGTCCCTCTCAAACCTTCGCCTCCACACAAATAATCGCCCACTCCTGATGAGTCGGTCGTGAGCGTCCAGATCTTTTTGCATGATGAATAAATGAACGGGATCACTCCGGCGAACGACGCAATCTCTTTGCTGCGCGCGAACGATGCCGATCGTCTATCAATCGCAGTCGAAGTTGGTCGACGCTCCCTAGCGACCGATTCCGTTACGATTCGCATTTGAAGTCGATGGTGGATCATTCGCGATCGAAGTCAGGTCTGTCGCTTGTGACCGATAGAAGTCATTCGTAATCGGAAACGGCCGTTGAAATTATCAAGGGCGACGCCTCAGCTAATCGTGTATTTCTGTATTAGTGACATCCAAGAACTAATGATGGAGTTCTATTATGGAGCCTTTATCTTTTTTATTAATATACATTATTGTCAAATGGCATCTAGGAATTTATATAATTGGTTCACTGTTAGAGCAAAAATTTTTTTTTTAATATGCATCCACATGCATATTTTCCCAGAAGCCGCCTCCATGTGGCATATGCTTCTAGAACAACAGCCGTTCGAAAATAAAATTTAAATTTCCCTAACTATTTCCCGTATCTCATTTATTAAATTCCTTTTTATTTAATTCCTTTTTATTTTGGGGGAAAAACAAATTCCTATACCTATCCGATCGGAAAAATTACTCTCTTAATTCATCGTTACTGAAGGACCTGGAAATACCGTGACGTTCTAATATAATGAACGACTTTAATAAATTCTTTTTAATTAATTTTTCTAATATAATGTTTTCCATGTCGCTCTGAAGGAAATACAGTTTCAAAATATCGTGACCAGCATCGGTCGTGATTGACATAAACATGACATTGATAGTGACTGACAATCGACTATTCGCGATTGTCTATTTCAAGGGAATGAGTGAATAATGATCGCCGTCATTTAAATGACCGATGCGACCAGGAAAAAAAACAGCAAAGAATTAGAAGATGTGGGTACTGCCTTCTCTCCAATTCGCGACCGAATCAATGGATGAACGTGGGCGAATTCTCCGCCTCGGAATATATCTGGCTGTCGCCTGAAAGGATAATTGACGACTCGACGAATAATGTCAGAGGGGCGCGCGAGAGGAGAACACGCAAAGAATTTAGGAATCAATTTCCAGGCCTCGCCGCGATAAACTCAAACTTGATGGCGCTATAAAAACGCTATCTCTGAGAGGAATCCACTCCAAACGTCGTTTAAATTACCATGTTGTTGGGCCAAAGTATTAGGCGCAAGAGTATCATGTATCAAGACTACTCCAGGGAATGGGAAAAAGGGTCAGTGAAAAATGAAATACTACATCCAATCATTCTCGGAGGCAAAAATCATTTACCGGGGTGATCTGTTTCGTCTTCCAGGTCAAGGTCTTAATGGCAATTCCTGCAAAACGAAGGCTACTTTTTTGTAAACACACGTACAAAAGAATTCTAAATTAATTTCCAGCCATTAATACAGTACCTGAGAAGTTAATATTCTGATGAAATTCTCACTACCCGGCCAATAAACATATCTCTGAATTTGAAACCATTGAATACTAAAAAATAGATATGAAAGACTTTTTTTAGATATACTTAATTCAGGCAATACTTCTACGTTAGATAAGGTTATTATATAATATAGTAACAACTCAGTTCTATGTATATAATATGAGATAGGTAGAATGGATTTCGCATCATTTGAGGAGGGCCATCTCATTCATCACGCAGATGGCACTCGTTTGATCGTTATAGAGATCCAAGGAAGTATTCTAGAAGTAAGCCCATACCACATAACTTTTATTCATTCACTTACTGTACTATTAGGTGTCTATTTGGAGATGGCTTGGACTGACAGTGAAATCGAAAAATCTCTGCCACCGCCAGTATTTGAACCCGCGAATTATGGATTGGATTCTCTTTAGCTTAAGTCGTTTTTGTTTTTAACTTCAGATTAGTTTTGAACCATGTCCTGTGGATACAAATGGCTGGCAGTAACAGAAAACAAAGACCCGCTATTACAGTCGACGCATCCGAACTAATTAATTTAGCACCCTAATTCATTTAGGCACTGTGAACTTACATTCGAGAGTTGATATTTACACGTCTGCAGTGAAGTGGTCCCAGAACATACCTATTGCTTCACATCCAGACATTGGTAATGCTACATTTTTAGTCTGAACGTCCTCCAATGAGTTTCCAAATACTGATGCATTCATTCATACTGAAGGACAAAATCGAAGAAGTACTTCATAAGAGAAATCATTGTCGCATCACATCAGTGGAAATAGGTCCACTACAAGACCGCAGTGTTGGCAAGGGCGAAAGTAATAGTTTTACGTGTTTGCAATATTCTTCATTTTCAAGGAGTGTGTTGTCAAAACGCCAGTAAGGTGACTTACGAGTGGCGTGTGATACTGCCAGCCACATCATGACGGCTTTATGATCAGAAAATGAAGGCAATGTTTCAACCAGTCGGACACGCTCAATTTTCTCCTCGGAGATATAAAAGCGGTCCAAACGCGAAGCAGTGACTATTCCCATATGGCTCAGGTGGGTGTATCCAGGATCATTGGATCCCAAGCGTCTACAAACATCAACGAGACGATGTTGATTAACAAGATGTCTTAAAACGTCAGCATACCTTGGGTATCTTTCAACTCCATTTTTTCTATTAGCTCTGGGAACAAGAGTGCAATTGAAATCACTACCAACAATTACCCATGTATTTCGAATTCCCTGAGTTGAAATGGTGTTTGTAATGTACAGGTTAACTACATGCATTAATTCAACTGCATTATTCTGTATTTGAAGGCCATATATGGTGTTAAAAAGTAAATTTTGTCGGTCAGGGTAATTAGTTGAAACTCTTAAAGTGCTAATGCATAGCCCGGTGTGATTATCTGACGTGACACAGAGAAGACACGAACACTCTTATTCACTGCTATAGCGGTCCCTCCATGTGGAACGTGTGGAGTGGTAAAATAAAAATCATGCATTGGTAGGGATCGCATAGTAGGTGAGTCAGTATTTGTTTCCCGAGTAAAAGCGATTTCAGGTTCGTATCGCCTGAGAAACAAGGACATCTGAGCCCATTTCAACTCGCTACGTACCGATCAAGCATTTATTGTCATCACCCGTACATCACTCATAACTATAAATAGATAAATTAATTTATTATAAGTTAACCAATAAAATAGTCTATAAATGATTTAAAAATCCAAATTCGTCAATAAGATATGCTTGAGATGACGCTAAAAACCCAATTAATAGTAAAGTTTATTATATAAAACCCTTCGCTGATTAATGTGATAATTGTTTGAGGGATCACAAGCCCATGCAGCCTTATTCTCAAAATGTCAGACGGCAATCTCGCAATAAAACACGTGTAGAAAATGCTCAACATTTTGACGAAAGAGGAAGGACTTAAAATAATTATTTACAAAATATTTAAAATCAGCCTTTGTCAGAAGAGTCTGTTCTCCGTTTGTGGAGGGCATTCAACAGCGTCTGTTACCTGATTCCCAGAGCCCGTACATACTTTAAAAACTTTGCTGTCATGTAACTCGTGAAGGGAATCTATAAGAAGATCTTTTAGAAGCTATCTATTAGAAGCTCTTTCGCCTTTTTATGTGGGTCCATTTAACATCTTATTAGTAAGCTTTTAGCACTGCGAAGAGTATCGAGCTACAATCTGGCTTTTCAGCATGAAAGTCATCGGTTTGGCGTAACCCGTCCAAATCGGAAGATCTAAGTTTTGTCCCCCTCTTTCTTTCTGGAGACTGAATTGTGTCGTGGTGGTGCTCATCCTCGAAGATCTTTCGTCTGCCTTGCCTATCCAGTGTCGATGGCCCGCCTATAATATAATCATAGATGTCGTCAGTGTTGGTGTGTAATGCGTCAGAGGTAGGGGATTGAATCTCAGAGTCACCATCTAATGATTCACTGAGGGAGTCGGGGTTAAGGTCGTAAGAGGTCAAGATTTTTTTGCGATGGGTTAAGCGGTGGAATTTTATCATCCATCGTTGTAGCTTGGATGGGCTGTGAAGAGGCAAGGGGTTGATGTTCAGTATTAGGGTTAGGCAGAGGCATCGAAATCATTGCAGAGGATGATCGGATGGGAGGGGGTTGTGGTGGAGCAGGAGGAGGTAGTGGCGGTCCAGCGTGATCTCGATCTTGTCGAGTCGATTCAGGGAGTAAATCTCCCAAGAGGAAAGGGAGCGAGTGCAGTCTGTCGAGGTGTGGCCTCGTCTCTTGCATAAGGTGCATTTTTCATCATTAGACTCGATGAATATGCGATACGGGTTATCTCCAATCTCGACCTGGAATGAGTCTGGAAGGATAAACACCATCGCGTTTAACGACGTAAGCCATCCCCTACCATGAGTTGATGTTCCTGCATCTTTTATACCCAGAGTCAGATGATAAATAGGGGAAACCACTCTCACCGCTTGACGTGATATCTCTACCAAATCATCATCGCCTACCTCCGGGGGGACATTGTTGAGAATATTTTATTTCAGTTTTGGTGACCATTCTCCTGGCCTCGACCCAATTATTGTTTATTGAAATACCACCGTGGCCTACCAAAAATGTTTCAACCAGATCTTTTGATTTTAAGTAGTTGCAAATACGTATATGAGATAATGGGGCTGCATGCGAGATGGATTTCCCACCTCCGAGCAGTTCTCCCACTTTTAGTACATAAATATGTATAGGCGTATCAGGCAACGCCGGTAGAATGATTACAAATTCTTTATTAGGGCCAGCAGTGAAAGGCGTGATATTTTTTGTTTTGAAAGCAAACACTGTCTTTCTCTCCGCTGAAGGATGTTCGTCAGATCGGCTCTCGCACGCAGGAGCCTTGTCTCGCGTCGCACGAGCCTAAGTTCGCGGCCGCGTCGAAGGAACTACAAGCGGCGGAAAGCTGATTACGGTGAGTGGGGAAGAAGCGAAGAGGGGTTGGAGGATTGAAACCCCTCCCGCGGCTGTGGCGTGAGGGGAAGAAGTGGATGGGGGATGGAGGGGCGGTACCCCTCCCGCGGCAGCCGAGTGAGGGGAAGAAGTGGATGGGGGATGTAGGGGAGGGGGATGTACCCCTCCCGTTGCGGCGGCCAAGTCAGCGGAGGAGGTGGTGTGAGGTTGATTTCGTCCGATGCGCCTTGCGCGTGGAAAGCCGCCGCGTTCCACCAGCGATCGCTCCGCTCAGGCGGAGGCAGGCAGGAAACTCCCCAGATCCACGCGCAACGCACCTGCGTATCGGTCTGCTCGCGTCGTCGACGGGACGGGGAGGTCGTGGGTGGGGAAAGAGGGGCGGAACATTCCTCGCATTCCGCCCGCCGCATCTTCCCGCCACATCTTCCCTTCCCCCACAGCGGCGGAGACACACCCACTTTCGCCACACATAAACACGTATAGTAACGCAATTGTGACTGTTGAAATAAGAATGCTTTACCTACCTATTGTTTAAATTAACTAATGGAAAAGTTTGCCGAATTCAAGCTTAACTACGTAGTGAGCGCTCAAATGGGATGTGAACCCGCGATCGTTGTTTTATCGGGCGAGGACGTTAACCTACTGAAAATGAGGCCAGAAAAATGTAAATTCAAGCCGTGACCATTGCCATCAGCATCTGGTGTTCTGGCCGTCGGCAGATCCCTCACGGATTTAATCTCGTGTTAAGCCATCAAACCCTCCGATCAAAATAATTTTTTAATCGGTCTTTTTTTTTCTATACTCAAACCTGAAGTTCAACTCCACTCACTTCAAATCCAATTGACTACTTAGGGTCTCTCGCAAAGGATGCAATGCTATAGTTGTAACCGCTACTTCAATCCGAGTACTGGTTCACTCCATTTCCTCAAATCGCGTGCCACTCCCATAATCCTCGCTCAGAGCTATCTTTACCCAAATCCTACTTATATTGCCGAATTTATTTTCTTATGGTAGTCCT
The DNA here is from genome assembly GCF_921293095.1 of Ischnura elegans. NCBI lineage: Eukaryota > Metazoa > Arthropoda > Insecta > Odonata > Coenagrionidae > Ischnura > Ischnura elegans. Next base: position 136,246,347 of record NC_060249.1, read on the forward strand.
CTACGCATAAAATCTTTCTGGATTGATTTGGTGGAAGTCGATAAAAGAACACTAAAAGTATATTCCACACTCAACAATTTTATTTTCAATATTCTATTTTATTTTATTTTAATTCAATATAATTTCAAAACTCAACAACCGACCGTGGTTTGAACACATTGCACATGTACTTGGAAATGACAACGTGTTGAAACCATGGTCAGTTGTTGAGTTTTGGAATTATAAAGCGTGGAATAAACTGTAAGTGTTCTTTTATCGTGTATTCCCTTACGTACATTTCCTTCGATTACTACTTCACTATGGTTCAGAAACAGTTTCTCTACCAGTTATGAACATACTTCGCCAATATCGATATCATTGTTAAGATATAATGATACACTATTAAATTCAACTGCCTGGATGCAAGAATTTTAGCCTTCAAAGCCGGGAATAATCTGCGACATTAGGTTTTATTACTGAGAACCAAGTTATGTTGAAGGAAGGTGGGATGGAATAGGTAAATAGAAAATTCCAGAAAAAAATGTGGAATAAAAGCATGCTTCAATTATTTTATTGATTCTCTTATTTTCACAGCCACGAAAAAGCGCACTTATGGTCATTACAGCTACGATTGTAAGACGATTTCAAACTCCAATTCCCAGAATAGAGGTAAGTTGGGACTCGAGCCCTTGTCCTTCGAATTAGCAGGCGAGGACTTCACCCTGCCGCCGCCGAGGACGGAAAAGAAATATTTGGCTGAGAGTTGTGAGCCACGGATCAGAACGTGGATCTGCAGGATTTGCGGTGACATACCTCCCTTCCGCAGAAGACGAGATCTTGATGTTATTAATCTGTTCTACTCCACGGGATAAGATTCACTGACATCTTTAAACATACGAAATGAATGGACTCAAACATACTCCTCCGAAAACTAGATATGCTTGCGAAAGCAAATATATATTTTATCCAAATTTTAATGCGATAAAAACAAAAGAAAGATTACTATTAGTTTGTCAACTGAATTCCCGCCTTTTTTATTGTAACATTCCACTTGTCATTAAATAATTGTAGCTCAATGTATTACGAAATTTGAAAGAAAAAATTTTTCCCGGAATGTAGGCTAAGATCTTTGAAGATAAATTACCTTTACTTTTCAAATCGATAAAATGGATTATCAAGTTCAGAAAAATGAGCATTTTTGACACATTCTTTTTTATTTTAATCAAAATTATAAGGGCACAAAAGCACTTTTCAAACTCTTTTCTATGTATGGAGTGGGTGCTGTAGCTGAAAGAAAGGCTAGAGATCTATGCGAATTACTGAAAGGATATTTTGACCTCTCTGGCCGCCCGGCTGAATTCGAAGGCAATGTAAAAATGGTAAAAACGTAGTTGCACACTTAACTCTTTGAGCGATGGTAATCTTCCATATTGCCTGAACGATAATTGCGTGAATTTAATTTTTTTAAAGCGCAGTTAACCGACTAAACTGAAAATGGCTTATGTTCATATCTTCCGAAAAAGGAAATCCTCTTCTTTCAGGACCTTGATGGGATTTTTCTTCTCTATTGTATTCCTCAATTTAAAATTTCATTCAGCGTTGTGTTATTAATTTAACTTCCAACGCACTCGAAGTGCTCTTGAAGTTCTTAAATGACTCGAACTACAAAATAACTGTAAAATATATAGAGCTTTGCCTGTGAGAAGATAATTCACAGTTTTAAAGGCAAAATCTGAAGAGAGGGATTCACGTTTCAACTTCTCCTTGACCTCCATGGATGCGTTCGCGTGCCGTGCTAGCCATGGGATCAAAGGCACGCCGCTCGCAGAGCCCTACTCTTTCTCTTCAATGACTTTTGAATGATCATCCGATGGCTCATGTTGCAGATTCCGGGAAAGGAAAACTTTTCGTAGAGTTAATTCATGCCCGTTAATCGCTGCAAGAGATTACAAACGGCGAACGCAGAAGCATACGTCAGTCTGACTTTCCTGACATGGCGGCTCGTTCATTGCGTCTTTGTGCCATTTCTTGGAAAATGGAAGACTTCTCTCATCACTCATCGTGTGCTGGTGAAACTTCATCACTTTGAGATTATGACTTCAATTTCAAAGCTTTACTATGCACTAACCTATCTCTAAAGGTTTAAGAGTTGTTTAAAGAGTACGAAAATAATTTCTTTTAATTTCTTTTATACTGTTGGTCATACAGGAATATCATGTGGAATATTTGACGCAGAAGATTTGGTTGGCGAATTTAAACTACGGGCAGATCGTTTTGTTGTCGGAAGAATGTCTGATAGTTTAAATCCCTGATATAATCTTTGGACAAACCAAACGAAAATCCTCTCGGTTAGAGGTGACTTAAGGAAGTAAACTGCCTTCTCTGCATACCAAAGAATTGCACGCCTCTGGCTTAATCCAGGTTGAGCCCTACCCTCAACTATCAGAGTTCGCATTTGGAGTGAAACACTGACTGTGAGTGTAGGCTCATTAAGAAAAAGATGAAGTAAAGAAATAGACCAAAAGAAATTAATTTCTTTCAAAGGAATGTCGTAAAATAATAGAATAGGTAGTATTAGTGAGGGATATGAGGCAGTAGCGTAGCCGGGGCGGGGGTGGGGGGTGGTTCGGACCCGCCCCTGAAATAAAGTTATTTTCTTTCTTAAAAGAAAACAAATTATTGAAAAATCATGAATTTGCAAAATATTTCTTTAACAAATGAAGTTTTTCGTTGATGAAAGGTGATAAAATTAGTTTAAAACCCATTTCTTGGTACCCTGTTTTTCAACTAAGTTCCCACCTCGTTTTGGACCCTCCCCCACTACGAAATTCCTGCCTACGCCATTTGAGTGTGGTAGTCTAAAGGGTAGATGGCTTGGCTGCTGATCGAGGGGGTTCCAGCTAACTTTTCAAAATCCGGAGCCCTCCGACAGCTACCTAATCAAACCCAAGGGAGTCATCGTCACTCCTCCATTGTGGACTCGTGAAGCCAGGAAGCCCACGGCTCCCGCTGGTTTTGTTTACTGCTGCAGGTCGTTGGGGGGGGGGGGGAGGGCCTTGGAGTTCAATGGGCCACGCGTATCCCGGGAGTCGACTCCACCGACCGCCAGTGTTGGATTCGCTGTCACGGAGACAAGACTCTCGCACCGCGGTCGCCTCCGTAGCAATTTCAATCCGGTGCTTTGGTATCTCGTGCATAGCCGTGCTATTTTTGCCAAGTTTTGCACGGTTCACAATAAGCGATACGTGTTCTTTGCGGTCCAACAACGGGAGAATAGTGGAACGGACAGCGTTTACTTTTAAAGCCGTTAATAAAATAGTATTCACTTACAATTAGATATATGGTAAAAAGCTTTCCCGACGATCTCGTCCCATGAATTCTCTTCTGGCTCTCCTCCGGGTCAGATTTTGCTTACCTCTTAGCTTTTGGTGCTCGCGTCGTGTATCTAAACGTGGGTCACGGATATCCTGACGCGATGGAGAACCTGAGAAGAATACCTGTAACTTACCTGGACATTGTTTTTTGTGGATATTTATTTTTTGCGTGGAACAAAATGCTTTCCATGTGTCGCTATGCAGATATGCTCGCTTAAGATCTTGTATCTGTGCATCTGTTCGCGTGCAGTGATGGGCTACTTTTCAAGTTCAACATTTTGTATTTTCGTTGTCGGCCATTGATTTGGTTGCAGTATGATACTATTTTGGTGCTAGTGTTGCTTATAATTTAAATTAAACGTGAAATTACCAGGCCAGTGAATGTTTCCGGATAGTGTTACTCGGTTTAGCGAGGTTACCCTTCAACCGGCATCGCAATTCGGATTTACTTATATCTTTTGATGGTGATTCCACTGTGAACCATATTGGGCTATCTACGTGCTTAACTTATCCACGTGAGAGTTAATGCATTGTGCTTCTTGCCGGAAGTCTGCATACCGCTGGAGTGCATGGACGATGCTGTGGTTGTTGGCCAGCCATTAGATACTTGGAAAACTTCAGCCAGGAAACCGGTGAGAGCATAATTTATTATTATTATTACTATGGTCATCTTCAGTTCCCTAGCAATATCACATGCTTCATTACCGTATTATTATTTCGTCAAGTCTTGTTTGTTGGTCACTAGACTTTATAATTTTTCATTCATTCCACATTTTAAACAATAAATTTTCCACTATTTCACCTGCAACTGTTGCACAGGCAAAAGAAGCAGATGCTTCAGAGACGACGTTAAAGGCCTTAAAATGCATTTTGTAAATTCACCAACCTTTGTGCCACTGCTATCATTTTTACTATGTCGACGTTGCTGCTTTTATCTATTTTGGCCATGGAGCCGAGTTGAATTTCTTAAAGCAATGTGAAATTGCGTACTGTCTGTCTTTAGTCATTTGGCGATAGCTTTTAATGAGATCTCACCGCTTCATGACCTTTCGCACCCTCCTCTCTGTTAACCTCTTGGTCGTTGGCCCTTGGCTTGATATTCAACACTAAAGGCTTTCATTTTCCTTGTGTCCACCCAATTCTTCTTCAATTTCTGTTTTTTTTTCCCACGTTTTGATTAGGTCAGTCTCTTGCATGCTTGTTTCTTCTAGTCTTTTTTTATCTTTAAGCTTAAATTAAACCACTTCCCGGTTTGCTATTGATCAAAGCCAGAAGATAAGGACATTTTTATGCTATTTCTGAGGCAGTGTGAGCCGACATTTTTTACATTTGCAGTTATCGATCAACTGTAGCATAAATTTTTACGATGCCTCAAAACTGTTTCCAGCTATTCGGCGCTGAGCGAATGTAAACAATCGAGACTGATATTAATTTTAAAATGTATCAAAAATAATGTAATCAACCTTGATTTGTCTTAAAATAAAAAAGAATATGTCTTTTCCGACTTTCAAAACGCATCGCATACCCCAGATGCAGGAAATAAAAGTGACTATACTAATGTTTCTTTTTTAGGCTAAACTTTCGAATGCGGCAATGAAATAATTAGTGAGCTTCCCTGTTGATAGAGTTTATTAACATTCACTCATATCGTTACTTTTATATGCTCATTATGGCTCATTGAAAAATTGCAAATAAATAACAAAATGTCTCTCTCAGTTTTATTTTTATTTCGGGGTAACTGTAGGACTAGATAGCGTTTAAACATTCTCTTAAAGTGACAACAAAACCTACGCTATAAAAAAAAAAAAAAAAAATTGCCACTTATTGTGCAGGATGAAAGCTGTAGACGTATTAGTATTCCCTAGGTTGAGTTGCAAACTTCATGAAGTTGACAAAGCGACTAAGTTTACGGTGTGTGGAGTCATTTATGTCACTGGCGTGTCCACATTTTTGAAATTTTAATAAAAAATGATGAAGAAAAAATTATTTTTAGAATGAGGCATAAATAATTTTTGCGTACAAGCCCATTTATAAATATGCAAAGTAAAACGGCACATCTATCTGACGCCGTCAGTAGAGAACTTTTCAAGAACTTTTCTTAAATTGAAGTTGCCCATTCACCAGCGTAAAGCTAAGAGAATTGCTATTGTGATGGTCTTTGGTATGGTTTCCGCCGAGTATGTAGACCCCTTCATTTGTGTCTGTTTCAACTCAATCCTGATTGGCAACGTTCTGTAATCAGTTTTTCGATTGCCAGCAGTCATGAAGCTCATATTTGTAAGCTTTCCATAGTTTATAGGATAAGAAATGGCTTCTTCATTGCAATCGGTTGGGATTGAGGAAAATTAATTATTAATCCCTCATTTTACTTTCGCCGTAATCATCGCCTATGAATGGATGAATAGTTCTCGGGCTTTCCACCGGGGAATAAAATCCTTCTCCGAGAACTTTTCATCCAACACCTACGCCGGGAAAACACCCGATTATATTTCATCGCCTATGAATATTGAAGAGATATTTATGGGAACGAACCCGGTTAAATCCGGTGCCCTTTCTAATGCGAAGTATTGGAGATAGAAGTCAAGCGCTAAGAAATTGACTATTCTTTTCGAGCATGTTCCGTAGGCGTTTAAATCAGAAAAGTCTTCGTTTTCGCCTTCCATCATATTTCTACCTCTCGTAAGTCAAAAGTTGAAAAAAGGATGAATATATATGATTTCTGGACTCCGAAACCGTAAGCTGGGCTTCGTTTTTATCTCTACCTCCATTGCTTGAAGTGATAGAGAGAGTAACGCTGTGATTGACATCTCCACCTGTATCCATAATTAGTAATGCCTGGTATTAATAACCAATACATCATGTTCTTTATTTATAATTTGTTCGAAAGGACGAATTGCAGTGGAGACTAACGTTAACGCTGTCTGCTGCATGATTTATCTTTCTCAAAAGCTATTGCTAGAGACCATATCGTGTAAATTTCAGCTTTTTTTAGTCTGATCGTCAAGTTTAAAAAGCTTAGTGCAAATTAACTTATACGAGAGCATTGTTGGAAGATTTCTTGAGGTGTTTAAGCTGTTATCTTTGAATTAAGTTTGCTTCGCCGGAAATTATATTGATTTTTCGATCACGCGGCCGGGTTCGTCTCCGCGCGTCTGGAGTTGGAATAGCCGCGACGCGGTAAGATTTTTAAAAGTGTACTTATGGGTTTTAACGCTCAGTATTCACCGTTTTTAAGCTTTGCTTCAAGACATCGATTCTCAATTAGTCTGTGGTGAAGGCAGTGGAGAATTTTCAGCCAACGTAAGCGCACGTTTCATTGAAGTTCATTTAGTTTTCTTTCGATAAGATCGAAGACCATGCTTCTATTAAAAGCATTCAAACCTCGAAAAAGTGAGTTGTTTCCCTGGGACTCATACAAAAAGACCTCCCATAAAGACACAAGCTGAGACCCTTATACCTTCTTTACTCTCCGTTCTCTGACCCCCGCGAAAACGGTCGTTTTATGACACCGCGGAGCGGAGGCTTTGACGGTCTTAGCGGGGTATGTTTTGTCCACCAAAATGCCCTGCCGTACACTTGCTTACATTTCGGCTGGGGGAGTAGAAGCAAGAAATTCATGCTAAATTCAAGTAATACTTTGAAAAATAAACAAGGAAGTAAGGCCTATAAGTGAAACAAAGCAAAGGCTTTAGGATTATTAAATTATATAGCGGATTATTAAACTATATTGTCCATAAAAATAACACACTTCATCGCAGAATAGAATAACAAAATAGAATGTATTATCAAAGGTACAATTATAAAATATACAAAAAGTGATCTCTAGTGATGTTATTACAATGTAAACCTGTAAGCATTTGAAAATCTTAGTGCAAAACGAAGGAGGAATTAGTAATCCACGTGTATTGTATGAGTACGTGTTCAGTAATTGAACCTTTTGTCCGTATAATTTTGACACACCAAGTGCCCGTGCAATTCTGTTTTAAAGGATGAATTTCTCATCTGAAAGTATTATTTTAGACTTTTTATTCGAGGAATAGCACCATCATCTACTTGATAGCTATCGAGCAGTGCTATAAATAATGCCTTGCTGCCGTATATTTTTTTTAAATTGGGCCTAATATTCGTAAAGGCTAATTTCATTGCCTCTAAATGCCTTATTATGCGTTTCGGTTTTGCCGGCCAATCCTCGGCGCAGTTAACATAAAAATTGGCCGTTACGGTTGAATGGGCGAATAACATGGCAAGGCGATTTGTTGGTGATGACGTTAACGTCCAAGTTAAAGGTACAATTAGCATCAGCATGGCGAGGAGCCAGGTGCAGCGCCGGCCCTGGGGGTTGGTTGATCTCCTCTCCCCCGCCTCTCCGCCCCCACAGCCACTGCCTCGTCCGTTGCCCCCGCCCGCCCCTCGACTTCACGGGAAGTTGGGAACCTCCGTCCCCAGGTGCCTTGGCATTCCAATTCTCTTCCTCTCTCTCTCTCCCCCACCCTTCTCCGCGGCTCTCCTGGACCATTTTTAGTATCCTATTCACCCCCAAGGGGAACGAACGGAGAAGGAGGACGAATGAGAAAGTTCTCGGCGTGGTGGGCGGAGATGGTGAGGAAGAGAGTGTCATTGTGAGGGGACAGCGAAATGTTAGACGGATATGTTTGTCAAGTAGGCAAGGAAAAGAATCTGATTTGAACGAAATCATTGATGTTTTAATCAAAATGTAAAACTTAATGTATTTCTCTTGGTATTGCAATCGGGTAACAAGCACCCAGAGGACGAGGAACGGTTCGGACCTTAAGACTTCGGAAATTATAGTAGAATCCCCCGGTAAAAACCTGAAAGAATTAATCCTAGTTATTACGCCGGTGAAGCACTAAATCTTTCAGCTTCAACCTGGTTGCCGTATTTCCAGATATTTTCATTTCCATTTTATCCTTATCTCCCTTTTGAAAATAATTTACGATGTTTTTCATTTTAGGAACCTGCGAAACTTAATTCACTACAATATCCCTCATGACCAAATCATGGTATTGTATGTAATGCAATTCTCTTTTTTCAATCTGCTATCTTGCAGTTGCATTCGTAATTATGAATTATAAGGTCATTTTTAAAAGACCTTTTTTGGCATTGAATTATTATTTCAACGCACGTATTGTCAATTTAAATTATTAGGTTGATATGTTAACATCGTTAATAATTCGAATTTGGTATGAAATTCTGTGTTTTGAACATTTTTAACCTTGGACCTAATGTTTTTTCTTTTCAGGTGAGTAATGATGGGAAATTATGCACACAGCCTAGGTTGAATATCACAAGGGTTTACTGGTGATCGTAAGATTTTCACAACAATTGAAGATTATTTGTGATCTCACGATCTTCGATTTGTCTATATTCATAGCGCTTCCATCACTGGTCTACCGTTTATTTCGAGCCGGCTGGAAATTAGCATTAGATTGTGATCGGCATTCTAGCCTGTCCATCATATTAAAAACTCCCTCTGTGTTCCATTAGGTTCGATGTCGTAATCGCGGGAACAAGAGATACCATGCACGTCGTAATGGCCACGTCCGTAATTATTGTCAGCGCGAGTCATTTGTCAAGTGCATACGCCAAGGGTCGCCTCGGTTTGTGTCCGTTACGGGAGCGAGGGGTTGAATTGAAGTCCGAACTGGTTTCTGCAGGTCATTGGGGGTGGGGAAAGGGGGAGAAGTCCCCGGAATCGTGAAAGCCAGGCCGCGCCGAACAAATTGGGCTCCAGCGGCTTTATGGAACAAAACGTGTTAAAATAAATCCTCGTGTTTCATTTAATCGTGGTGGCCTTCACCGGCTTTTTTTACCGCATCTTTGCATTTAATCAGTGTGTTTTGAATGAGAGAATCCCTAATATATCATCAGCGGGTAGTCCTTTACGTCGATATTAAAATACAGCAATTAAAAAAATCTGGGATTGGTCGCCGAGCGCATCCTTGCAGCAACGCAAATTGGGTCCCTAGATTACCCTCCCAATGTTTATGTCGCAAATCTAGTCCAACGTAGTGCAATTAGCAAATAGACCACTGTAAGGGATGAAATGCGATTTGCTGCTTTCCTAGCGAATGATGTGGGTAAACTCTTCTCGGGATTCAACATAATTTATCCCTGAGGATGAGTCCCGAGTCGGAGCTTGAAACGTTGGCCATTATGGAAAAATTAACCCGGTGGGAATCCCGAGAAGAGTTTACTCACACAGCAAGGGATGTTGGAATTATGCTTATATCAAAGGGATGATGCCTCCTTTTTGGGCGGTATTCGCTTCGTTCCATCATAATCAAATCTTTTTTAATTTTGTGTGTATACTTTTCACTCGGAAAGGAATCGTTAATCGCAAATTTTATAACTTTAGCTGATCCTCCGACTCCGAGAGAAATGAGTGTTTTTTTTGGGCTCGTTGAAGGAGTTTGCTGAGTGGTGGTCGGAGGGGGATACGGCTGGCAGGCGAGAAGGGAAGGGGGGACGCTGGGTAAAGGGCTCAAGATGACGGCAAGAATGATTCTTTTGCTCTTATTCGGAGGATGGGGCTACTCTTTTCCTTTCCCTGGAGGCGGGTGCGCGAGCCGTTAGCGCGAAAACAGGGTTTGGGAGGGGGGTGAGGGAGGCGAAGGACGACGGGGCGCTGAGAAATGTTCGCTCTTCGAGGATGAATGCAAGGGCGGCCATCTTGTCGGGAGTTTGAGTGGGTGGTGGTGGGGGGGGGGGGGGGGTGGGTGCACTCGGTGAATGGACGACGAGGAGGACACTTGAGCGTCAAGAATCTGCCGTGTCATTCGTTGACGGATTTCCCGGAATCCAGTGGTCGATCGAGCCACACTAGAGATCAAAACAGAGAGGCAGCTGAGTGAAACGGAGAAAGGTGAACCTCTTCTCGGGCTCCATGAGTGAAACCTTACACGCCCTTCACGCTCATGGAGATATCAGGGAAATGAGGTGGGTGTTGGAAGTGTGGTGGGACTTAATGAAAGCATATTGGCCTCGTGTTGGGGATCGTTAGACTTTAATGGTGTCTCTGGTGAGTGCAGCCGTCAAGGGTTTTAGGTAATCCGAGTGTGGCCGGAAAAGTCGACAGTAGATGTTAAAATGGAATTTCCTCGTTCTTTTATTACTTTTTTTACTAATGAAATTGTTGAGATTTTGGTTCCCGTTGCCACCCTGCGAGGTGACCTTGAGGCGAGGCTTAGCGCTGATACGACGCAGGCTGCTAGCGGGTAGCCAAGTACCCTGCTGGCTGGTAGCGCTTGGCTTTTTCTTATAAGGATTATTGATTACTTATCAAGCGAGGAAAACTTTCCGACCTTAGCCAGTTTTAATAAGTGATTGTTAAGACATGTTTCTCTGAGCTCTGCGCCTCAGGCATGCATTGGTAACGTCAGACGATGTATAACTCCTATCTTCTCCTATAGAAACTAGGTCCCTGTGACGTCAGGTGGAGTGGCATCGCATGGTCGCCAATCTGGCCCTTTTCAAATGAGGATAAAAATGGACCATAGCCATTCGTCTAACTCGGTATTGCTAAAACAAAATAATTTGTATATTATGAACACACTAATGGTGGGTAACGAATCGCAATCAATGCCTTTCGTTTCCTTTGATGAAGGAAACCACCCTATTCTTTTAATATCCTAATGTCTCATACGTCAGGCGGGCAGAATAAAATATCATTATATCTCGATGACAGTGATGACTAGTTAAAGATTGGGCTATAGTTGAGAACTCATTTGTGAATATCTGAAGTTTTCAAGCAGAATTACTTTTTCAATCATTAGACTGTTAGATAGAATACGATCTTTGTGAAAATTCCTGAATCAAATAAATTGTTTGATCTCATATAAAATTAAAAAAAGAGGTAAATTTGCTTGAAATTGAATCTGGCAAAAGAAAAGCATCTGCTTTAGTTGTTATACTGATGAACGGTTGCATATAAACACAGTAAATTATAGTAAATATTGTCCTTCATTGAATTGCTTCATCGAATCTTTGCTCCACCCGCATTCGTGATTCGCGTCTTTGTAAGTTTGCGAAGGGCTGTTGACTCTCATATATCTGCATATCGCGAAATGAATTGGCCGACCCAAGGATGGCGCTTTTGTAAACGCAAATTAGTTTCAGAAAACACAGGAGAAGTCCAAGAACATTGCACTTTTGCGTGCGGTTTTTGCACTTTGCCCGCGAACCCCAGCGTTGATTCCACATTTTATTTTTCACCCGACTGGTCGTCGTCGCGGGTTCGCGGCTGCTCCCGCCAGTGATGACGAAAGGGTGAAATTATCACGCGTGCACGTGTGGCGTGCATGTGCAGTCGTGTCTGATGGGACGCGATTATTGTGAAGGGGAGCGGGGAGGCGAGCCATTGTAGCGTGTCGCGATTGATGATGTGTCTCGCGTCTCCGTGGTGATGGCAACGGTGAATATCGTTGGCGTCGGGACCGATCGGGGGGGGACGGGATGCTGCTCTCGGTGGGAAGGAAAAGGACTCCTCGCCTATGTTCTCCGTTCTCCCCGAAAAAAATGTGGTTTCGGAAAAAATTCTTCATCTATATACAAGCCCGCAAGCCGCCTCATTAGACCTGTGGCACAGGGCACCAGAGGTTAACAAATAAGAATTAAGTGCGCATACGAAGTTCCGCATAGTATTTATTAAAGTCCTTTGTTGTTAGGGGAAAGAACGAATTCCTATACCTATCCTTTCGTAAAATATCTCTCTTAATTCATCGCTTCTGTCGGATCTGGAAAGATAGTGAGCTTCTTATATGATGTTTTTTTCTCTGCCGCTTAGAAAGATATCTATTCATAATTCCTCAAAAAATCAAAGCATAGCGCGTAGCCTTCGAGTATGTAGTAGCTCCCCGTTAAAATAGTTTAACATTTTTATAGAGCTTTCTGTTATCCCGTACCAATATTTACGAAGCTTTCCTTGGTATTTTATTAAGTTCACGGATCAAGTCCTTCGGCACTCCTTGTTATATCCACGTTGCATATCCATGGTGTGGCTGGACGATAGCGAAAAATCACCTCTTTTTCCCTATGATAATCGGATCGGTTGTCATGTTCTCGTGATGGTGTGGGTGGGAAATAATTGGCCTCTCGTGATCGGAGTGATCGTGTTATTGGTGACGTTTTTATATCGAAAGCGTCGTGGCAAATTCTGTATTCAATAGATGAGACACAGGAAATTTCCCGTAAAAGTGGTCTTTCTTGAGGCTCAGCCTCCATCCTTAATTGCGGGAAATATTTGGCTCTCTAGTTTTCGTATGGGAACACTCCTTATAGAATATAATAAATTGATTCTCTCTTATTTAACGGGATAAAATATATCCCGTTAAATAAGAGAGAATCAATTTATTATATTCTAAAAACAATTTAAATGAATTATTTTCCGTTAAATAAAAATGATTGGGATGGGGAAATTCGGTTACTGTACAGTAATAACAACGTGCGCAAAAACAATCTCTCGGCGAGGAATTAAAAAAGGACCTCTGGTGTCCGGACGGAAGGAGGTCCGAAGGGTATTTGGCGTCCAGGCAGGAGCGCGGTTGGGCTGGTCCTTTAGCCGGCCCTGAATTTTGCAAACGATAGATCACGTCATAACAGATATCACTTTTCATTGCGGCGTTAACATTCACAGCGTTTGCCGCGTACGTTAATTTTCTGTTGATATACGGCCAGTGATTTTCTTACTGTTGGCTTATTAACGGACCGTGAATTTAGCGAAATTGTGACCGTGAAAACCTGAAAAAAAACCGTGAAAACGTGAAAAATAACCGTGAAAACCTGGAAAAAGCCGTGAATTTCATTATTCAGGTAGAGTGGGAACCCTGGTATAGGTATATTTTACCGAATTCTTATTAATTTGCATAATTTTCAATATACCTGAACAAACATTACAAGCTCAGCAACTTCGTATCAAATCAATGGCTCGCTATTTAACCCTGTGGAACATGATAGATAACATGAGGCTTCGTTTTCACGACCATCGGATACAGCGAGCCGCCTGAGGCTGATAAGTAGCAGAGAAGGGTCAGCACACACGGGATGTATTCATGACATCATCAACTTATTTGCGGAAGGGTCCTTTTCCACGGCCAAAGAATAGTACGACGGTGGTACCTGGAGATTTGTATGTATGACTGGCTCCTCATTTTTAACGCATGTATTTCAGGTGGATTCAGTACCCAAGTAATTTCATTTAGTGCACCTAATATTCAATCCATGATAATTTTATTGATATCCAATTTGGCGCAATAGCCCCAAATATATACGCCTGGTACAACTGGAAGACGTATCAGATGTATTTTGAGGCTATGTTTACATGCATGATACCAATGTTTAGCACATAATCTGAGTAATAAAAGTGTCATTTTGGGTTAAATGATCCCCTGAAGTACTGTTCTTAACTTCCCGATGCCCACAAAATGCAAAAGAACATTTTTATCGAAACATTTCCAGAGCTGACGAGTGCGTGGCCGATTGAGGCTGGAAGAGAATGTAGAAAGCACTGTAAAATGTAAACTCCCTCTTAGTCTCGTGTAGGTTTCATTAGTTTCAATTAATAAATCCTTGATGTATTATATTACGTTTTCCCGGCGTATCATGTGTAGATAGATTTCTCGGGCTGCTCGAAACGTCGGTAGACATGGAGAATATTTATTAACAGGTGGAAACCCGTGAAACTTTTCACTTATAAAATACTTCTTTACCCCATTCTTCAAAGTTTATTATCTCAGCAAAGAGGACTCTTCATTACAACCCAATGAATGGAAAAGTGTCGAATTACTTAAGAGTCTCTTCCGTCCTCACTCCACTTTTCCTTCTCTTCTGATGATCCCCTTGCCACCCTATCCCCAAAATCTCCTCCTTCCATTTCTCCAAGTCCTCTCAATGATATAAGCCCTCTTCTTCCATTCCCATGCAACTGAAATCCGATTTGCGCGATATCATCGCACTCGCGAACGAATATGAGCTTTTCGTTTTTTTTGCGTCCCTGTTTGAGCGCGGAACGTAAGGAGAAGAGAGAAAAAAAAGATGACGAGCGTCACTTGTCGCTATGTCCTCCCTTTGCTCAAACATCGCCGCCATTCGTTGTCAACCATGTGTGTGTGCAAATCATCTTGGAACGATTTTAAACGAGCCGCTTTTTCTCGTCCATTTCCTCATTTATATTCACTCCCGTTGTATTATTTTCTGTGCTGCCGAAACATGGATTCCCTTTGAACCGTTTACATTTCCACGCTCTGTAATTGTTTTTAATTTCTTGAGAGAATAATGGGGGTTTCGGAATTTAAAGAGGAAATGTGCCCTGCGATTATTTTGCCACTATAAGCGTTTAATAAGCCAATTGCCTTAATTTCAGTACATTTTGATTATGCGAAAATTCCACAGAGGAAAAAATCTCCGCCGCGATTCGATTCCGGATTTGCCGATTTCCAGTCAAGTGCTTTAGCCGGTTAAGCCGTTACGCGCGACTTGGATTGATAGTCGCATAATATGTTCATTAGTCCATCCCATCTTCGTCCACAAATTCGGTATCGTCCACAAATGTCCACACCTATCTGGCTTAGCTCAGTTGTCTGATAGTTTAACTGGCTAGAATACTCGACTGGAAGTCCGAAGGATCCGGATTCGAATCCTGGTTTATTAAAGTACTGTCCTGACTTTCAAAAATTTTATAAAAATTTATAAATGAATATCTCTTCCCATCCTTTTCCCTTATTCTGGCGTCCGTTTTAAAATTCATCAAGTAACTACGTAACAATAATAAGATAAATAAATCATTATTTGCGCCTGAAGATGATGATAATTCATTGAAACCCGGGTCACGCTCTGATAAAAAATAAGTGCCATAAGTAATTGTGTATATTGAGGAAAACTTGTAATGGAATACCAGAAAGTAAAGCAAGAGTAAGTGACTTTTGACCTTTATATTTCTGTGGTTTTTCTGTTCTACTGACTCCCTCGTTGTGTTTCACACGCATTATTTTTTACTAATACAAATAAGAATATTCTGGATTACAACTACTGTGGAGCCATATCATAATAAAATATCAGCATTATCCTGAGGACTAATGATTGAAAATTAAGGCTTCTGCTTTCAGATTATAAAAAACAATAACTTCAACATTGCATTTCCTGGTATGGAAAGATTTTAATCTACTCTCTAATATATTGCATTATATTTTTCGTAAAATTAGCGAGTGTATCGCTGCCGTTTTGGATGGGGAATGACCCAAAAAACTGTACTTATTAACATAATGCAATGAAAATTATATATTCGGAATACTTTACTTGCATTCATTCAGTAGTGTTCCTTCATACAAATTCTAATTGTCTTAAAATACATAGCATATCAGTTTTTTAGGAAGCATAAATATTTGTGTGGAGTTCTCTCTAATTTATAATTAATGCAAACATTTTTTGTTGGGCATTCGTCTCCTTCTTCAGTACAACCCGGTCATTCGTCACTTATTTTTGGTATTCATGAAAACTTCATTTTGGATGTCCTCATAATTCCGAACCATTTTTCTTCATTTATTTTCATGTTTTTGAGACCCATTTTTTCTCGGCACAGTTTCAGCTTTTTTGTAGTGTACCTGGGAAAAAGAACCATCCGTCGGGTGTAACTTGTTTTTCTTTTTACGGTGAAGCAACACTTTTTTTCTGCCAGTTATAAAATCGATTCGAGAGAGGTTTATCTCTGACACCATTACATTCTTCTTTTAGCTTATCATAGCTAAAGAAAACAGTCATACTCCTTACTTAATAAATAGTTCGTTGGCATAGTTTTTTTGAATAAGGCTTACGTTGTGGGCTAGCTTTTGCTGTCATTGAAGTCCCTATATAACTAGAAACTAATTCACTGATTGGGTGATTGACACAAATTAGTAGCCCAAACTGTGATATGTGTGGCTATATGGAATATTGGACGTAAAATTAAAAAAAAATTCATCGGGAGGAAAAATCTGAAAACTTTAAAAAGTCGATTACTTTTCGAGATATATCGACTTGAATTAACATGGGAGCCTTATGGGACTAAAATATTTTGGGTTTTTTTCGGTATTTATAAATGAGTCAGGAACATGAGATTCCCTTGACATAAACTAGATTTTTTGGTTGATTTTTGGTGTGGTTGTCATTGCGATATATTGATATTTAGTATTTTTTATGATTTTTTGAAAGTGCCCCATGCTTTTCTTATGGCACTACATAAAGAATTTTTTGACCAACTTGCAATCATCGCAGGACAAATTCCTTGAAACGCAAGATACTAGATTTTTTGGTTGATATTTTGGCTATCTCGGAATTTTTATATGTCGAAACAATTCCGAGGAATAAACGATTTCGATTTTCCATTGTAGAGGTGGTCGAATTTTCAAACTTGGATTTCGGCGTTGAGACATGTGCCATGCGAAAATTTGGAATCTTCTAGGAAAACCGTTTATGGTTCTTCGAACCCTAACGTTTCAGCTTACTTTCCCCGTACCCAGTAGTCAGGATTTGGGGAGTCTGGGACAAGGTCAAATTAAACGTTCCCTTTCACTCCCAGTGAATTCCAGACACGTGCCGAGCCCATAGCTTCTCCCACTCGAGTTGGATATATTCCCATTGGCAGTTACCAAGGTCTTAACACGTGTGGTTGCAACGTGACTCCTCCCACTCCTGCATATAAATGACTCCCGAGTGATTATTACCTCATTCAACGTTAACATGACCTCCAGAACTGTTGCTGAGCTGCGAAGAGATCCCGAAGCCTCCCTGGAGGACACCAATCTCCGGGTGGAGAAGCAGTCAGATCCGGATACTTACATCGTGTACATCCCTCAACGAGGCACAGATTTTGTGCTCTCGGTACTTTTTAACGAAGTTTACTACTGCGTATTCCGACACCAGAGAAAGATATTTGAAGTGATCGGACATAAAGTGACTTTCTCCGGCTTCGAGAATGAGAATGGTGTAGTGGAGAGATTTAACATAACGAACCAGGATGACATCACCGATCCGGAAAAGCGACGCCTCGCGGACAAGCAGCACCCAATCATCTGGTTGGATGTGTACGAGTGCTACCTGCCCCGAGTCTACGCAAAAGGAGGAGGAACGAGGACTCAAAGTGATTGTATTGACGGACCAAAACCTGTTTGTTATACAGACCATAGAAAATCAAAAGTGGATTATGGTACCACAGACGCCATTAAAGGTACCCGTCTGAGAGTGATAAAGTTTATACTCAAAATTGAAGTTGATATGTATATTTATTAACAATAAATATATTAAATACTATACTATGTGTTTTTTATTTCCAAATGAAAGACCAGGGTAAATTTTAACAACAAAAGTTTATTTTCTTCAACCACACACAGATGAGTTTGTTACATTGTTCACCATATACATGGTTTCATAGTTCATTTCCCCACTCATACTTATGTTATAATCCTCTTGAAACAATTGAACAGCACGTCTAAGCGCAGACAGTTCTCTAGCACTCTCGTTTAAATAACCACATTCGATTAAATATCCCCAGATACAATCATATTGTCTCAATTGTATAGCATCGTAAATGATCAAAGTGAACATGATGATGTAAAACAATAAAATGATACATTTGACTAGAAAATCTAACATATTTTATTTCGTATACACCAATCAGCTAGCTTAAAACAATTTTTTCTGGCACATTGTAGATTACCATCCATATGAATTTCAATTAAACAACCCTCATTCGTGGTCAATTTCGTGAATGAAGGACACCCATAAAGTTCCAGATTAGCCACACAAATTCCCTTGGGAAGAAGACTTGTTAAGAAGGCAGCTTTTTGAGCACCCTTTGTGAATAGATATTTAAAATTTTTAGTATAATTGTGAAGTATACTCTCCAGTTCTGAATAATCCACATCTCCAGAGTATTCGCACAAGCCGTGATAGTTGTTTCTCAGCCAAGAAGACTCTTTTGTAAAGAGCAATCTCTGTGGTGATTTAAATAACCACGTATTACAGCATTTATTCTGGACAGCGATAATTGCCAATTCTTTGACAATAAAATGTCCATTGCTACCCGTAAATCCTTGAAATTCGACAATGGCACCCATCGTGATGTATGTCCAACTTACAAGGTTTTTACACCCAATGCCAGGGGTTGAACTTACATCAAGACTCTCTAACTTACGGAACTTTCATTCACGCCAGAGGTTAGAAAGCCTTTCACTCACACAGGCTATTCATCAGCCGAACCATACGCTATGAGTACCATCTCTAATTCAAGTCTTTCAAAATCACAATCTGTGATATTCTTTGCTAATTTTGTGGCGAGAAAATGTCTCACTTTGTCACGACTAGCTGAAAGTCTCTGGAGAAATAAATCAATCAGCTTGAAGAGTTTCACCAATGCAAACCACTCTTCTTGCTTTAAATTAAAGGTCTTTTTAATAACCAAATGAGTCTTCCCAAAGTAATTCGCATAAGCCAAACAGGAAGTTAAAAAATGCTTTTCTCCTTTGTAAAAGAACAAATCCACATCCTTTTCACAGTTCAAGATGTTTGCCCACTCGCTTTGTGAAACAATTACACTTTTTTTCCAACTTGATTAAATTGCACAACTGATTCAAAGTCTCTACCAGGATCGTAACCAATACACACACTCTTTGTCTTTGTTTTGTTCAAATAATACACAGTTTGAAGAAGTAAATTGTCCGATTGTCCAATAGAAGGAATAAAATTTCCAGCAGGTTTCTTTCTCTTCACCGGAGGAGACTGATGGTCTGCATCCACCGATGACTGCATGACGACTGGCGTATGGTGACGTAACCGTCCTTATTTAGAGGTTGATGTAGGAGGAGGGGTGGGGGAACAGTCATCCGGGCAAGGATCAACTTCGGTTTTGAGACGGTTATACTGGAACCACTGGGCGAGAGAATGTGCATCTCTCAATGCGCAAGTGCTGTTGCGCAATTTGTGACAAGGATTGAGGCAGGAAAAGGCAAGGAAGGAACATTTTTCTGGAGGGGGACAGTTTAACTCTTTTTCGAGAGAGATGAAAGTGCGTCCCGTGAGATCGGTCAGGAACTCACACTCTGCTTCGCTGAATGCGTAGAGAGCGGTTGCACCCTCAGTCATAGCTTCCAGGGTAGATGAAAGTTCGGCGTGAGAAATTAATCCCTCGTTGAAGGATGTCTCATGTCGTTGCAGAGAGTCTGGGAAACGTAGCTTCTTTCCTCCGGCGGTGAGCTTCCCATGTTTCTTGAAACTGCCCCAAAATAGACGATTTGAATCCACGTCGACGGCTGCAAGCTCCGTCACCCCGCCTTGACTATAAGTCACAGATACCACGATCTGCATTCTGTAACAGATTCTTCTCAAATAATCAACTCCTCCTCCTGCTCATCATATTTATTCGGGAACAGCACCGCTGAGCTCTGGGATGACATTTGGCCCGCCTCACTCGCTTGAAGGTCTGATGAAACAGCTTCAGGGCTCGGCAGTCGTTGAGATGAGGGATGGTGTGATGAAAGTGTGTGAGGAATTTGTGTAGTGTTTGACCTAATGATTTACTTGCGGTATAGAGGCAGCAGTATTCACCGCAAATGTCCGAACGAAAGCTTTGAACTTGAACGCGGTTGCGAGCAACTGAGAATGGTTTTAAAAATTTTCTTATATTTGAGACAAAAGGAGGCAAGGCGTACGAATCGAAATACTCGGCCAAATGATTGTGTAAATAGACTGCAACCCAGTGTGAACCTGGTAATTTAGACGGATCTAAATTTATTATGTAAACCCCATTTTGTGGTGATTTTGGTAACCTATCAGATGCGTAAACTCCGCGAAATATACTGAGTGGCCTTAGTAACCTGTTAATTTGAATCCCATCCATGACTAAAAGTTTGTGATAATGTTTCTGTTTTTATCAATTTCTAATGTTGCATCATACTCTGAGAAAAGTAAACACGTAACCGTTCTCGATAATTCGTTTTCAAATCTCGCCTCTGTTCTCACGACCCCTCTATCACCTAGACTTATATAATCCTCATTACCCGAATCATCGGGTGTTAGATCGAAGACTAACATAAAATAACCGTGTCCAAACATGTCGTAAGTGATTTGATTACCTCTATTGTAATGCTTAATCCCACTACCTGAGAATATCGTGTCATATGCTCGTGCCCAATACTTTTTACTTGAAAAATTACATTGTAATCCTTCGGATGGAATTTGCACACCGTTCACAAAGAGTGAAAAGTTCTCGAGCGAATAGTGAGAGAGAGCAAATGGATTCTTATTCAGACTTCCCGCATATGCTTCATTATCAACCATCGCAAAAATAACTGTATTCGGTATTCGTCCCACGATCGCATTGTCGAGGCTCAAAGTTCGTCCACCAGAAGGAACAGTAAAGGTTTTCA
Organism: Ischnura elegans; assembly: GCF_921293095.1. Taxonomy (NCBI): domain Eukaryota; kingdom Metazoa; phylum Arthropoda; class Insecta; order Odonata; family Coenagrionidae; genus Ischnura; species Ischnura elegans. The sequence goes on from NC_060249.1 coordinate 136,267,111, forward strand.
GTTCCGTGCGTTTGTAATGATATTTAGCGTTGTTGTTTTCCAGGATTTTATTATGTGCAACTAAAATGGATGGGTTAATATCGAAATGTTGAACGTATAAAGTTGCGTCTAAAATTTTCAATAGTCCATCGTCACTCCCTCCCATAAGATAGAAAGCATGATTAGATAGCAATAGTCTTACACCGATATCTACTCGATCCATCATTAACTGCATCTGGTTAAAAACATCTACGTGCAGTTTACCGTACAACTCGACCTCTGCACTGTTCTTAAACCAACCCTTGCGCCTTGTATAACCGGAATTTGATGCATCTGTCATGTTAATATCGTCTCCCGAGTCCAACTCCCACCCCACATTTCGTAAATGTGTTTTGCTTGCGTCTGTACCATAGTTTAACACATTTTCCAAGTAGCTTCTGTAATGGTAATTATCCTCTGATGGTGTGACCAACGTCCCATTGAAATAAACGTTACACTGCTCGAAGAGAGAGTGCAGAATATTGTTTACTACCCCCGGTTGATTGGTAGTGGATTCATTGTAATCAGTCCCGTCTTTTTTACAAAGTTTCACTCTAAGTCTAAGATATATGCTATTCAAATCCTTGTACGCATCCCCAGAGTCTTTGATCAGGAATTCTATTACCGATCGATTATCTAGCGAAGATATGGGTTTGTAGGACACGAGTCTTTTTGCTAAGATGTTAGTTTGCACCGGTGGATTGGGCTGGAACAAATCCAACGAAGATAGCATATGCTCTGCCATTATCGCGAAAAAATATCTCCTTCAACGACCTTCTTTCCTCTTCGACTTCTGATTGACTGTCGGTTTTTGTTTACGCAACTTGGTTTTATTTTATTTAACCTAGGACGTTTCACGATCCTCAACCCTCCTCCAGACATGCCTTTTATCTTTTCCTCAGCCTTGCGTTTCAAGTTTTGACCCACATCGTTTATTCTACTGCGCAGTATCTCCTTAACCGGTTTTGTACCAAGGTCTCCAAGAGCTGCTGCTCCAGCGCTCGCGGCCTCCTTACCAACAGTCTTAAGCCCACTAAATAGCAAAGGTTTTGCAAATCGCCACAGACCAGCGAGAAAACTCCCGATACCCCGCCCTTTTTGTACCCTATAAGAAGCCCTATACAAGGGTCCTATCTCTCCTCCCACCTGTTTGGAATAATAACCATAATATCGATCCGACACCGGCGCCATCTCTCCGTAAAATGATGTTAAAGTCAATCAGTTCTTTTTTTTAAAGTGTAGCACCACAATTGAGCTTTGCTCTCCACTATGAAAAAATATTGGTTCACCGAGTTTATCCACCAAAAGAATTTCAACACTCTCGATATTGTTTTTCTCGACGGGGTAATAGTAAATAGGGTTGAACGTTTGATATTCCCCAATTTTTGAATTCAAGATGCGGATGCAACGACTCAAGGTGTCTCCGACTAATTGAGGTTTTATTATATCTGTGTAAACGTAAACATTTGTTGAGGAGGCTGCGATGCTTCTTTTTTCTCTTTTTCCTATGTCGCCTTCAGTGTTAATCTCTGCCTTGGCACCATCGATGACTTCAGCTAACTCATCCTCTGTCAACGTTGAATCTTTCAATGATAATCTAATGAGAACAGCCGATAATAATAATAGGTCATTTTTTATCTTTTCCTTGCTTTTTCCACTAAAGCCTGACATAGTTTCATTGAATAAGTTAGCAAACGAATCATACGTTCCTGGAGATAACGAGTAATTTACTCCGTTTGCTGAAATTTGTACAGACCGTGGTAATATGCGTTCATCAACTCCAACCTGATTAATCCTTACCCTCAGTCTATCAATATAGCGCATTACTTCATTTGAAATGTAAGTTTGTTTTCGTGCGCTGGAGGTAATATATGGTCTTGCAAATGCCGCCGCAATACTGTCGTAAGAGTCAATGGGAATTGTAAAGTATGAACCATCTTGAAGTTTCACATTTATAACATCTTTATCCCCTCGAACTAATCCCTCTTCAGTCCGGGTCCTATTATCCTTAGGAGGTAACTCATCTGCTCCACGAGACGCTGGGGTAAAGTTATCGATAACAGCAGGTATGTCTTCGGGAGCTTTTTTTACCTCAATGGAAGGAATCGAAATTTCAGCAAGACCGACATACCACTCGTTATTTTCTAAATCGAATCGATGACTCAACTTTGTACGATAATGAGCGATTGTATTTCTTGGGAAAAAATCCCTCGAGCTATCGCTGGGTAGTGTGAGATAAAATTCATTCATATTTTACGGACAGAAGAAGCGGAAATCCACGAGTTAAATGATGATGGGTATCCGTCCCACTTGATGAAATACTCCAAATTAGGACCACTACCCCTATGCCTCAATATTTTCTCGATCTTGTACTCCGTGTCGGGAGACACACTAACTTTGACTAACTCTTCCGCATAGAAACTACCCTTTATATCCTCCCCGTTCAAATCCTTCAGTTTATAGGTTGGTATTTGTTTCAATTTATCAATGTTTGTAACTTGAAATATTTCCTTAGTATAATTTGGTGTGTATCCTTTGGCGAATGGAATCCTCTCTTTACTAATCCTCACATAATCATCTTTATTAAATTTTGCATCCGTCTTTTTTAATCCTTTTCTCCGACTAGCAATGCTAAATGCATTTTTAACATTTACTTGAGAGGGAGCAATTCCAATGCTAGAATGCGTACTATGGTTATAAGAACTAACGAGTTTTGGAAGCACATCGATATATTTGTTAGTTGCGTATTTTGTAAAATATTTATACATTTTTGTCTTAAGAGTTCGATTAAAGCGTTCCACGAGGCTAGCCTTGATTTCTGGATTATTTGTAGTGTAAAACTTTACACCTTGATTCGAGAGAAAACTTTTAAACTTGCTATTAACAAATTCCCCTCCCTTATCGCTCTGAATTTTCAATGGTTTGCGCTCTCGAAATATGACCTTAAGTGCTTCTATAATTTCCTCTGGTCTTTTTGACTTGAGAGGACTAGCCCAAGCATAACGAGAAAATATGTCTATTATGGTTAAAATGTAACAGAACCCATTGTTGTATTTTTTCAAACTTCTCAAATCATTTAAATCACATTGCCAACACTCATCTATATAGTTTACTTCGTAACGGTTTCTAACAAACTTTTTTCTCGCCGGCTTGTGACGCGTGTACGCTTCTTGAGATTCCAGCCACTCTCGTATTGTTTTTATAGGGATCCCAGTCGCTTTATTTAATTTTTTATCTGTGGAAAAACCAGCAGGATGTGCGGGATTGTTGTACACGCTAGCTATTACGTCGTGTCCCACTCTGCCCCGAATATTTTTGGTACCCTTTTTCGCTTGCTTCGCCTTGGAATTGGTCTCGGAGATGTCCATCGCTCCTTTGGAGATGTTCTTTGCTCCCTTGGAGGTGTGCTTGGCTCTCTTGGAGTTACTATTATCCGCTTCATTTTTCTCGGTGGAGAATCGCTTTCGATTTGTTCCTTTATTCGTGCCCATGTCGAATCTAACTCTGAATTTGTCCTCTTAATTTCGGCTAACCGCCTTCTCATTGCATCGCTACCCTCCTCTAGTCGTGTTGGTGGTGAGTGTTTCACTATCGGAACGTGTACGGGAGATTTAAAGTCTGACACTGAGTCGAGATATTTATCGAGTATTCTTTTATACAAATGCCACTTGTCAATATCCTTGAGCCCTTTACTCGCTAACACAAGTTTCATTTCCTTATCCAACTTACTCAACCTAGCCTTTGCATGACTGCGATCAAAGACTTCGGGACTCACTACGAGCATTTTCTGCAAACTCATTTTCCCAGCAGGCTACCAATCACACCGCTTAATATCGAACCCAGTAGTAATGGTAAGAAGCCACCTTTTTGTACGAGAAGAGCTCGTTTTCTTTTTACACTCGTTCCTCGTTCAGCCAACGTTCTCAGTGTTTTACGATGCTTGGACAATTTTCGTTTCAATCGCTCATCAATCTTATGATTTCCGTTTAGAGTATTCAGACAACAATCGCAAATTGTTTTAATCAACTCCTCGTCCGAGCTATTCAATATAGCAGTACGTAGTTTAGGCTTTGCAGATTTTAGGACGTGGAGCAAGTGTTTATTGTTCTTCAATCTATTCATCGCGTTGGGGCATGTAAATGACAGTAGCCCCGTCTTGGGGAAAAATTTTGGTTCTGAAGCGGAATCTTTCGTCCGTGTCCTGTACGAGATCCAAAACTAAATAACCAAATGGTTCTTGTGTAACCTGTTTATATACCCTCTCCAATTCCCCCGATTTTTCCGGATAGACCTGCCTGGCCAAATGACCAAATTGTAACTTATCTCTGGGGTTTTTGAACGCAACAATATACTTTGAATTCAATGATATATTTCTCGATTGCGGGCTCTGATAGAAAATATTCTGCGTGATTAAAAACACCGAAATGTTAAAATGATGGCTACCTCTGGTGAATAATCTGCTCACATCTTTGCTGTAGGCTCCCTCGCTCATTAAATCATCTATTACATACAAAGTGGGAACACCACTAAATCCTTCGAAAGGTGGTATTTCGGAGTAAAACTGAACTGGTATTCTTATGTCAGGCTCACTTCCTGGGGCACAGCACCAAACCACTTGCTCTATAGGAGTATCTACCATATACTCCACTTTTTCCAAAAACTGCGTGACAAATGTGGTTTTTCCACAACCTGACGGGCCCGCGCAGATGCATGTAAAAGGATGTTTCCAGGCTAACGTCATGATTAACACTGGAATTATGATTACGAGGAAACTAGTTTTTATCTATTTCAATCGTTACCGAATGCCTCATTATGTGTTCGTTTTCGAGGTATTTTATAATGCCCCCAAGCAAGGGTATTGATACCATCTTCGCAGATGTATCGCTTGTCATCGAACGCATTCAGTGTTACTTTATTCATTCTCATTGTGTATAGGTCATGATTTCTGCTTCGAATTACCGTCATTTTTCGGAACTCTGTTGAGTTCTCGTGGAGACAATGCAGGTAGTTTTCAAATTTTAGGCATTTTTCTTTCACGGATTTAGTTATTCCCTTTGCTTTTTTTGTCTCTTTCCCTGTTTCCATCTTGAACGAATACAATTTACTACGTAAACCTACGAAATGTGTCATAATTTTACCATCACATTCGTCCTTAAATTTACCGATTACTTTCTTGTTTTTTTCGGAAAAGCAGGGGTGATTTTTTGGATAATTGGAAGTATCAAACACGTCCATGTTTTTTAGCATATCTTCGTAAATATCATCTGTTTTTATACAATACATAAGGCTATCCGTGTCTGTGTATGCAAGTGATAATCTTTCACCGTATTTTGGAAGCATTGTTCGGTAATGAAAATCATACATTATTGTTTTACTTAGATCCAACACACAGAAACCTATATAAATTGGCTTCGTCATTTTAATTATGGCCTTCCGCATGTGAACGGCAACTAGAGACTCGGTATATATCGTTCTATCGAGAAAAGTGGATTTATTGATCAATTTCTGCATCCTTTTTTCAGAGGTCACAAGTTCAAGGTTAATTCGCTTCCTAACATTCTCCATTGTCTTTCCAAATACGGCGTTATTCATAAGTTTATAGAAATCCTTCTCAAACTCGTTTTTGGCAACTTTCCGACGGTTAGTGTTCAAGTCGATGTATGGCTTTAACCACTGAGACTGACTGAACTCGATGACTCGATGTACCTTTTGGAGTGTTAGACCTAGAGAAAGAGCCTGCTTCAAATTTACGTAATGTATTACATATTTTGTTTTATTTTCGAGTGTTGTTAGCAGCTTGGCATGTTTACCGTTAGGTGGAACTTTATTTTCTGTGCAAAGAGGAAAATCTGAATGCTTATCGTGAAGGCTTCGCGGATAGTCGAGGTCAACCTCAAGAATATATCCCGTTTCACTGAAATCGGAAATATTGTTTACGTCTAGGTTTTGAATTTCATCAGGTGAAAGCCATTTGAAATTTGAACATGGGAGTGGTCTTGAGAGGGCCCAGCCATACAAATTATTTGCGTCCAAATATGTCAAGTAGTTAGTTTCTTTTTTAGTATCATGAACCTCCATGTATTTATTGTTAGCTTCACAATATCGCTTGCAGCATTGAGATATTCCTCCTCGAATACCTTTCTCTATCATCAGTAACATATCGTAGTCTGTTAAAAGCTCAAGCTCAATACGAGTATGTTTTAGCATTGCGTCAAAAGTCAATCCAGGAGCGGTATAGTACCACGCAGGATCGAGTTTGTACGCGCTAAAACACACGTCACGAAAGTTCTCAAAAACATCAACGAGAAGAGTGACGTCACTTTTTAGATAAACATCGCTGTAATCGCCCAAAGTGTTGCAGTTGAAAGCTTCCCAAACATTACATGCATGCGCATAGTCAGTGTCAGAAATTCCGTCATCTGTTAGACGATTGTAAAATTTTTCCTTTCCCGGGAGCAAGGTTTCATCGAGTTTATTCAACGAATCTGTGTAATCATAGGGATAAACCCCCTTTCGTGTAACTAGTCGTGTCTTATCACCAAATATTTCTGTAGTATATTTAAATTCAGTTAGGTTCGAGACTAGTGACGCTAATGAGGTGGACATGAATCGACAAGTATCAATGAATCGTACAACAAAATTGTTGTCAACTGATTTTGCAAAAGAAATGTACTTTTCTTCCGTGTTTGCTATTACAAATATTTGTCTTTCATCGTAATCCAATTCACGAACAATGAAGTGACCATCATACGCGGACAGGTTATGAATGAAAACGGGGAGAAATTTAGGCATCTTGTACTGAACATTGCAAAAGGAATGAGCTGGGCCTCGATACTGCCCCGTCAGGTGATCGTGATCTCTAACCCTATCGGTACCCAACTCATTTTCGCAAATATGGCACGTCGATGCGTTTTGGAAAGCGCTCTCTTTTTCCTCGCTGAGTGGAGTCATCGTTATAGGGTTCTTGTAAATTTTGAAAACCTTCTGGGCCTCCTGTTTCATGCACTCAATAAAAGTCCGTGCTGCATTAGGTCCCCGATACAATACCGGTTCCTCACATCCGTCTGGTGTATTTAGCATGTAACAAAAACTAAATGGTACGTGTTTCTGAGTAGCATTTGTAAATGATGTCCGAGAAGAAGGTTCACATGTACTGATGTTTTTTAGAAGACATTCAAAATCAGCATATATCACGTAAGGTACACGGAAAGTGCGATTAATGTTGGTAAATTTCAATAATTTATTGTCATCGTCGGGCATTACGATTTTACTGGGTTCACCTGTGCCCCTACATAGTTCTTTGTGAGCCTTGAGTTTTGATTCGTCATGATAGTGAGTAAAGCAACGTTTACAAATGAATATAGGATTATTATTTCTTGTTAATTGAGTTTTAATCAGCCTATTTAAGTTCTTAATCCAACAATAGTGAGCAGTATTCTCGTTAGTTATGTAAAGTAAGTCTCTATGATCCTCGAGCTCATCATCTACAATTTTTAAAGGATAAACGTTATTTTTGTCATCCAATCCAAACACATTGATTGAAATGTTATTGACGCGTTCGAATTTAGGGATTTCATTCAGTCGGGCGGGATAAGTGATGCAATCCCAGTCGTAGGCGTCATAAAATTCGTTCGTGTTGTACAAACTAACACGTTGAGGGTCTTTAGCGATATTTTTTGCCCAAATTGAATACTTGAAGCAAAAATGGTCGTTGTTTCTAACGTTAATCACAGAAAGGGTATTTTTAATTTTTGCTGGGAGTGGGATGAAACTAGAACCTCTTAACGGCTTATATTTGTTAATACGTAATTCCATCCCAATCACACGATTTAATGTCCAACCTGGGGCCTTATTCACGAAGGCCTCGATTTTGTCGAATCCTCGACAATGTCGAGGCGGCGACGGTCAAGCCTCGACGTTTCCGTAAGTTGCAATTCACGAAGCTTATTGTCGCCGTTTCGAGGCCGCGCCAGACGGAATAAATATCGAGGCGACGTAGGCCTCGACAATTATTCCGAGTCTTGTTGATCCTCGATTTACAAGGAGTGCAACTGCAGCTGGCGTATTTAGAAGTTCATAGTTCAATAGTTGACGTACGTACGACGGTGATCACGGTCTTATTTCATATATTTAAGAAGGCAAAATAGATATAATGATACGTATAGTTGTATAATTTTATAATATGATTATTCCAAAAACCGAAGTTTCATACGGTTGTTTTGTGAGCTATCACCTGTGAACTAGCCTTTCCGTTATTTTCTGTGAAGAATCGTGATTAAATATTCGCCACCACGAGTCACAATAGAACTATGTTTTTATAGCGGATGTCACAACCCCTAAATTTTTGGGGATAGGCAATACTCATGAAATCCCGGTAACTGATTTTGGGTTGTGTTCGCTCGTGTTGATTTTGTGATTATTATTAGGGGTTGTGTTCTTCATTCTGTTGTATGTTAGCTCTGTTTTCTGCTGTCGGTGATCGCTGTAGCTATACTGGAAAATCTCTGTTGTATAATTGAGAAAATGAACTACTTAATTGAGGCTTATTTTTTTACCTATACGCTTGCTCGCCAACATCGGAGCAACTTTTAGATGTAAATGACGTTTGTGAATGTGTTTGTATTTAACAGTGCGTGGTTATTCTCTCCGAACTTCATCATTTATAGAGTACCAAGTACGTTATACGTATATATGGGTAGTATGATATTACAATATTACAAATTGTGTTCATAATATTGTGCATAGCCTTTCATTTCATTGGTACTACCTTGTGATTTCGTGTGGACTATAAATTATTGTTTTCATTGTGTATCAATTTCCTGACGTTGCATTTTTTATGACCGTGTACCTTATCATAAATCCTATAGTGTTTACGTTTCACTAACACTTTCCTAAGCTATTAAGGGACGATAATTGTGAGATGTTTTTGCGTCACCCGTAGGTATTGCTAAGGCTTTATATAAAATTCGCTGGAGTGATATTGATAAGAATACCCTTACATACTAAGAGGTTTTTACTAAAGATTAAGATTCGCAAGATTTGAGAGTAAGTACCACTCTTTTGAATGATGAAACAGAAATCATAATAAACGTTATCACAGTATAAACGTTAGCACAGGTTTTTAACCATGAAAGATGAATATTTTATTTGATAAGAATGTAATCAATGCACTCGATGCATGTAACATATAAATATGAGCTTTATTTTGAATGGTATATGATCTGACTTATCATTAGAATCAGAAATTAGATTTAGCATGAGAAAAACAAAGATATTGAAGCACTATGTAATTGTAAGAGGGATAGGTTACAGGATGCATCAATAGGCAAGTAAGAATATTGTTTGGGTGACATCATGTAGTATAAGTGATGGTTTTATTTACTTTTGAATGCTTAGATGATAAATTGATACTCATTTATGAATAATAAGTTTTTGTTCTAAATGATAAGTGTTCTTGCATGACATGCATATTGATAATTTTTTCATGCTCCTATCTATTGCAAACTTATGAGAAGGCTGAAAGTTATGATGATACATTCAAAGTTGATTAAACATTCAAAGTTGATTAAACCCTTCATGAACCTCTGTATCAATTAATGGATGATGATATCGCCCTAATTTGGCTAAGGAAGAGAAGAAATTTAAGGAATAGAGGGGGATATGTACCTTTTGAAATGCCTGATGAAGCTTTTATGGGGATGTATATACTATCAAAGAAATTTTAAGCTTCTTTTTAATATCTGATGCAACTACATTTTTTAATGTAAGCAAATCAATTTTCTTTATGAAGTAGGTACTTTGCACTCTCCACTTTCATGGCCAAGGGTCATATCAAAAGTCAGCTGGCAGTGACAGGTATTTAGGTTTGAGCCAAAGTTCAATAAGATGCTTTATGGATGAGTTGACTGAAGCTATTAACTTCTTTAATATGGTTGCCAAAATTGGCTACCTTTCCTATAGTGAGAGCAGAGGAAAGAAGGGAGATGAGTCGAGAGTTAGTTCAAATACTTTGATGATCTTGTAAAAATTATTTAATGAGCAAATTTACCGGGATCTTTGTGCCAGTGTAAAGTCATATGAGATACATGTTTTCAAAGTTAAGGAGGTAGAAACTGCTGTTAAAGCATGTTTATGTAATTTATATGGAGTAGATTAATATAGTCTCATAAAATTTGCCTGTAACAATTCATACTTTGAAAATTATGTTAACTCCTTCCTCTATCTAGATTTTTTTTTAAATGTAACACCATGATAAATTTTATATACCACAATTATTTTACAGGAATTACAGAGAATCTAGGTTCCCTGGGGTAGTTGGCTTTGTTGATGGAACTCATATTTCTATAAGGGCTCCTTCTACATACTAACACATAAATGTAAATAGAAGAGAAGGGTACGCCCATTCAATAAGTAACCCGATTGAAAACAGTTAGTTAATCTTTGTATGCCCAGATCATTATGTACTGGATTAATTCATTATATAGATAATTTTTCTCACCAACTTGAATAAAATGAGTGTTCACCTTTCTATATCTATGTGATAGTGACCTCATGATACTAAATTGTGTCTCAAGATTCTCTTGAAGCTCTCATGATTCATATGTCTGGGGCCATAGTGAAGCTCACGATGAAATGAGAAGGGTATTGGAGAGCGGTGTTAGGTCAGAACATGTAATTGAGTAAGTCTTGATTATAGATGATTATTTCAACCAATTCTTACATAAAAATAATAGAATGATATAGTTCTAACAGTACTATGGACAGACAACTATTAAATTGCTGCTTTTAGTACAGCCTTTTGTAAAGGTTGAAGTTAATTTTGTGTCACGAACACAAAGCTCTACACTGCAAAGCTCGATCCACTGTTGAGAGGTGTATTGGAGCAATTCAAAATCGCTTTAGATGTCTTTTAAAACACCATCTTTTGCACTACAGCTCTACTCTAAGGTTGGTAGAATAATAACAGCATGTTGCATACTACATAACACATGTGTGAGAGGAAGTATATCTCTCCCTCAGCATATAAAGGAAGATGATAAACCCATCCCTACTCCTAATCCCCCTATTATCCAAGAAACAGAGTTAATTCATGAGGCACAATGGGTGAGAGAGAATAATATTATGGATTGTTAGTTAAACCATACTTAAGAATATTTTACAAGGGATATTTATTAGTTGTTCATGCATTGCATTTACATCGTTTTCTTTTGGACAATGAACACATATAAGAAAATAACCATAAAGTTTATTTCGTAAAATCTTGAGCCTGATGCCTCTATAGCCATTAAAATATGTCATTATGTGATAATGAAAACTTACCAAAGGGTTTAAAAAACACTTTTGAGAAATGCGTGTGATATACAGGTATGCTAATGAAGTCATAAAACTTACAGAATAGTCATACCAGGGTAAGGTGCTATCATTATTATTAGATCATTAAGGCACTATCTTTTTGCAGAAATTGGGATTGATATTGTCAACAATACACCATTTGCATATAGAATATTTTAATGAAGCAAATGATATATTTACAAATGAAATCAATGTTGGCCCTCCTCTGGCTATGTATGTGACAAAAAAATCAATATTTAGCCTTGCATGATTAAAAGATGAATGTAAATTTCAATGTTATGAGACATGAATTTATAATGACATATATTTTAACAATCTTCTATACTCATTTATCTCATTTCCACATGCAGGTAGATTCATTATTTATGGGCCACTCAGTTACTCTCATCAATTAAAGTTGAAAACTCTAAGCGTCCCTCAGAAGAATAGCATACTTCTTCACTCACCAAAGCTAGGAGCAATTTGTGATGAAGAATCATATTTGATGCCTACTTTTTACTTCATCTGGGCTTGACTATCTGTGTTTGTAGAGAAGTACCTGTCCCAGCACAAGTGAAGAAAGATGGTCCCTTCCCACCTCCCCACTTGAGGTGGAAATATGGTGGACTATGGGTATCATATACAACCTTCCACACCTCAGTTAAAGGCCTCAGTTAAATATTTCACTGCCCTCAGAATCTCTCTTCCCTGTTGGTGATTTTATTGATATTCTACATTCAACCCTGCTCCCGGCATAATCTTTTACCTTGGAATACTTTCAAATAGTGATTTTAATGGGACCAAAATGTGGTGGAGGGATTTCATTTCATTAAGTTGGATGCATTACATTCAATATTGAATTATAATCCTACACTTGTCACTGGCATCCTATTCTATGCGGCAGGCTATCATAAAATATACTGATATTTCTTTCATAGTGTCTGCCAAACTAGTTACAGCTGTAACCTATGCCTTGCTGTGCTCTGCCCCAGTGGCGCCGACTCCATGGGGTCTGAGGGGGCCCGAGCCCCCCCAAAAATTCGTTACAGATGTGAGGAAAATATGTGTCAGGCTAGTCAATTTTCCCCGGAGTGTCCAGATATCGACATTCGAGTGATCAGGGTGCTAATGTTGAATATATGACTCTTATACAATGTTTGAAAAACTTAAAATTCACTACTTATAAAATTTACTGGGGCAAGGTCCCCGGTTTGGGCCCCCCCAATTTGGTTTGCAAGTCGGCACCCCTGGTCTGCCCTTTCCCTTGATGTCATACCTATTATAATTGGGAAAATCATCTGCAAAAATAAAAGCCTTGTTCTATAATAATCTGAAGTCTTTCTTGTAATTATTACCCCCAGTACCTTAAAAAATTGTTATAACGCCAAGTATTTTCTAATAACTCAATCATGGATTGTTCCTGGATTATGCATTGATACCAGAATACATAATAATATTAACTAATGGTTGTTCATGAGTTGTAAGGCAGCATGACATTATTTATGTTGCAATAGCAGCCGAGTAATTAGGGATATTTTTGTCCCCTATTTACCTACTATATCTGTAATTAATATTTCCTACAAGCTGTAGATAGCAGCTTCCTTTCTCTGACACTTGGAGGATTTGGGTAAGGAAGGGCTGCAGGGGAATGATTCTCTACTGCTGGGAACGTTTTTAAGGTTGAAGCCAATGGTTATATTTCAATGTGCTTGGTAATTGTATTTGCAACTGCTAATACATACATGGCTTTCGATGAATTCAAAATTTACAGGGATTTGGAATGGAAGCTGGTGGGATTCAGTTGATACCACAAATATTTCAAAGGAGTTAATTGGAACTCCCACTGGGTGCTCCCATATGAAGTATCTCCCTCTGCTTATGCTAGATGTGCCTTTAGGAGACATACTCTTGTCACTCGACTCTCACCGTGTGAAATGTATTAATTAATGTGCATTTAATACATGTTTAGCTAATTTTAGTTCTAATGAGCTAGTTAGCAACTATCATATGATATCGCTACGTCTTATTCTGTATAATATATATTGGTAATTAGGTCCACATATTTACCTAAAACCTTGTGGAAGAACTTTTTCTATTACTTTGCAGTTTAGGAAAATCGTTGATGCTTGCAATATACAATGTTACGGTAAAGTTCGCAATAATTATCAAGCATTGGGTTGAGAATGTTAAATAACACGCATCATTTTCTTATATTTGAAAAATTGTGCGTCGATACTAGTTAATAATAACTACCCCAATTATTATATTTGAAATAATTAACCATTTACCCAAATTCTATGAAAATGTGTTTCAATTGGTTTCCCTAATCATTGAATATCAGCGGAAAAACATTCAAACTTACTTCTCTATTCGAGCGAGAAGTCTTGGGAAAAAGAAGAGCATCGAATATCAATCCCTCGATAATCCATGACGTCACAAGCGTGAACTTCGCCCACCTTCTAAATCCATCGAGTCCTCGATTTTCGCTTCGTGAATAGCACGGAACGCGATTTCCTGATCCTCGACATTGTCGCCTCGACGGCTTATCATTGTCGAGGCGACATTTCCGATTTGTTCCTGAATAAGGCCCCTGATCCTTTAGCCTGAAATTCGGATTTTTCCTTCAGTAATTTTGAAAAGGTTTCGTCGACAACTTCTCCAATTTTATCTACTAAGAATAGGCGCCGATTGTTAGTTTTAAAAGAAGCATCCATTTCCTCTCTCTCACCCTTTTGAAATTTACAAATAAGAACAAGATTAAATTTGATGGAATTGTTCTGAATCACAGAATCCAGTAATTTTGCAATTGTACGCGTCTTGATCTCATCTAAAAAGGACACTACATCAAGAGCACCGTCCTCCTCCTCTGGAGTTATCCAAAACGTCTTTAGCCGCGAACCAATTGCCGACTGAATTTCATTAAACCCTCTACCAACTTGCTCATTAATTTTCATCCGGTGCGCGTTAGTGTTCTCATGAGGCATAGCCTCATCAATATTGTAAAAGATTTCACAATAAGTGCAAAATTTTCTACCCTTTGCCTTATCTAACGATTCTGTCATTCTATTATAAGTTTCCATGTCATCTACCGTTTCGTTATAAAATATAATGCGTTCATTGATCCCCGTGAGCGCTGATTCTAGCTCCTGTGGGGTCTCATAACGTCCGGCATTAAAATTGTTTAGGATGGTGGATATGAAGGATGACATAATTTATGATTCAGTATCCTGCATGAAGAGGAGAGATAAACTTAATTAATTGGGGATATAAGTGTTCTCGCTAAAAGTTCGATATCAAATGAAATACCTGCATTAATTGGTTAAGTTATATATGAAACATGGTTAACTATAATTAAAATGTATATGATAAAGAGTTTGGAAGGTATACCGGTAACAACTAGCTCGTTTAGATGGTGGAATCAAAATTAATTGAATCATGCAAATGTAAGTCAATGCATTTTTTTCGGCACGAGGATTAAAACATTTTTTTCAGTTATTGGATTGTATTTAGCTATCAATATAGCATGTTTCCTGTAATAAATATCAATAGTCTTACACTCTAATTAGAGGTACCTAAGTATCCTGACCCTGAATCATTCAGGGTTTCATAAAGTTTTGATAATTTATAACGGTAATTAAAATTAATCTAAATTCCTGTTTGTATCGTATATATTTATGATTTTAACTAGGGAAGATATAAAAGATTAAATATGCTTCACCAGACGAGAAAATTCTAAGTCCAAATCTAATTTTTTTAGGTTAATTTTTGAAGGGATACCGGAGCGAATTTGAAAAAACAAATTATTAATTCATGTATAACGTTTAAGGAGCAACAATATTTGTAAGAAACTTTGAAAGGTTAACTCCTATAATAAGGGTGCAAGATACCCCTGACCCTGACCTCATGAGGGTCTGAAAAATTTTGATTGTTATATTTGAAGCGTAGTTAAATCTTATCACCTATACCGTTTACAGTTTGCATTTATCACTTCAAATAAAAAAGATATTAAAAGATTTATGTTCCCAAAGACGAGAGAATTTTTTAGTTCTCTTTTAACTTAAAACCGATTTTTGGACTCTTTGGGGCGTAATTATGAAAAAATCAATTGATGCTTCGTATATAGAGTTGAAAGTTGAACAAGTTTTCCAATAACTTTTAAAACCCCAACACGGGAAATAAGGGTACTTGGGTACCCTGAATCGGAACCCTTAAGGGTCGTAGAAATTTTGATTGTTATATTTTAAGGGAATTTAAATTTTATCACCTACACCGTTTACACTTTGCATTTATCGCTTCAAATAAGAAAGATATTAACAGATTTATATTATCCACAAGACGAGAGAAATTTTCTAAGTCCCCTCTTAACTTGAAACCGATTTTTGGACACCTTGGGGGGTAATTATGAAAAATCAATCGGTTCTTCGTGTATAGAGTTGAAAGATGAACAAGTTTTTTAATAACTCTTAAAACCCTAACATGGAAAATAAGGGTATTTGAGTACCCTGAATCGGAACCCTTAAGGGTCGTAGAGAATTTGATTGTTATATTTATAGGGTAGTTAATTCTTATCACCTACACCGTTTACTGTTTGCATTTATCACTTCAAATAAGAAAGATATTAACAGATTTATATTATCCACAAGACGAGAGAAATTTTCTAAGTCCCCTCTTAACTTGAAACCGATTTTTGGACACCTTGGGGGGTAATTATGAAAAATCAATCGGTTCTTCGTGTATAGAGTTGAAAGATGAACAAGTTTTTTAATAACTCTTAAAACCCTAACATGGAAAATAAGGGTATTTGAGTACCCTGAATCGGAACCCTTAAGGGTCGTAGAGAATTTGATTGTTATATTTGAAGGGTAGTTAATTCTTATCACCTACACCGTTTACTGTTTGCATTTATCACTTCAAATAAGAAAGATATTAACAGATTTATATTATCCACAAGACGAGAGAAATTTTCTAAGTTCCCTCTTAACTTGAAACCGATTTTTGGACACCTTGGGGGGTAATTATGAAAAATCAATCGGTTCTTCGTGTATAGAGTTGAAAGATGAACAAGTTTTCTAATAACTCTTAAAACCCTAATACGGAAAATAAGGGTACTTGATTACCCTGAATGAGAACCCTTAAGGGTCATAGAGAATTTGATTGCTGCATCTTATGTGTATTGGAAAAACAAAGAAACTTTGCATTTGAACTATCCCCAAATTCCTTCAAACAACTGAGTTATTAAAGACTTTCTTACAAAGCTACCTGCTGCTAACCTATTTTCTCCTAATACCATCACTCGTAAATTGGCCCACCAAATCTAAACTACTTGCTTTGTCAAAATTTTTTCAACGGTATTGTTTCTATACTAACCCCCCCGAATTTTTTAGGTGAAAATGACAGTACTAGGACCAGAATTTTCCCGTACCCTAAATACCCTTAATACCCTGAAAAGGGTTTTTACGAGAAAAATATTACGGATGAATGCTAGTTGTGTGAAAGTTACTCGTAAGGAATTTTGAGGCTCTCTGATCAGTATTATCGGATTTAATGACCTTTCATTTCTATGAACTTATTATAAATATAGCCAAAATAATATGGAATCAGGCTGGCACTCACCAATTCACTGTCTGAGGTGGTCCTCCCGATTTCTGACGACTTCTTATATCGACGATAGCTATTAGGAAGGTCCTCGAAATTTTTGGCTGACTTCTTTATGTGAAGATCACTGTGCTGGCTGCTTGAAGCAAGAGAATGAGTCCGCTCCGATTTGGTGAGGCTTATATATCCATGAAAATGAGGGGTGGGGGGTTGCGAAAGCCATGTCACGTTGCAGCCGCACGTGTTGGATGATGCAATTTCGGGGGGAAATTGCGTCTCCAGAACACAAAAAAGAGGGGTGGGGTTGCGTCATATTCTTTGCGAGAGCCAGGTCACGTTGCAGCCGCACGTGTTGGGTGATGCAATGTCGGGGGGATATTGCGTCTCCAGGAAATGCGAAGGGTGGGGGAGACACGTGCGCGGGACACCAACAGGGTGATGCAATGCCGACTGGTTATTGCAATTCACGTTTTTGAAATGACGTAATGTCGCTCGAATGTTGGTGGCGGGGAGGGGAGGGGAGGGGCTTGTGTAGCGAGACGCCTCTCCTCGCAGTTGCTACGCGGAAGTGACCTTGGATTGCGCTGATTCTCTTATTTTCTCCCTACTGTACCCCTCTTGGTTAATTCATAATTAAATTCCGAAAAATATCCTGCACGCGAAAAATCATTGACGCCATTTTTTTGTGGGGCATACAATCTTCAATATCTTAGCAACCGTTCAAGCTAGATGAATGAAATTTTCAGGGTAATAGCATCATTAAAATGGTCAACTTTTGAAATGTTGATAATTCCGCACGATCGATTCATGTGCGAGTTATATCGATACCAATCTCCTTGGATACGCTTTAATCGCTAATAACTTTTTTGTTAATCAAGTTTTGGACACTAAAATCACACACAATACAACTGATAATGTCATTCATCCGACAAAAGTTAAATCAAGCGGATCGATTGATTAAACTCGAAGTTATGATCGATAAAAGGTTGTATTCGATTGAGCCATTTTTTGGGCTTATTTACATAGTTACGGAAATAAAAATTTTAACAATATCTAAGGAAAAGAATGAATTATGCGCACACACAAATTATTTGGATGAATTATGTTTCCTAATGAAAATACATCGATTTGAATTTATATCTTTTTGTATTATGCACCCGTAAGAAATACACGCATCCCGTCTATCTACGTCACCAATATAAGAACATAGGCTAAATTTTGAAAGCGGGGATATAAGAGAAGGCAGGGATAACGGAGTGACCATAGAATGGAAGGGATATCAATAGGGTTGCGGATTTTGCAGTACAGATGTCAGTATTGTCTAAAGTACGATTCGATTAGTACAGCAAATACGCAAATTGGCATAACTTTATTAGCGTAAACGTTGGACCAATGAAACTTGGTGAACGGGTACATCTTGGTATTCCTCACAATGCTCAATGGTAATATGTTTTGTATACAGTCTCACGTTCGATATATATCGAATCTACTTTTTCTTAAAATATGTCGAATTGCTATAACATATAGGATTTAATATCCAAGGAAATAGTTGACTAGGGATTAAATAGTAGATACCCGTAGACTAGATTTTAAAACAATAGCATTGCGGATTTTACAGTATAGATGTCAGTATGATCGAAAAATCGACTCGATTATTATAGCAAATATACAAATTGGCATAACTTGAAAAGTATACCCGTTGGACAAATGAAATTTGGCGAATGTGTACATCTTGGTATTCCTCACAATGCCCTATATAAATATGTTTTGTATGTAGTCTCACGTTCGATATATATCGAATATGCATTTTCTTCAAATATATCGAACTGCTATAACACATTGGATTTTACATCCAAGGGCAAAGTTGACCAGGAATTATATAGTAGATGACCATAGACTAGAAATTAAAACAATGTCATTGCAGATTATACAGTACAGATGCCGGTATAATCGAAAGATCGAATCGATTATTGTAGCCAATACGCAAATTGGCATAACTCGATTAGTGTATACTTTGGACCTATGAAATTTGGTGAATGGGTACATCTTGGTATTCCTCACAATGCCCAATGGAAATGTATATTTTATGTAGTCTCACATTCGATATATATCGAATCTGATTTTTCACAAATTATATCGAATTGCCATAACATATTGGATTTTACACACACGGGCATTGTTTACCAGGATTTATATGGTAAATGGCCATGGACCGTAATTTAAATCAAAAGCATTGCGAATTTTACTTTACAGATGCAGTATAAACGAAAGATAGAATCGATTATTGTAGCAAATACACAAATTGGCATAACTTGGTTAGTATATACGTTAGACCAATGAAATATGGTTAATTGGTACATCATGGTATTCCTCACAAGGCCCAATGGAAATATTTTTTGTATGTAGTCTCACGTTCGATATATATCGAATATACTTTTTCTTCAAATATATCGAATTGCTGTAACATCCAGGATTTTACATCAAAGGGCATAGTTGACCAGGAATTATATAGTAGATAGCCATAGACTGGAAATAAAATCAATATCATTGTGGATTTTGCCGTACAGATGTCAGTATAATCGAAAGATCGATTCGTTAATTGTAGCAAATACGCAAATTGGCATAACTTGATTGCTATATAAGTTGGACCAATGAAATTTTAAGAATGGGTATATCATGATATTTCTCACAATGCCAAATTGAAATTTGTTTTGTATATGGTCTCACATGCGATATATATCGAATCTTCATTTTCCAAATTATATGATTTGCCTTACCATTTAGGATTTTACATCCACAGGCATTGTTGACCAGGAATTATAGAGTAGATGACTATTAATTGGAATTATTATACATACAGATTTGCGGATTTTACAGTGCAGATGGCAGTTTAATCGAAAGATCGAATCGATTATTGTAGCAAATATGCAAATTGGCATAACTTAAATAGTATATGCGTTGGACCAATCAAATTTGGTGAATGGGTACACATGTGTATTCCTCACAATGCCCAATGGAAATATGTTTTGTATGTAGTCTCACGTTCGATATATATCGAAAATGCTTTTTCTTAAAATATATGGAATTGTTGTAACACATTGGAATTTACATCAATGGGCAAAGTCGACAAGGATTTATATGGTAAATGGCCATGGACCGGAATTTAAATCAAAAGCATTGCGAATTTTACTTTACAGATGCAGTATTATCGAATGATCGAATCGATTATTATAGAAAATACGCAAATTGGCATAACCTGATTCGTATATCCTTTGGACCAATGAAATTTGGTGAATGTGTACATCCTGGTATTCTTCACAAAGCCCAACGGAAATATGTTTTGCATGTAGAGTCTCATTAGATATATATAGATTCATCGTTTTCTTAAAATATATCGAATTGCTATAACATGCATGATTTTACATCCGCGGGCGTATTTGACCATGAAATATAGGGTAGATGACCTAACGGGAAGATAAATCAATAGGATTGCGAATTTATATTTTCACATGTGAGAATACTTGACAATTCGTTATGATTATGGTAGCAAATATGCTAATTTGTGTGTCTTTATTACTGTTGATGTTAGACCGAAGAACTTCTATGAATATGTTTATTAAAACATTGTTCATGCTGTACCAATGAAATATATTCGCTTTTTATGCTCCCATTCGACACATATCGAATCTACGTTTTTGTAAAATATATCGAACTGCTATTACTTACCGAATATAACATCAACGGGGACTGTTGAACATTCTTCGGTTCTTTCTCCAATACAAGTTTCATAACCGTATTAATATATTTATATTATCAATGCGTTTTGTTGTTATAAACCTTCCTTAGATATAAAAAAATGACAGCATTGAGAGACATACATCGTCCGAGAAATCCGAACATTACTTCACTCATCGATACATATTTATTCGGATAATCATTTCATTAGTCTCTGTTCGTTTATTTTCTAATAATGATGTATTTAATTTCTTTAAGTCTGCTGTATTCAAACGTTAAAAATCAAAAATGGAGGTGATACAATCCTAGGGTAAGAGCTAAAATAAGAAAAATCGGCTACATTTCATAAGTTCATCTATCGTACACTATATATCTTTCTACATTGAGTAAATCATTCATATCAAAACGGTTTCCCGAAGCATTGATCACCGTGGTTACTAAGAAGGTCTTAATTATTGTTGATAGTGAATGAGCGTATTGCCCGCATATTTCACTCATTTAAACGATATTTGGGGTGTTTCTTTCGCTTTTTGAACCACTTATGGGCACATGACTCGGAAACATGTAACACAACTATGTTCCCACCCCACTAATTACCCGCTTGATGAATTCAAGCGCCCAATCGACTCGTTGAAGTCCCTATATAGCTAGGATTTGATTCACTGATTGGGTGATTGACACAAATTAGTAGCCCAAACTGTGATATGTGTAGGTATATGGAATATTGTACGTAAAAGTAAAAAAAAATTCATCTGGAGGAAAAATCTGAAAACTTTAAAAAGTCGATTTGTTCTCGAGATATATCGACTTGAATTAACATGGGAGCCTTATGGGACTAAAACTTTTTCACTTTTATTATGTATTTCTAAATATGTGAGGAGCACGACATTCCCTTGTCATAAACTAGATTTTTTGGTTGATTTTTTGATGTGGTTGTCATTGTGATGAATTGAAATTCAGTATTTTTTATGATTTTTTGAAAGTGCCCCATGCTTTTCTTATGGCACTACGTAAAGAATTTTTTTGACCAATTTGCAATCATCGCAGGACAAATTCTTTGAAACGCAAGATACTAGATTTTTTGGTTGATTTTTTGGCTATCTTGAAATTTTCGTGCGTCGAAACAATTCCGAGGAATAAACGATTTAGATTTTCCATTGTCGAGGTGGTCGAATTTTCAATATTGGATTTCGGGGTTGAGACATGTGCCATGCGAAAATTTGGAATCTTCTAGGAAAACCGTTTAGGGTTCATCGAAACCTAACGTTTCAGCTTACTTTCCCCGTACCCCTCTTGGTTAATTCTTAATTAATTTCCGAAAAATGTCCTGCACGCGAAAATCATTGTCGCCATTTTTTTGTGGGGCATACAATCTTGAATATCTTAGCAACCATTTCAGCTAGATGAATGAAATTTTCAGGGTAATAGCATCATTAAAATGGTCAACATTTGCAATGATTGCCATTCCGCTCGATTGATTCACGTGCGAGTTATATCGATACCAATCTCCTTGGATACGCTTTAATCGCTAATAACTTTTTCGTTAGTTAAGTTTTGAACATAACAGTCATACAAAATACAACTGATAATGTCATTCATCCGACAAAAGTTAAATCATGGAGATCGATTAATTAGAGTCGATGTTATGATTGATAGAAGGTTGTATTCGATTGAGCCCTTTTTCGGGCTTATTTACATAGTTACGGGGATAAAAATTTTAACAATAGGTAAGGAAAAGAATGAATTATGCGCACACATAAATTATTTAGATGAATTATGTTTCCTAATGAAGATACATCGATATGAATTTATACCTTTTTGTATTAGGCCCCCGTAAGAAATACACGCATCCCGTCTATCTACGTCACCAATATAAGAACATAGGCTAAATTTTGAAAGCGGGGATATTAGAGAAGGCAGGGATAAGGGAGTGACCATAGAAGGGATATCAATAGGATTTCGGATTTTACAGTACAGATGTCAGAAGTGTCTAATGTACGATTCGATTAGTATAGCAAATACGCAAATTGGCATAACTTGATAAGTGTATACGTTGGACCAATGAAACCTGGTAAACAGGTACATCTTGGTATTCCTCACGATACTCTATGGTAGTATGCATAGAGCATCTGGAGAGGGCGTTAGCTACCCCTCCCACGGTAGGAAAGTGAAGCCAGGGGGGCGTGGCACTTCAGCCCGTCCGCCATATTCCTTTACCCCGGGTGAAGCAGAAATACATGGTTCCTTATGGGATATTCGTCAAAGGAAACTCAATATTTTCCCAACTGACAGCCGGAAAAACCCGTTCCCACCGATGAGCGAAGATTATTTGTTGAATATAAAACCGGAAAAAATGCATCTTTTGGATGAAATAGACGATTCAACCACGGTGCGGCAAATTAAAAATATGACGCACGACAAGTCACTTGCGACGATAGCAACTAATTTTCGGCTGTAAGCTGAAAAATATCTGATGAATTCATGTGAACCCTTAAAGTATATAACTTCTGATATTTACAATAGAATGTTTTAAACCAAATTCAATTATGAAAGTAAATATAAAAGGATAAATGGACGAGAGAGGAATGGGAGGACACTGACTGCTACGATAATAATCACGTTTAATTGCTATTGCGTGCACTACAAGATTTTATTTGGCTAAAAATCCGTCAAAAATATACATAAATCGTGATTCAAGGAAAATAATATGGTTTAGCAAGACTTAAAACATTACATCGGGAATCATGCCTACCATTACTTATGAATGCTCTACAAAAAGTATTGATGAGAAAATTTTAAACACAGCGAAGTCAAGCTTCGATTCTTGGCGCCGGACATTTTTTTCGGATATGTAACTTCAATATCTAAGTGTTACACAGTGTAAATCATTTCCGAAACTACTGTTAATAACCTCATGGCCATTAATCAAAAGGGCTTCCTCATCAAAGGAAAAATTTGAGCATTAGGAAAGTAAAATGTCATCTAAGAGACAAGCTCGAAAGAGATTTCGCTTACAATTCCGAGTAAACTGCCATGAAAGCAATACTGTCTTAAGAAATTGAGGATGGGTCTGATGAATTTCAAGTGCTGACAAATCAGAAATTATTTTCCTTCCCCGAAATCAGACGAACATGCACAGTGGGTAACAGCTGTGTTAAATGGAATCGTTGTAGGAGGTATTAAAAAAGAAAAAATTCCCATTTTCCAACTTATATAATGTACACACCCATCAAATGTTACATTTTCAGATTTGCAGAATGATTAAACAATGCTATTGAAACTGATTATTTATACAATCAATGCAAAAGAACCAAATTCACAATAAATCTCAGGCAGACATGATGTAAAATTCTATTAAGATATATTCAGATTGGCAAGAGAATTATATGAATACATGATGAAGGCCGCCACACCTCCGGGATTATTTCCAATGTTTGTACATTCATACAACCTCAATTACATCGGCTACTGGATTAGCTGAACCTGCAATTAAAAATATGCATAAATTCTTTAGCTATATTAAACCTAAATAGGAATTATTTGACAATTTCAATGGGCAGAATCTGTGTGATATATCAAATGCTTAGCATCACCAATCAAGATAAACCTCTAGATATTTATGAAAAATGCTATCACTTAAGTTTCTACTTCATCAGGAGAACAATGAATGAGAAATTTCAATTTCGAGTTCATTTGAAGTTCGTCGCTAATTAAACAAGTGATTGAATGCAAGATATTCAGAATAGGAGGGCTGATTACTTTCTTTGACCACCACAAAATGCATGAATTTCTGTTGGATGTGTCAAAAGGTGTCACACTTCAAGCAGTAGCCCAATGGTCTATCCACTAGGCCACCGCACTTCCACACTGGTGGTAAACAGAGTTGGTCCTTATCAAATTGGGAACAATTTATTACACATATACAAAATAATCCTATTCCATTTAATGTTGTCTAAAATATGCAATATTTTTGTCACCCTTTAATGCCAAAACAATGAAAGTAATGAAATTGAATTTTTGCAAGCTAGTATTTGAGTAACTTGACATTATGGTGCACATGTGTGGTACAAAATAGGTGCATACTTTTGTTTGCTATGTATTGTAGTGGTGTGACATATGCGTCCACCTAGTGTACATTTAGCCTAAAATAGATTGTTTATTGTATCGTAAGCAATAACCTTAATGAGTGTTATTCACATTGATTAAAATTGAAGTGATAATTGTAACGAAAGACAGATATGTTGAGTCAAAGGGGGAAATTCATTGACAGATCATGAGTTCTGGGCGAGTAGTTAGTAGGAAACCACCATATGTGCCACAAACTTTCATCGCCTTATACAGGGTAATTACTTATTTTTTTCAAATTGCAAAAAAGACGAACTCATGATTGATCATGATGAATACATTCACAAAGAAGCAATGAAAGGGGCACTAACTTGAAAAAAAATGAAAGAGGCACCAACTTGATCATAGCATAGATCATAGCATGATCACAGCATAGCAAGGAGCTGTTGCTTCAGCAAAGTTGTAATCACAAAAACAAATATAAAAAAC
The DNA here is from genome assembly GCF_921293095.1 of Ischnura elegans. NCBI lineage: Eukaryota > Metazoa > Arthropoda > Insecta > Odonata > Coenagrionidae > Ischnura > Ischnura elegans. The sequence goes on from NC_060249.1 coordinate 136,292,344, forward strand.
ACCTACGAGCAAAAAAAATGAACAAGAGCTAAATGAAAAATGATATTAACCAGAGATTTCTGTAACTCAGCAAAAACTAATTAGAATGTTCCCTCCACTTTCTAAGAGATTAGTTGACATGAATGGGCTATGAAACAAGAAAAAACACATTCTGGGCATGTAAAGTGGTTCATTAATACATATCAACTTATGCTTTTACAACAATATTTTTATGACTAAGCATTTTATTTCTAAATAAGATCAATTAAGGTGTATGTCAACCCATCAACAGAGGAAGAAGTTCGTGTTCTTTTTTTGCTGAGTAAGTGCTGTTACTGTCATCGCTAATGATCATAATAACTTTTCGGTCGATAATTGAATCATTGCTAAGCATTCCTTTCACAACATGAGACGCCAGGCCAGACGTAAGGCCAGTATAATAACTTAACAATTTTGCATTTTAGATCTAATTTCCACAATTTGTAGAAAACAACATTAATTTGCCAATGCTTGGTTGAGAACCACAAATTCCTGTACATGTGTTATGATTTTTAACTAATGTCGAATTTCGGTGGCTAAGAGTGCCATGCGTATCTCCGCTCTAAATAGACCTAATATCTGAACACCAAGTGTTCAATGAAGCACGAAATTCACTCACATCGCACAACTTGTACCGCGAATTGGCACAAAAATTTTTGTACCATTATGTCAATACACAAAAATGTTCACCAGCGATGGTACGCAGGGATGAAAAGAGTTCCGAAAAAGAACGGATATTTTTAAATATCTTACTTCATTACGATAAGCATTATCACTCATGACAAAATTCAACATAGTATAATACAATTTTAGCACTGATAAGGATAAGTAACAAATAACCAGTACACTGCCGCACATGAGTCCACCTGCTGCACGCGGCACATACATAGACAATTAACAAGGTTGACCATGCACTTCAAGCCAATGATATAGATATTACTAATAATTGACCATTTTGCAACTTACCGGTGGAATGTGAGTCCACGTATCTTTCTACCGGGGCAATTACTGCACCCGTAAGCCGCGCAGCAAACCATCTGCGAAGGTTGAATAAACATGTCGTTTTCTAGATTAAATACTCACTTTTTAAAGGAGATAATAATATACCAGTATTAAGATGAATTCTAGAAGATCAGCATACCTTCAGAATGCTTCAGCAGCCTCGGTATACTGAAAATTAGGTGATTTTCTTAACACGTACCTTTATGGGAAAACGAGCGAGCGGGGTAACGGAATATGGCGGACGAACAAAAGCGCATCGGGTAAACAGCTTTCTGCTGGCTTCACTTTTTTCACCTAACGCCCTCTCCAGATGCTCTATGGTAGTATGTTTTGTATTCAGTCTCACGTTCGATATATATCGAATCTACTTTTTCTTAAAATATATCGAATTGCTATAACATGTAGGATATTACATCCAAGGACATAGTTGACTAGGGATTAAATAGTAGATACCCATAGATTGGATTTTAAACCAAAAGCATTGCGAATTTTACAGTACAGATGTCAGTATGATCGCCTCGCCTCGCCGGAATTTCTGTTTATTTATGAGTCACTAGCCCCAGCCTTTTGGCTGTCTCCAGTGGGTTTCTTCAGGGTTCACGTCTACTGTTTATATTTTCATTGATATTTCAGTGTTTCTACTTATTTTTGTTCATGGGGAGGGGATGTGGTCAGGGATTAGGGCAGAGAGAGGCGTGCGATGTCTAAAGTGAAGATCTGGGGTATATTCCCAGAGATCAATTATTTTTTCGTTTCCTGTGCGTATGAGAGACCTTTTGAATATGGGAAGGTTTGCTTTCAATTCAGTTAATAGCGGAGTTATTTTGAGGTCTTTCCTCAGATCTTTGTTTCGTATGTACCATGGGGCACCCACGATCTTCCGTAGTAGTACATTTTCTGTTTTTTGTAGTCTTGATAGGTGGGTTTTTGAAGCCATAAGCCAGACTGGGGAAGCATAAGATAGGAGTGGTTTTAGCATGGTTTTGTACAGAAGGCATTTAGTTTTTAGCGATAATTTCGACCTTTTTTGGAGCAGTGGCCCAAGCGCTGCTGCAGCGGCTTTGGTTTTTCCGATGGTGTTGTTGATATGGTGGTTCCAGATCAGCTTTCTGTCGAGGGTTACACCTAGGAATTTAGATGTTTCTTGCCTTCTGATTTCTTTGGTCCCGTAATATATGGGATTTCCGGTGCCCGCTTTTGGGCGCCTGCTAAAGGTCATGTGAATACATTTGGTAGGATTTGCCGTCAGCTTCCACGAGTCTGCCCAGTCTTCGTATGCGTCTATTTGTCGTTGAAGCAAGTCAGATGTTGTTCGCGGGTTTGAACCTTGAGCTATGAAGGTGGTGTCGTCTGCGTAAAGAAAAGCCTCGTTGCCGGGAATTAAGGGAAGGTCATTTACATACATGTTGAATAGGGTGGGGGATAGGATGGCGCCTTGCGGGACGCCGGAGGTAATAGGAAGGGTAATAGAAGAGGCTGTATTGAATTTAACGTAGAAGGTTCTGTCTGTGGTGAAGGATTTGATTATTTTTTGCAGGTACATTGGGATGGGGAAGGATGAGATTTTTAAGATGAGGCCCAAGGTCCAAACCCGGTCGAACGCAGCTTCTAGATCAAGAAAGACTGCCTGAGTGATGAGTCGGGCGTTGAAACCATTTGCAATTTTCTCAGTTAGTCGCAGGATCTGGTGTGTTGTGGATGTTTTTGGTTGGAAGCCTGTTTGCTCTGGCCTGATGCTATGTTCTAGGGATAGGTGGTGTTTGAGGCGGTTGTGGATTAGAGTTTCAAACAGTTTGGAAAGAGTGCAGAGGAGAGAAATAGGTCTGTAGGAGGAAGGATTCGTTGCAGGTTTTTGAGGTTTAGGCAGCATGATAACTTTAGCGCGCTTCCATGCTGTTGGGAAATAGGAGATGTGAAAAAGGAAGTTGTAGAATGTGGCAAGAAAGGAAAAGGCAGAGGCTGGAAGGTTTTTTAGTAGCTTATTCGATATAGCATCAGGGCCAGGCGCAGATTTCCTTTTGAGTCCTTTGACTACTTCGATGATCTCGTGGTCGCAGGTGAGAGCTGGCTGGTCGTTTGGACAGTAGCTTAGGCTCATCCAATGTGCTTCTGCTTCTTCTTCAAGCTCGGATTCTAGGGTGTTTGTGAATCGCGCCTCGAGCATGTCCGAGAAGAGATTTGCTTTTTCGTAGTCTGTTGAGGCAGTTGTGTCTCCGGATTTAAGAGGTGGAGTCTGGTTGAGGGGGTTTTTTAAGGCTCTGGCCATCTTCCAGATTGAGTTGTCCTCCGTGGAAAGGGAGGCTACTTTTTTATCCCAACGGTTTTGGCGGTGGTTTTTCAGGAGGCGATTGACTTTGTTTCGCTGTATCTTGAAGTGGTCGTGGTTTTCCTTTGTTCTGATTGCTTGCCACAGTTTCCTGGCTTTGTTTCTGTTTTTAATGGCTTGGAGGATTTCTAGTGGAAGAGCATCCGGATTTTTGTCTTCTGGGATGGAAAATTTGGAAGCGTCGGCGCAGTCGCGGATTGTTGCCGTGAGCTGTTCAACGCAGGCGTCGGCATCAGTGCGGGTGGAGAGCGGAAGTTTTTCGAGCTTGTAGATATTATCAGCAACCAGACGGTTGAATTTATTAAGGTTGATGCCAGTTCTCGGGATTGGAATACGGGCGGATGCGGAGCAGTTTATACAGTAGAGGAGTGGAAGGTGATCGGAGGCAGATGAGTCCAGAGTGATGGGGTTTTCTATTGCAGGGAGGTTGGTTGTGAGAGCTAGGTCGAGGATGTCAGCGGAGCCATGGACGGAATAGTGGGTGAAGGTAGATGGGGTGAGAACTTTGGCATTTCTTTCTTCGGCAATGAAATGAATTTTTCTACCAGCGGCGTTGGTGGTTGAAGCTCCCCAGCTGGTATGCTTCGCGTTTAAGTCGCCACCGGCGAAGGTTCTTCCTGTTAATGTTTCTGTTATAAATTTGAGGTCATTCATATTGATCTTTTTGGGGGGATAGTAGAAGCTCCAAAAGTTTATGCTACCAATGTTGGTTCCGACGGTTACGCCGATTGCTTCCAAGGATTCCAATTCTGGGAATGGAATTTGGCTGAAGATAAGGCAGGTTTTGATTAAAATTAATACGCCACCGCCTTGTTTTTCTTCGCGGTCGCGACGAAGTTGGTGATACCCGGGGGTGTAGATTCTTTTCTTGTTATTTAGCCATGTTTCTTGGATGATTGCAATATCAATTACATGTTCATGTAGAATGTTCATAAGTTCCTCTGTTTTTGATCCAATTCCATTCATATTCCATTGCAGTGCTCTTAGTTGAATGGCCTTGCGTTTATCCATCATTGATGAATAACAGCGCTGCCTGGATGATTTCTTCAAGTAGTATGTCTGTCTTGGATTTTTCCGATGGAGTTATTAATTTTTTGACAAGGTTAGTTAGCCAGGAGAACAGTTTCGATTTGATAGAAGGAGTGAAGAAGGAGGCAATTGTTTCTTGAAGAGAAGGTTGAGAGGTCGGTTGTGGTGGAGCAGGGGGTTGTGGTTGTGGCTGAATGGGAGCAGGAGCAGGAGACGGAAGAGAAGGGAAAGTTGTTGTGGAGTTGACGTCAGGCGTTTCTGGGGTAGAGGATTGCTTTTTGGCGGATTGCAGTCTTTCGGCATACGACTTGTACGCTGGACATTGCCGGTAATTTGCAGGATGCTCCCCTCCGCAGTTGGCACATTTAGCCGGTTCCGGTTTTGCGACTGTACATTCTCTGTGGGAATGTGGGCCGCCACAGCGTACGCATCTAGTTTGAAGGCCGCAGGAATTAGCTGTGTGCCCAATTCGCTGGCATTTCTTGCACTGGGGTGGTCCTGGTGATGATTTGTAATCTTCTATAGTTACCGAAAGGCCACAGAGATAAGAGACGTTTTTTATGCGTTCTACGTCGTTTGGGTGGATTAGTTTAATCTGAAACAGCGGAAGGTTCCGTGGTGGGTATTGTTGCTGTCGGTAAGCAGGATCGTCGGTTGGAGTGGCTTCCAGTTCTTTCTGTTGTTTTTGAGTGGGCCGGGTGGTTTTTAGCTGGCGGATTTCCTGAACTTGGATGTTCCTTTCTGATAGGGAATCTTTGATTTCGCTGATTTGCGTGTCTATGCGGAGTCCGCGAATGACCAGGAATGTTTTTTTGTCTTCCGGTAGTTGGTAGGTAAAATACGCCCATTGTTTTTCAGTAAAAAGGCGCACGAGAGCGCGGAAGTCTGTTGATGAAGATGTTTGTATCTTTACCGAGGAGCCGGTGGAGTGGCACACTGGTGGGTATGCGCAGGCGGCTTTAATGGCTCGGTATTTGTCGGACCAGCCCGTGGGCTCCTTCAGAAAGATGGGCGGGACTGATGATTTCTTTTGTGGGATTGTTTTCTGAAGTCTTGGTTGCGCGGGTGGCGTTGTTTCTTTTGCAGGGGCTGCAGTATCGTCTGCTGACAGAGGTGCGAACTGGTTCTGTAGCAAAATGGGAGCCGGAGACGGTGGCGAAGGCGTGTTTCTAACCCGCCTACGCTTAGACGGAGTTGTAAAAGGCCCTAAAGGGGGCCGTTCAGAATCTGAGGTAATTTCAGGCATTGCCTCTGCAGGTAGGTTGAGAAAATTGCGAAAACGGGGATCGTGGGTGAGTTTTTCAGGAACTGTAATGGTTATAAGCTTTCTATGTGGTGCAGAAGTGGCTGAAGATGGTGGTGCGGGGGTTGAAATGTTAGTTGAGGTTTGTGGAGTAGGGCTTGATTGGCGGCTTTTTCCGTTTTCTAGTTGGTTCGTATGAGGCTTTTGCGCTGCTTCTGAGAATAAGTAGTCAACCTCTTCATCAGTATACGTCATGTCTTCATCTTCTCTGCTGACGGATTCTTCATTTCCATCGTTGGCGGCAGAGGCCGCCATGGAGTCCATGGCGGCCAATTTCAAGTGGTGGAGGGCAGGGAGGGCAGTTTGGGGTCCCTAAGAAGTGGACCCGGCCGCTTTCTCCGGGGGTGCTATGGGCGATGCTAACGGCCCAGAAGCCCGGGTACTAACGGCCGAGAAGACCAAGGGAAATGTCGCTTGTAAAGTATGGCGCCACCCGAAGGTGAGAACCGCAGTGACTACGCCTGATGGTAGGTACAGACGCAGCCAACCGCAGCCCCTCGGGCGCCCTCTTTGCGACTAGGGAATGGCGTTTTCTTCTTGTTTGTTGAAAAAGGTCCTCTTAATGGCCTCGGAGGCCTGCGTCCGTGAGGGCGCTCGACTTCCCTTGGTGTCTGGAAGGTTTTGGCGTAGAATGTGGAAAATTTTTGACGTCTTCAAAAATGGTCCTTTTAAGGACCTACTGCCGATGGCAGTATGGGAATAGCGCTTTCTTCTTGCCGCAATCGGCGTTCTCTTGCTGCGGAGCGATGGCAGGAGATGATGGCGTGTCAAGGCTCGATGAAAGGCGTGTGACCAGTACTACCAGCGTAAATCAGTTTGGACAGACCCAACCGATGAGATGTGACAGTATGATCGAAAACTCGATACGATTATAATAGATAAATACACAAATTAGCATAACTTGAATAGTAAATCCGTTAGACCAGTGAAATTTGGCGAATGTGTACATCTTGGTATTCCTCACAATGTACAATAGAAATATGTTATGTATGTATTCTAACGTGCGATATATATCGAATATGAATTTTCTTGAAATATATCGAACTGCTATAACATGTAGGATTTTACATCCAAGGGCATAGTTGACCAGGTATTATATAGTAGATACTCATAGACTTAAAGTTAAACCAATAGCATTGCGGATATTACAGTACAGATGTCAGTATTATCGAAAAATCGATTCGATTATTATAGCAAATACGTAAATTGGCATAACTTCAATAGTTTTCCCGTTGGACCAACGAAATTTGGTGAATTGGTACATTTTGCTATTCCTAACAATGCCCAATGGAAATATATTTTGTATGTAGTCTCACGTTCGATATATATCGAATATACTTTTTCTTAAAATATATCGAATTGCTATAACACATAGGATTTTACATCCAAGGGCATAGTTGACCAGATATCATATAGAAAATACCCGTAGACTGGAAGTTAAACCAATAGCATTGCGGATTTTACAGTACAAATGTCAGTATGATCGGAAGATCGATACGATAATTATAGCAAATACGCAAATTGGCATAACTTGATTGCTTTATAAGTTGGACCAAAGAAAGTTTGGGAATGGGTATATCAAAATATTCCTCACAATGCCCAATAGAAATATGTTTGTGTATGGTTTCACATGCGATATATATCGAATCTTCATTTTCCAAATTATATCGATTTGCCTTAAACTTTAGCATTTTACATCCACAGGAATTGTTGACCAGGAATTATAGAGTAGATGACTATTAACTGGTATTATAATATACAGCATTGCGGATTTTATAGTGCAGATGGCAGTTTAATCGAAAGATCGAATCGATTAGTGTAGCAAATATGCAAATTGGCTTAACTTGAATAGTATATGCGTTGGGCTAATGAAATTCGGTGAATGGGTATACATTGGTATTCCTCACAATGCCCAATGGGATCATTTTTTGTGTGTAGTCTCTCATTCGTTATATATCGAAATTGCTTTTTCTTAAAATATATAGGTTGTTATAACACATCGGAATTTGCATCAACGGGCAAAGTTGACCAGGAAGTATATGGTAAATGGCCATGGACCGGAATTAAAATTAAAAGCATTGCGGATTTTACATAACAGATGCAGTATAATCGAATGATGGAATACATTATTATAGAAAATACGCAAATTGGCATAACTTGATTTGTATATCCTTTGGACCTATGAAATTTGGTGAATATGTACATCCTGGTATTCTTCACAAAGCCCAATGGAAATATGTTATGCATGTAGTGCCTCATTAGATACATATCGATTCAGCGTTTTCTTAAAATATGTCGAATTGCTATAACATGCAGGATTTTACATCCGTTGGCGTATTTGACCATGAAATATAGGGTAGATGACCTAACGGGAAGATAAACCAATAGGATTGCGAATTTATATTTTCACGTGTGAGTATACTTTACAATTCGTTATGATTATGGTAGCAAATATGCTAATTTGCATACCTTTATCACTATTGATTTATACCGAAGAAATTTTATGAATATGTTTATTATAGAATTGTTCATGCTGCACTTATGAAATATATTTGCGTTCTAAGCTCCCATTCGACACATATCGAATCTACGTTTTTGTAAAATATATCGAACTGCTATTACCTACCGAATATAACATCAACGGGGACAGTTGAACATTCTTCGGTTCTTTCTCCAATTCAAGTTTCATAACAGTATTAATATATTTATTGTAATCAATGCGTTTTGTTTTTATAAACCTTCCTTAGATATAAAAAAATGACAGCATTGAGAGACATACATCGTCAGAGAAATCCGAACATTACTTGATTATTCGAGACATATTTATTTGGATAATCATTTCATTAGTCTCTGTTCGTTTATTTTCTAAAAATGATGTATTTAATTTCATTAAGTCTGCTGTATTCAAACGTTAAAAATCAAAAATGGAGGTGATACAATCCTAGGATAAGGGCTAAAATACGAAAAATCGGCTACATTTCATAAGTTCATCTATCATACACTCTATATATTTCCAAATTGCGTAGGTCATTCACATCAAAACGGTTTCCCGAAGCATTTATCACCGCGGTTACTAAGAAGGTCTTAAGTATTGTTGACTGTGAATGAGCGTATTGCCCGCCTATTTCACTCATTTAAACGATATTTTATGTGTTTCTTTCGCTTTTTAAACCTCTTATGGGCACATGACTCGACAACACGTGACACAACTATGTTCCCACTCCCCTATTTACCCGCTTGATGAATTCAAGCGCCCAATCGACTCGTTGAAGTCCCTATATAGCTAGGATTTGATTCACTGATTGGGTGATTGACACAAATTAGTAGCCCAAACTGTGATAGGTGTGGGTATATGGAATATTGGACGTAAAAGTAAAAAAAAATTCATCTGGAGGAAAAATCTGAAATCTTTAAAAAGTCGATAACTTTTCGAGATATATCGACTTGAATTAACATGGGAGCCTTATGGGACTAAAACATTTTAACTATTATTATGTATTTCTAAATATGTGAGGGACACGACATTCCCCTAACATAAACTATAATTTTTATTGATTTTTAAGTGTGGTTTTCATTGCGATCAATTGATATTTAGTATTTTTTATGATTTTTTGAAAGTGCCCCATGCTTTTCTTATGGCACTACGTAAAGAATTTTTTTGACCAATTTGCAATCATCGCAGGACAAATTCCTTGAAACGCAAGATACTAGATTTTTTGGTTGATTTTTTGGCTATCTCGGAATTTTCATATGTCGAAAAAATTCCGAGGAATAAACGATTTCGGCTTTCCATTGCAGAGGTGGTCGAATTTTCAATCTTGGATTTCGGCGTTGAGACATGTGCCATATGAAAATTTGGAATCTTCTGGAAAAACCGTAAAGGGGTCTTCGAACCCTTACGTTTGAGCTCACTTTCTCCGTATCCCTCTTGGTTAATTAATAATTAAATTCCGAAAAATGTCCTGCACGCGAAAAATCATTGTCGCCATTTTTTTGTGGAGCATACAACCTTAAATATCTTAGCAACCATTTTAGCTAGATGAATGAAATTTTCAGAGTAATAGGTTCATTAAAAAGTTCAACTTTTTCAATGATTGCCATTCAGCTCAATCGATACAAGTGCGAGTTATATCGATACCAATCTCCTTGGATACGCTTTAATCGCTAATAACTTTTTTGTTAATAAAGTTTTGAACATGAAAGTCATACACAATACAACTGATAATGTGTGTTTCATCCGAAAAAAGTTAAATCAAGCAGATCGATAGATTAGACTCGAAGTTATGATCGATACAAGGTTGTATTCGATTGAGCCTTTTTTTGGGCTTATTTACATAGTTACGGAGATAAAAATTTTAACAATACGTAAGGGAAGGAATGAGTTATGCGTACACATAAATTATTTAGATGAATTACGTTTCCTAATGAAGATACATCGAAATGAATTTATACCTTTTTGTGTTAGGGCCCCGTAAGAAATACACGCATCCCGTCTATCTACGTCACCAATATAAGAACATAGGCTAAATTTTGAAAGCGGGGATATTAGCGAAGGCAGGGATAAGGGAGTGACCATAGAAGGGATATCAATAGGAGTTCGGATTTAACAGTACAGATGTCAGTATTATCGAACAATCGATTCGATTATTATAGCTAATACGTAAATTGGCATAACATCAATACTATATCCGCTGGACCAATGAAATTTCGTGAATGGGCATTTCCTGGTATTTCTCACAATGCCCAATGGTAATATGTTTTGTATGTAGTCTCACGTTCGATATATATCGAATCTACTTTTTCTTAAAATATATCGTATTGCTATAACACATAGGATTTTACATCCAAGGGCATAGTTGACCAGTAATTATATAGTAGATACCCATAGACAGAAAGTTTAACCAATCGCATTGCGGATTTTACAGTACAAATGTCAGTAGGATCGAAAAATCGATTCGAATATTATAGCAAATACGTAAATTGGCATAACTTCAATACTATATCCGCTGGACCAATGAAATTTCGTGAATGGGTAAATCTTGGTATTCCTCACAATGTCCAAAAGAAATATGTTTTGTATGAAGTCTAACGTGCGATATATATCGAATATGCTTTTTCTTCAAATATATCGAACTGCTATAACATGTAGGATTTTACATCCAAGGGCATAGTTGACCAGTTATTATATAGTAGATACCAATAGACTGAAAATTAAACCAATAGCATTGCGGATTTTACAGTATAGATGTCAGTATGATCGAAAAATCAATTCGATTATTATAGCAAATACGTAAATTGGCATAACTTCAATAGATTTACCATTGAATCAATGAAATTTGGTGAATGGGTACATATTGGTATTCCTCACAATGCCCTATGAAAATTAGTTTTGTAAGTAGTCTCACATTCGATATATATCAAATCTACTTTTTCATACAATATATCGAATTGCTATAACATGTAGGATTTTACATCCAAGGACATAGTTGACCAGGTACTAAATAGAAGATACCCATAAATTGGATTTTAAACCAATAGCACTGCGGATTTTACAGTACAGATGTCAGTATGATCGAAAAATTGATTCGATTATTATAGCATATACACGAATTGGTATAACTTGAGAAGTATACCCGTTGGACCAATGGCATTCGGCGAATGTGTACATCTGGGTATTCCTCACAATGCCCAATGGAAATATGTTTTGTATGTAGTCTCACGTTCGATATATATCGAATATGCTTTTTCTTCAAATATATCGAATTGCTATAACATGTAGGATTTTACATCCAAGGGCATACTTGACTAGGGATTAAATAGTAGACACCCATTGACTGGATTTTAAACCAACAGCATTGCGGATGTTACAGTACAGATGTCAGTATGATCGAAAAATCCATTCAATTATTATAGCAAATACACAAATTGGTATAACTTGAAAATTATACCAGTTGGACCAATGAAATTTGGCGACTGTGCACATCTTGGTATTCCTCACAATGCCCAACATAAATATTTTGTGTATGTAGTCTAACGTGCGATATATATCGAATATGCTTTTTCTTCAAATATATCGAATTGCTATAACATGTAGGATTTTACATCCAAGGGCATAGTTGACTAGGGATTAAATAGTAGACACCCCTTGACTGGATTTTAAACCAACAGCATTGCGGATTTTACAGTACAGATATCAGTATGATCGAAAAATCGATTCAATTATTATAGCAAATACACAAATTGGTATAACTTGAAAAGTATACCAGTTGGACCAATGAAATTTAGCGAATGTGCATATCTTGGTATTCCTCACAATGCCCAACATAAATATGTTGTGTATGTAGTCTAACGTGCGATATATATCGAATATGCTTTTTCTTCAAATATATCGAACTGCTATAACATATAGGATTTTACATCCAAGGGCTTAGTAAACCAGGGATTAAATATATTATACCCATAGACTGAAAGTGAAACCAATAGCATTGCGGATTTTACGGTACAGATGTCAGTATGATCGAAAAATCGATTCGATTATTATAGCAAATACGTAAATTGGCATAACTTCAATAGTTTTACCGTTGGACCAACGAAATTTGTTGAATGGGTACATTTTGCTATTCCTCACAATGCCCAATGGAAATATGTTTTGTATGTAGTCACACGTTCGATATATATCGAATCTATTTTTTCTTAAAATATATCCAATTGCTATACCACATAGGATTTTATATCCAAGGACATAGTTGACCAGAATTCATATAGAGAATACCCGTAGACTGGAAGTTAAACCAATAGCATTGCGGATGTTACAGTACAGATGTCAGTATGATCGAAAGATCGATACGATAATTATAGCAAATACGCAAATTGGCATAACTTGATTGCTATATAGGTTGGACCAAAGAAATTTTGGGAATGGGTATATCATGATATTCCTCACAATGCCCAATTGAAATATGTTTTGTATATGGTTTCACATGCGATAAATGTCGAATCTTCATTTTCCAAATTATATCGATTTGGGATTTTACATCCACAGGCATATTTGACCAGGAATTATAGAGTAGGTGACTATTAACTGGAATTATAATATACAGCATTGCGGATTTTACAGTGCAGATGGCATTTTAATCGAAAGATCGAATCGATTATTGTAGCAAATATGCAAATTGACATAACTTGAATAGTATATGCGTTGGTCCAATGAAATTTGGTGAATGGGTACACATTGGTATTCCTCACAATGCCCAATGGGAACATTTTTTGTTTGTAGTCTCTCATTCGATATATATCGAAATTGCTTTTTCTAAAAATATATGGAATTGTTATAACACATCGGAATTTACATCAACGGGCAAAGTTAACCAGGAATTATATGGTAAATGGCCATGGACCGGTATTAAAATCAAAAGCATTGCGGATTTTTCATTACAGTTGTAGTATAATCGAATGATCGAATCGATTATTATAGAAAAACGCAAATTGGCATAACTTGATTCGTATATCCTTTGGACCAATGAATTTTGGTGTATGTGTACATCCTGGTATTCTTCACAAACCCCAATGGAAATTGTTATGCATGTAGTGTCTTATTAGATACATACCGATTCAGCGTTTTCTTATAATATATCGAATTGCTATAACATGCAGGATTTTACATCCGCTGGCGTATTTGACCATGAAATATAGGGTAGATGACCTAACGGGAAGATAAACCAATAGGATTGCGAATTAATATTTTCACGTGTGAGTATACCCGGGCGTTACTCGCGCGGGGTGTTCTGAACACCCCACCCTATGTTTCATTGCATCGATATTTTAGTAATAATTTCACAAACCTCTCCTTTTCAGTAGCTGGAATATGATTTGTTTTCTTTCTTTTGACACTAACTTCGTCAACCATACTTAGTAAGTAACTTGAATAGTAGCCTCAAAACAGAATAATGCTCGTGTTACTCAATTTTTTACGATCGATGCTTACACCAAGCCTCATTTATGTTGCTTGCCACATTGTTACTGTGAAATTTGTGTTAGAATGTGACATGAATTCTAGTATTTTACTATTATACGCTAGAGAACGCCTTTCAAATCATTCGCTCTATGTTTCCTCCCGGCGTTACTCGCGCGGGATGTCCTGAACACCCCAATTGACTCCGTGCCGCATACTCCTTGGCATGTGCTTCCTGTGAGGTAGGTTTCTCTTGGACGCATGCCATCTTTGAACAGTACTGATGAAATATTAAATATATTCATGGTTTAGTGGTCATAATATCTTATTTCATATTTCAGATTTTCTTCTCGATTTGACTATCCACAACTTTTCCGAAAATATTATTTTTTCATCGCCACATACCATCCATAATTTCATACCTAGTGTGATAGGCCACCCAGTGAAAAGTACGTAACTTTTATTGAAAGTTTGAGTTTTTATAGATATACCTACTTCTAAAATATATTTCAGAAACTTAATTTTTTGTTACTATTTTACAACATCATTTTAGAAGAAATATCTTTTTATGCTTATTTCTTACTAATCAATCTTTTGTCGGCGAAATGGAACTATGTGTTTTTTTATTATTATACATACCTAATGTACTTTTGCCGGTAAACTAACATAAAAAATTGGTAAAAAATTGAATCACTTTTGCATGAATCATCCGGTAAAGAATTGAGTGACACGGAGGATGTTTCTTCTGATTTTTGTTGAATCTTCAGATCAAGATACAGAAACTGAGGAGAAGGCTGATATTTCCGAAAATGAACTACCCATTGAAAATAACAACTTTCTACTGGGGAAAGACAAAACAACTACACGGAGCAAAAAGGAACCGCGCCCCATGTCTGATCACCGAAAAGGAATATCATTTCCGAAAAGCCTGTATTCAAATGTAGAAAAGAAAATGTCAACAGCTCTATAGATTGCTTTCGATTGTTTTTTGACAGGCAAGTGATATATACAATTGCCACGTGTACAAATCTTCAAATTCAAAAAGTAGGCGCGAATTATTCGCATGCGAGGGATGCCAGGCCAACTGATGAGGGAGAAATTGAATGTTTCATAGGTCTTCTGCTCTTTGCGGGAACAAATAGATCTGGGCGACAAAAATAAAGGATTTATGGGATCGAGATGGTTTGGGTGATTTACGCGTCCATTTCCGTGTTCTTTTGCTGTGTCTCATATTTGATGATATCAACAGCAGGGCAGAAAGAAAAACTATGGACAAATTAGCTCAGATTAGTAAACTTTTTGAAATGCTGGTCTGAAAGTTTCAGGATAACTATGTCATGTCGGAGTACACTACGGTAGAGGAGCAGTTTTTCGGCTTTAGGGGAAGATGTTCATTCAGGCAATATCTCCGAAATAAACCTGCAGGATTTGGCATTGAAATATTTGCATTGGTTGACTCTAATGTATTCTATACTTACAATTTGGAGGTGTATGCAGGGATTCAACCCGAAGGACCCTAAAAAGTAAACAACACTCCTAAAGAGGTGGTAAGGCGCTTAGTAGAACCAATTTCAGGGACATGGAGAAACGTTACTGTTGACAATTGCTTTACAAGTGTTCCCTTAGAAGAATATATGTTACAAAGTAAATTGACACTGGTGGGAACTCTTAAAAAAAAACAAAAGGGAATTGCCACAACAGATGGTTTGTACAAAACAGAGGAAGGCGAATAGTAGTATTTTTAGATTTAGAAAGAGCATGACTATCTTATGTTCCCAAAAATGGTAAAAACATAATTTTGCTGTCAGCGATGCATAGCAGTATGAGCATAGACAGTTCAACTGATGACAAGAAGGAACCGGAGTTGATATCTTTTTATAACGCCAATAAGGGTGGTGTTGACACAGAGGATGAGATGTGCGTAAAATATAGTGTTTCAAGAAACTCAAATAGATGGCTAATGGTGATTTTTTCCACCTGATAAACGTGGTAGGCATTAACTCATTTTTTATATACAATAACCTATATCCAGGAAGCAAGATATGTAGATCAAATTTCCTGCAAGAAATTGCAAGGGAGTTGATAAAGTCATTTATAAGGAGAAGAAGATAGGAGATGAAAATGATCCCAAATGAACTGAAAAGAAAGACGGCTTATTTCACTGATTTATCAACACGTGAAAGTGCTACGAAGCAAAGAAGGAAAAAATGGTAAATGATTTGTATGTCCGCGGAATAAAGACATTAAAATAAAATTTTTCAGTTGCTCGTGCAATAATTAGATGCGCGCGAGCCATATAATTTACATTTGCAAGGATTGTAAGAAAAATCTTAAGGATCACTGACAAGGAAAATGAAGTGTAAAAATATCAATATCTGTTTATGTTTATTAGAAACCTAGACTACAAATCTTTGATAAGTTACGGAAAGATGTGTGAGAACGCGGCGAAAACGGACTAACATTCTTATGCCATGATAACATTATTCACAGTGCATATTGAAGATTCTGAGGAAGTAATTTTCGTGAGAGACATATGAGGATTCAGATATAAATTTTGGGGGGAACACCACCCCCCAAGTATAATCTCAGGTACGTATCGGAAGTGTAAACAAAAATTTCTCAGATGGAACACGGGGTCACAGTGGTCATTGTTTCAGACATGTTAACATTATAATCAAGCATCATTTTCCTGGGAAAATGTAAGTCACCTCTGCCGTGAGAACGACGCTCTCCCTCAATATTAAAACTGCAAGTAAAAATTGATTTAAATCATAATAAGCACTTTCATATGATTAAATGACAAACTCAATTAAATTTTTCATTTCTATCAGATTTCTCCACCACAAAATCTAATTCCATTCGTTCATCTCTATTATATTGCCTTTGGGCACTGATAATTACCATAATTAAATTGTTTACTCTTTTATGCAACAACCCATCGTAGATTCAATGACGCTATCCTTGAAAATACATAAATCATAGTAATTATTTCAAATGCAATATTGTCTAACCCATTTCTTTAAAAAAATTTCAATGGGGTGTCAGGAGCACCCCACGCGAGTAACTTCGATCGGGAATCTCGCGCGAGTAACGCCGGGATACTTGACAATTCGTTATGATTATGGTAGCAAATATGCTATTTTGCGTATCCTTATTACTATTGATGTTAGACCGAAAAAATTTATGAATATGTTTATTAAAGAATTCTTCATGCTGCACTTATGAAAGATATTTGCGTTCTTAGCTCAAATTCGACACATATCGAATCTACGTTTTTGTAAAATATATCGAACTTTTATTACTTTCCGAATATAACATCAACGGGGACAGTTGAACATTCTTCGGTTCTTTCTCCAATTCAAGTTTCATAACCGTATTAATATATTCATTGTAATCAATGCGTTATGTTTTTATAAACCTTCCTTAAATATAAAAAAATGACAGCATTGAGAGACATACATCGTCACTGAAATCCGAACATTACTTCATTATTCGAGACATATTTATTCGGATAATCATTTCATTAGTCTCTGTTCGTTTATTTTCTAATAATGATGTATTTAATTTCATTAAGTTTGCTGTATTCCAAGGTTAAAAATTAAAAATGGAGGTGATACAATCCTAGGGTAAGCGCTAAAATAAGAAAAATCGGCTACATTTCATAAGTTCATCTATCGTACACTATATATTTTTCTATATTGCGTAAATCATTCATATCAAAACGGTTTCCCGAAGCATTGATCACCGTGGTTGCTAAGAAGGTCTTAAGTATTGTTGACAGTGAATGAGCGTATTGCCCGCATATTTCACTCATTTAAACGATATTTGGGGTGTTTCTTTCGCTTTTTGAACCACTTATGGGCACATGACTCGGAAACATGTAACACAACTATGTTCCCACCCCCCTTATTACCCGCTTGATGAATTCAAGCGCCCAATCGACTCGTTGAAGTCCCTATATAGCTAGGATTTGATTCACTGATTGGGTGATTGACACAAATTAGTAGCCCAAACTGTGATATGTGTAGGTATATGGAATATTGTACGTAAAAGTAAAAAAAAATTCATCGGGAGGAAAAATCTGAAAACTTTAAAAAGTCGATTTGTTCTCGAGATATATCGACTTGAATTAACATGGGAGCCTTATGGGACTAAAACTTTTTCACTTTTATTATGTATTTCTAAATATGTGAGGAGCACGACATTCCCTTGACATAAACTAGATTTTTTGGTTGATTTTCTGGTGTGGTTGTCATTGCGATGATTTCATATTTACTATTTTTTATGATTTTTTGAAAGTGCCCCATGCTTTTCTTATGGCACTACGTAAAGAATTTTTTTGACCGTTTTGCAATAATTGCAGGACGAATTCCTTGAAAAGCAAGATAGTAGATTATTTGGTTGATTTTTTGGCTATCTTGAAATTTTCGTGCGTCGAAACAATACCGAGGAATAAACGATTTCGACTTTCCATTGTCGAGGTGGTCGAATTTTCTATCTTGGATTTCGGCGTTGAGACACGTGCCATATGAAAATTTGGAATCTTCTGGAAAAACCGTAAAGGGTTCTTCGAACCCTTACGTTTGAGCTCACTTTCTCCGTATCCCTCTTGGTTAATTAATAATTAAATTCCGAAAAATGTCCTGCAAGCGAAAAATCATTGTCGCCATTTTTTCGTGGAGCATACAACCTTAAATATCTTAGCAACCATTTCAACTAGATGAATGAAATTTTCAGGGTAATTGGTTTATTAAAAAGGTCAACTTTTTCAATGATTGCCATTCCGCTCGATCGATTCACGTGCGAGTTATATCGATACCAATCTCCTTGGATACGCTTTAATCGCTAATAACTTTTTTGTTAGTTAAGTTTTGAACATAACAGTCATACAAAATACAACTGATAATGTCATTCATCCGACAAAAGTTAAATCATGGAGATCGATTAATTAGAGTTGAAGTTATGATCGATAGAAGGTTGTATTCGATTGAGCCCTTTTTCGGGCTTATTTACATAGTTACGGGGATAAAAATTTTAACAATAGGTAAGGAAAAGAATGAATTATGCGCACACATAAATTATTTAGATGAATTATGTTTCCTAATGAAGATACATCGATATGAATTTATACCTATTTGTATTAGGCCCCCGTAAGAAATACACGCATCCCGTCTATCTACGTCACCAATATAAGAACATAGGCTAAATTTTGAAAGCGGGGATAGTAGAGAAGGCAGGGATAACGCAGTGACCATAGAATGGAAGGGATATCAATAGGATTGCGGATTTTACAGTACAGATGTCACTATTGTCTAAAGTACGATTCGATTAGTATAGCAAATACGCAAATTGGCATAACTTGATTAGTGTATACGTTAGACCAATGAAACTTGGTGAACGGGTACATCTTGGTATTCCTCACAATGCTCAATGGTAATATGTTTTGTATAAAGTCTCACGTTCGATATATATCGAATCTACTTTTTCTTAGAATTTATAGTATTGCTATAACATGTAGGATTTTACATCCAAGGACATAATTGACCAGGGATTAAATAGTAGATACCCATAGACTGGATTTTAAACCAATAGCATTGCGGTATTTACGGTACAGATGTCAGTATGATCGAAAATCGCTTTAATTATTATAGCAAGTGCACAAATTGGTATAACTTGAAAAGTATACCCATTGGACCAATGAAATTTGGCGAAGGTGCACATTTTGGTATTCCTCACAATGTCCAATAGAAATACGTTTTAAATGTAGTCTAACGTGCGATATATATCGAATATGCTTTTTCTTGAAATACATGGAACTGCTATAACAAATAGGATTTTACATCTAAGGGCATAGTTGACCAGGTATTATGTAGTAGATACCCCTAGACTTAAAGTTAAACCAATAGCATTTCGCAATTTATAGTACAGATGTCAGTATGATCGAAAAATCGATTCGATTATTATAGCAAATATAGAAATTGGTATAACTTGAAAAGTATACCCGTTGGACCAATGAAATTTGGCGAAGGTGCACATCTTGGTATTCGTCACTATGCCCAATAGAAATATGTTTTGTATGTAGTCTAACGTGCGATACATATCGAATATGCTTTTTCTTCAAATATATCGAACTGCTATAACAAATAGGATTTTAAATCTAAGGGCATAGTTGACCAGGTATTACATAGTAGATACCCATAGACTTTAAGTTAAACAAAAAGCGTTTCGGAATTTACAGTACAGATGTCAGTATGATCGAAAAATCGATTCGATTATTATAGCAAATGCGTAAATTGGTATAACTTCAATACTATATCCGCTGGGGCAATGAAATTTCGTGAATGGGTCAATCCTGGTATTCCTCACAATGTCCAATGGAAATATATTTTTCATGTAGTCTAACGTTCGATATATATCGAATTTACTTTTTCTTAAAAGATATCGAATTGCTATAACATATAGTATTTTACACCCTAGGACATAGTTGACCAGGAATCATATAGAAAATACCCGCAGACTGGAAGTTAAACCATTAGTATTGCGAATTTTAAAGTACAGATGTCAGCATAATCGAAAGATCGATCCGATAATTATAGCAAATACGCAAATTGCCATAACTTAAGTGCTATGTAAGTTGGACCAAAGAAATTTTGGGAATGGGTCTATCACGATATTTTTCACAATGACAAATAGAAATATGTTTTGTATATGGTCTTACATGTGATATATATCGAATCTTACTTTTCCAAATTATATCGATTTGCCTTAACATTTAGGATTTTAGATCCAGAGGCGTTGTTGACCAGGAATTATAGAGTAGATGACTTTTAACTGGAATTATTATATGCAGCATTGCGGATTTTACAGTGCAGATGGCAGTTAAATCGAAATATCGAATCGATTATTGTAGCAAATATGCAAATTTGCACAACTTGAATAGTATATGCGTTGGACCAATGAAAATTGGTGAATGGGTACACGTTGGTATTTCTCACAATGCCCAATGGGAAGATTTTTGTGTGTAGTCTCTCATTCGATATATATCGAATCTGCTTTTTCTTAAAATATATGGAATTGTTATAACACATCGGAATTTATATCAATGGGCAAAGTTGACAAGGAATTATATGGTAAATGGCCATTGATCGGAATTAAAATCAAAAGCATTGCGAATTTTACATTACAGATGCAGTTAATCGCATGATCGAATCGATTATTATAGAAGATACGCAAATTGGCATAACATGACTCGTATATCCTTTCGACCAATGATATTTAGTGGATGTGTACATCCTGGGATTCTTCACAAAGCCCAATGGAAATATGTTTTGCATGTAGTGTCTCATTTGATTTATATCATTTCATCGTTTTCTTAAAATATATCGAATTGCTGTAACATGCAGGATTTTACATCCGCGGGCGTATTTGACCATGAAATATAGGGTAGATGACCTAACGGGAAGATAAAACAATGGGATTGCGAATTTATATTTTCACGTGTGAGTATACTTGACAATTCGTTATGAATATGGTAGCAAATATGCTAATATGCGTATCTTTATTACTATTGATGTTAGACCGAAGAAATTTTATGAATATGTTTATTAAAGCATTGCACATGCTGCACCAATGAAATATATTCGTTTTTTATGCTTCTCATTCGACACATATCGAATCTACGTTTTTGTAAAAATATATAAAACTGCTATTACTTACCGAATATAACATCAACGGGGACAGTTGAACATTCTTCGGTTCTTTCTCCAATTCAAGGTTCATAACCGTATTAATATATTTATTGTAATCAATGCGTTTTGTTGTTATAAACCTTCCTTAGATATAAAATAATGACAGTATTGAGAGACATACATCGTCAGAGAAATCCGAACATTACTTCATTATTCGAGACATATTTATTCGGATAATCATTTAATTAGTCTCTGTTCGATTATTTTCTAATAATGATCTATTTAATTTCATTAAGTCTGCTGTATTCAAACGTTAAAAATCAAAAATGGAGGTGATACAATCCTAAGGTAAGGGCTAAAATAAGAAAAATCGGCTATATTTCATAAGTTCATCTATCGTACCCTATATATTTTTCTACTTTGGGTAAATCATTCATATCAAAACGGTTTCCCGAAGCATTGATCACCGTGGTTACTAAAAAGGTCTTAAGTATTGTTGTCAGTGAATGAGCGTATTGCCCGCATATTTCAATCATTCAAAACGATATTTGGGGTGTTTCTTTCGCTTTTTGAACCACTTATGGGCACATGACTCGGAAACATGTGACACAACTATGTTCCCACCCCCCCTTTTTACCCGCTTGATGAATTCAAGCGCCCAATATACTCGTTAACGTCCCTATAATAGCTATAAACTAATTCACTGATTGGGTGATTGACACAAATTAGTAGCCAAACTGGTGATAGGTGTGGGTAAATGGAATATTGGACGTAAAAGTAAAAAAAAATTCATCGGGAGGAAAAATCTAAAATCTTAAAAAAGTCGATGAGTTTTCGAGATATATCGACTTGAATTAACATGGGAGCCTTATGGAACTAAAACTTTTTCACTTTTATAATGTATTTGTAAATATGGGAAGAACATGAGATTCCCTTGACATAAACTAGATTTTTTGGTTGATTTTTTGGTGTGGTTGTCATTGCTATGAATTAATATTTAGTATTTTTTATGATTTTTTGAAAGTGCCCCATGCTTTTCTTATGGCACGACGTAAAGAATTTTTTTGACCAACTTGCAATCATCGCAGGACAAATTCCTTGAAACGCAAGATACTAGATTTTTTGGTTGATTTTTTGGCTATCTCGGAATTTTCATGTGTCGAAACAATTCCGTGGAAAAAACGATTTCGACTTTCCATTGTTGAGGTGGTCGAATTTTCAATCTTGGATTTCGGCGTCGAGACACGTGCCATGTGAAAATTTGGAATCTCCTAGAAAAACCGTAAGGGGTTCTCCGAACCCTTACGTTTGAGCTCACTTCTTCCGTATCCCTCTTGGTTAATTAATAATTAAATTCCGAAAAATGTCCTGCACGCGAAAAATCATTGTCGCCATTTTTTTGTGGAGCATACAACCTTAAATATCTTAGCAACCATTTCAGCTAGATGAATGAAATTTTCAGGGTAATAGCATCATTAAAATAGTCAACATTTGCAATGATTGCCATTCCGCTCGATCGATTCATGTGCGAGTTATATCGATACCAATCTCCTTGGATACGCTTCAATCGCTAATAACTTTTTTGTTAATCAAGTTTTGGATATGAAAGTCATAAACAATACTAATCCTAATGTGCTCAATCAGACAAAAGTTAAATCAAAGTGATCGATTGATTAGACTCGAAGTAATGATCGATAAAAGGTTGTATTCGATTGAGCCCTTTTTCGGGCTTATTTACATAGTTACGGGGATAAAAATTTTAACAATAGGTAAGGAAAAGAATGAATTATGCGCACACATAAATTATTTAATTGAATTATGTTTTCTAACATCGATAAGAATTTATACCTTTTTGTATTAGGCCCCCGTAAGAAATACACGCATCCCGTCTATCTACGTCACCAATATAAGAACATAGGCTAAATTTTGAAAGCGGGGATAGTATAGAAGGCAGGGATAACGCAGTGACCATAGAATGGAAGGGATATCAATAGGAACGCGGATTTTACAGTACAGATGTCACTATTGTCTAAAGTACTATTCGATTAGTATAGCAAATACGCAAATTGGCATAACTTGATTAGTGTATACGTTAGACCAATGAAACTTGGTGAACGGGTACATCTTGGTATTCCTCACAATGCTCAGGTAATATGTTTTGTATAAAGTCTCACGTTCGATATATATCGAATCTACTTTTTCTTAAAATTTATAGTATTGCTATAACAAGTAGGATTTTATATCCAAGGACATAGTTGACCAGGGATTAAATAGTAGATACCCATTGACTGGATTTTAAACCAATAGCATTGCGGTATTTACGGTACAGATGTCAGTATGATCGAAAAATCGATTTATTTATTATAGCAAGTACACAAATTGGTATTACATGAAAAGTATACCCGTTGGACCAATGAAATTTGGCGAAGGTGCACATCTTGGTATTCCTCACAATGTCCAAAAGAAATATGTTTTGTATGTTGTCTAACGTGCGATATATATCGAATATGCTTTTTCTTCAAATATATAGAACTGCTATAACAAATAGGATTTTACATCTAAGGGCATAGGTGACCAGGTATTATATAGTAGATACCCATAGACTTTAAGTGAAACAAATAGCATTTCGGAATTTACAGTACAGATGTCAGTATGATCGAAAAATCGATTCGATTATTATAGCAAATGCGTAAATTGGTATAACTTCAATACTATATCCGCTGGTCCAATGAAATTTCGTGAATGTGTAAATCCTGGTATTCCTCACAATGCCCAATGGAAATATATTTTTCATGTAGTCTCACGTTCGATATATATCGAATTTACTTTTTCTTAAAAGATATCGAATTGCTATAACATATAGTATTTTACACCCTAGGACATAGTTGACCAGGAATCATATAGAAAATACCCGCAGACTGGAAGTTAAACGATTAGTATTGCGGATTTTAAAGTACAGATGTCAGCATAATCGATAGATCGATCCGATAATTATGGCAAATACGCAAATTGGCATAACTTGATTGCTAAATAAGTTGGGCCAATGAAATTTTGGGAATGGGTCTATCATGATATTTTTCACAATAACAAATAGAAATGTTTTTTATATGGTCTCATATGTGATATATATCGAATCTTCCTTTTCCAAATTATATCGATTTGACTTAACATTTAGGATTTTAGATCCAGAGGCGTTGTTGACCAGGAATTATAGAGTAGATGACTATTAACTGGAATTATTATATGCAGCATTGCGGATTTTACAGTGCAGATGGCAGTTAAATCGAAAGATTGAATCGATTATTGTAGCAAATATGCAAATTGGCATAACTTGAATAGTATATGCGTTGGACCAATGAAATTTGGTGAATGGGAACACAATGGTATTCCTCACAATGCCTTATGGAAATATGTTTTGTATATAGTCTCAGGTTCGATATATATCGATTCTACTTTTTCTTAAAATATATCGAATTGCTATAACATATAGGGTTTTACATCCAATGTAATAGTTGACCAGGAATTATATGGTAATTGGCCATAGACCGGAATTAATATCAAAAGCATATAGGATTATACATTACAGATGCAGTATAGTCGAAAGATCGAATCAATTATTATAGAAAATACGCAACTTGGCATAACTAGATTCGTATATCCGTTGGACCAATGAAATTTGGTGAATGTGTATATGCTGGTATTCTTCACAAACTCCAATGGATATATGTTTTGCATGTAGTGTCTTATTAGATATATATCGATTCGTCGTATTCTGAAAATATATCGAATTCCTATGACATGCAGGATTTTAAATCATTCATATCAAAACGGTTTCCCGAAGCATTGATCACCGTGGTTGCTAAGAAGGTCTTAAGTATTGTTGACAGTGAATGAGCGTATTGCCCGCATATTTCACTCATTTAAACGATATTTGGGGTGTTTCTTTCGCTTTTTGAACCACTTATGGGTACATGACTCGGAAACATGTAACACAACTATGTTCCGTACCCCCTAATTACCCGCTTGATGAATTCAAGCGCCCAATATACTCGTTTCGCTATTTAAAGCTGGAAAGTAATTCATTGATTGGGTGATTCATCAAAATTAGCAGCCCAAACTGTGATATGTGTGGGTATATGGAATATTGGACGTAAAAGTAAAAAAAAATTCATCGGAAGGAAAAATCTGAAAACTCGAAAAAGTCGATTAGTTTTCGAGATATATCGACTTGAATTAACATGGGAGCCTTATGGGACTAAAACTTTTTCGCTTTTATTATGTATTAAAATATATATTGAATTGCTATAACATGCAGGATTTTACATCCGCGGGCGTATTTGACCATGATATATAGGGTAGATGACCTAACGGGAGGATAAATAAATATGATTGCGAATTTATATTTTCACATGTGAGTATACTTGATATTTCGTTATGATTTTGGTAGAAAATATGCTAATTTGCGTATCTTTATTACTATTGATGTTAGACCGATGAAATTTTATGAATATTATTATTAAAGCATTGCTCATGCTGCACCCATGACATATATTCGCTTTTTATGCTCCCATTCGACACCTATCGAATTTAGTTTTTGTAAAATATATCGAACTGCTATTACTTACCGAATATAACATCAACGGGGACAGTTGAACATTCTTCGGTTCTTTCTCCAATTTAAGTTTCATAACCGTATTATTATATTTATTGTAATCAATGCGTTTTGTTGTTATAAACCTTCCTTAGATCTAAAAAATGACAGCATTGAGAGACATACATCGTCAGTGAAATCCGAACATTACTTCATTATTCGAGACATATTTATTCGAATAATCATTTCATTAGTCACTGTTCCTTTATTTTCTAATAATGATGTATTTAATTTCATTAAGACTGCTGTATTCAAACGTTAAAAATCAAAAATGGAGGTGATACAATCCTAAGGTAAGGGCTAAAATAAGAAAAATCGGCTATATTTCATAAGTTCATCTATCGTACCCTATATATTTTTCTACTTTGGGTAAATCATTCATATCAAAACGGTTTCCCGAAGCATTGATCACCGTTGTTACTAAGAAAGTCTTAAGTATTGTTGACAGTGAATGACCGTATTTCCCGCATATTTCAATCATTCAAAACGATATTTGGGGTGTTTCTTTCGCTTTTTGAACCACTTATGGGCATATGACTCGGAAACATGTGACACAACTATGTTCCCACCCCCCTTATTACCCGCTTGATGAATTCAAGCGCCCAATATACTCGTTACGCTATTTAAAGCTGGAAAGTAATTCATTGATCGGGTGATTCATCAAAATTAGCAGCCCAAACTGTGATATGTGTGGGTATATGGAATATTGGACGTAAAAGTAAAAAAAAATTCATCGGAAGGAAAAATCTGAAAACTCGAACAAGTCGATTAGTTTTCGAGATATATTGACTTGAATTAACATGGGAGCCTTATGGGACTAAAACCTTTTCGCTTTTATTATGTATTTTTAAATATGTGAGGAACATGACATTCCCTTGACATAAACTAGATTTTTTGGTTGATTTTTTGGTGTGAATGTCAATGCGATGAATTAATATTTAGTATTTTTTATGATTTTTTGAAAGTGCCCCATGCTTTTCTTATGGCACTACGTAATGAATTTTTTTGACCAACTTGCAACCATCGCAGGACAAATTCCTTGAAACGCAAGATACTAGATTTTTTGGTTGATTTTTTGGCTATCTCGGAATTTTCATGTGTCGAAACAATTCCGAGGAATAAACGATTTCGACTTTCCATTGTAGAGGTGGCCGAATTTTCAATCTTGGTTTTCGGCGTTGAGACACGTGCCATATGAAAATTTGGAATCTCCTAGAAAAACCGTAAAGGGTTCTTCGAACCCTTACGTTTGAGCTCACTTTCTCGGTTTCCCTCTTTGTTAATTAATAATTAAATTCCGAAAAATGTCCTGCACGCGAAAAATCATTGTCGCCTTTTTTTTGTGGAGCATACAATCTTGAATATCTTAGCAACCATTTCAGCTAGATGAATGAAATTTTCAGGGTAATAGTATCATTAAAATAGTTTACTTTTGCAATGGTGATGATTCCGCTCGATCGATACATGTGCGAGTTATATCGATACGAATCTCCTTGGATACGGTTTAATCGATAATACCTTTTTTGTTAATCAAGTTTCGAACATGAAAGTCATACACAGTACAACTGATAATATTATTCATCCGACAAAAGTTAAATCAAACGGATCGATTGATTAGACTCGAAGTTATGATCGATACAAGGTTGTATTCAATGGAGCCTTTTTTTGGGCTTATTTTCATAGGTACGGGGATAAAATTTTTAACAATATGTAAGGAAAAGAATAAATTATGCGCACACATAAATTATTTAGATGAATTATGTTTCCTAATGAAGATACATCGATATGAATATATACCTTTTTGTAATAGGCCCCCATAAGAAATACACGCATCCCGTCTATCTACGTCACCAATATAAGAACATAGGCTAAATTTTGAAAGCGAGGATAGTAGGGAAGGCAGGGATAAGGGACTGATCATAGAATGGAAGGGATATCAATAGGATTGCGAATTTTTCAATACAGGTGTCAGTATAGTCTAAGGTACGATTCGTATTTTATAGTAAATACGCAAATTGGCAAAACCTAATAAGTATATCCGTTGGACCAATGAAACTTGGTGAATGGGTACATCTTGCTATTTCTCACAATGCCCAATGAAAACATGTTTAGTATGTAGTCTCTCATTCGATATATATCGAATCAGCTTTTTCTTAAAATATATTGAATAGCTATAACACATAGGATTTTACATCCAAGGACATAGTCGACCAGGAATTATATAGAAGATAACCATAGACTGGAAATACAATCTTTGCGGATTTTACAGCACAGATGGCAGTATAGTCGAAAGTTCGATTCGATTTTTATAGCAATTACGCAAATTGGCATAACTTGATAAGTATACCCGTTGGAGCAATGAAATTTGGCGAATGTGCACATCTTGGTTTCCTCATGATGACCAACAGAAATATGTTTTGTATGTAGTCTAACGTGCGATATATATCGAATATGAATTTTCTTCAAATATATCGAACTACTATAACATATAGGATTATACTTCCATAGGCATAGTTGACCAGGAATTATATAGAAGATAACCTTAAACTGGAAATACAATCAATATCATTGCGGATTTTACGGTACAGATGTCAGTATGATCGAAAAATCGATTCAATTTTTATAGCAAATACACAAATTGGAATAACTTGAAAAGTATACCCGTTGGACCAATGAAATTTGGCGATTGGTGACATCTTGGTATTCCTTACGATGCCCAACAGAAATATGTTTTGTATGTAGTCTAACGTGCTATACATATCGAATATGCTTTGTTACTGAAACTGTTATAACATATAGGATTTTACATACAAGGGCATAGTTGACCAGGAATTGTATAGTAGATACCCAAAGACTGAAAGCTAAACCAATAGCATTGCGGATGTTAAAGTACAGATGTCAGTATAATCGAAAGATCGATTCGATAATTATAGCAAATACGGAAATTGGCATAACTTCAATACTTTTTCCGTTGGAGCAATGGCATTTGGTGAATGGGCACATATTGTTATTCTTCACAATGCCCAATGGGAATTTGTTTTATACGTAGTCTTACATTCGATATATATCGAATCTACATTTTCTTGAAATATATCGAATTGCTATAACATATAGGATTTTACATCCAAGAGCATAGTTGACCAGGAAGTATATAGTAGATGACCATAGACTGGAAATAAAATTAATATCGTTGCGGATTTTACAGTACAGATGTCAGCATAATCGAAAGATCGATTCGATAAATATATCAAATACGCATTTTTGGCATAAGTTGATTGCTATATCAGTTGGAACAAAGAAAGTTTGGGAATGGGTACATCATGATATTCCTCACAATGCCCAATAGAAAAATGTTTTGTATATGGTCTCACATGCGATATATATCGAATCTTCATTTTCCAAATTATATTGATTTGCCATAGCATTTAGGTTTTTACATCCACAGGCATTGTTGATCAGGAATTATAGAGTAGATGACTATTAACTGGAATTATAATACACAGCATTGAGGATTTTACAGTGCAGATGGCAGTTTAATCGAAAGATCGAATCGATTATTGTAGCAATTACGCAAATTGGCATAACTTGATTACTATACCGGTTAGGCAAATAAAATTTTGTGAAGGAGTGCATCTTTGTACTCCTCACAATGAAAAATTGAAATATGTTTCGTATGTAGTCTCACATTCGATATATATCGAACTGCGTTTTCACAAATTATATCGAATTGCTATTACATTTGGAACTGTACATCTACGGGCTTTCTTGGCCAGGAATTATAGAGTAGATGACCAATGACTTGAATTAAATCTAAAGCAATGCGGGTATAGATTTGTTGGCAATTATTGGGGACAGTAATTGAATGGAAAGAAATCAATAGTATATGTCTGTAGTAGATGTCTGTTTAGTTGAAATACCGTTACCATTATCAAGGCCATTTTGCAAATTGTAATATCTTGAAAACTATTTCTTTAAAACTAAAGAAATTTGGGGAATGGTTACAATTTATTATTTTACATATTGCGTGATGGACATATATTTTGTGAGTGGTATATCTTTACATATTTATCAAACGAATCTGCGTCTCATTTTCAAGATTCGCCTATCACAACGCTTATGGACATTGAGAGTTGAAAAATAACCACCAAATCGCCACTATCTTGAAATCTCAGTTCAATTATTTCTCAATGCTATACTTAACCTATCCATGGAATGATTTATCCGTCAAATGAAATCCTATTGAACATTATAAATCTTTTATGAGTGAACAATTAAGATCCTTTCCTATTTAAAAAAACGGCGGGGAAATTTGTGAATATTTGAAACACTTATGGACACAATACTCAACAACATGTGACAAAACAATGTCCCCGACCCCCTAATAACCCGCTTGAAGAATTCAAGCACCCATCCACTCGTTGTATATTATTTCCAGTGGAAGATCATCATTGTGAAAAATTATCACGGGAAAGAGAAAGAATTATTGCTAAATTTTATTTCTTTTCCCATTCTTGGACAGATATGCATCATTGGTTAACATTTGTCCTTGTATTAAAACTAATCAATTTTTCCTATGTTGATGGAATCTGGAACAATAGGATGAAATTTTCGATTCCTAGTAGCAGTATATTTTTGCGATGCATCATAACTTAATGCTAACTTATGTGTTTAAGTGTTGTGCCAGAATCCTTTTAGGCACAGTTTTTGAATTTTTTTGTGAAGATATGAGAACAATTTTAACCAAGGATGAAAGTAGGTTCGATATTTCATTTTCAATTTAGACATATAATAGATGCCTTTACGTCATTTTAGCTATGTCTATCGCTCGATACACAAATATTTCTGTGCCGGTGATTTAGGATTTAGTTCTAAAAAATAAATTCCCGCCGTTGAAGTTTTCTGTTAAGAAATACTCTATGCACATTACTTCCAGGCGGAGCTGTGGAAACGATTATTTTTCTTAATTAACAATCGTTCTTGACAGCATCACAATAGAGGTAAGAACATTTTTCGGATTCAAAAGCTGGGTTTATGTAGACGCAATGGATGTGAATAAATGGAAGTTAAGCAGACGGGAAGAAAGTAGCGGATGGAGACCTTTAGTCTTCGACTGATACTTGAAGATTGACTTCAGTGAAGAATTTCCCTCGATTTGAAATTTAAATAATAGTAATTTCTCATCTCGGGAGAAATTTCGCGGACTTGGGGAGGGTATCCTTGATTTAGAGGTCACGGATGAGTGAAGCTCATCTCCATAAAGTGTTTAATTTTTGCTTGCTTTTTGACGCTATTTAATCGCAATGGTTTTATGAGTTAAAGAAAGGAGTAAGGGATGGTTCATGTATACTTTTTTCTGCGGCAGAGTCTATCTAGAGAGCAAAAACAAAGAGCCCTAAAACCTTTGTTTTTTCTTCGTCATATGAGAAATTCTGGAGAAGGTGTTACAATATGATTTGTTATAAATAACTTTAGCAGCAGAAAATCTTGGTATATGGTGTTAACTTTGGGAAATTACTCTAATTTGTGAGCTGTGTCCGCAGAATAATTTTTTTACTTAATTAGTTTAATTGCATACCGTTTTTCGTTTCCAAATTATTGCTGCCCAAGTAAGACTGGCACTTTATATTTTCCGGTTCTATATATTTTCCAGAATATTATTATTTGAAATCTAGGCTAAACAGTATTGCTTCGAGGTGGAATAGTTGTTGTGAAAACTTTTTCCTGGGTCGGGCTACGAAAGAATATTTTGGAGAGTGTTAATTTAATTGTCACCAAAATATTCAGTTCTGTATTTGTCGCGCTCATTTTCTCTACGCAGAGTGTAAATTTATCATTTTGATCGTCTATATTCCAAGTTGTTGCTTTTGCATTTAAATATGACATTTCGGTTAGTAACTTACATTGGAAGGTAGATTTAAAACGCTTACCATAGTAAAGCAGAATTTGTATATTAAGGCACCTACATTTTGAGAAAAAAATCCGGAATTATTTCATTCATGACTTTAGAGATGCATGGATTTTGTTAAGTTTGACATTGGAATAGCAAACGCTATTTTTCTTGTGTCTATGGAACGTGTATATGCATCAATCCATTGGTAAAAAAATTCAATTTTCGTTTGAATACCTTTAGCAGATAGTGAACCCAAGAAAATGCCTCAGTGCCCAATAGTGCTACCTCAAACCAATTTCCCACCATTTATTATGCGTGGAATACTTTCCAGAATTTACCCTTTCCATCTTCCAATTCATCTCCCACTAGAAAATCGGTGTTTTTAGATGTTTCATAGCTGTCCCAAGACTTCAGTTTCTGTGAATTCACTAAAGTTTCCGAGGGTGTGCATTTCTGTGGGAAGCATTTATTTTTTTCTAGCATCGTGCAGCAGGAGGTCTGAAATCCACTTTTTCACTCTGGAAGTGGCTTTTCATTGAGCGCGCCGAGTGGATCTGCTCGGAAGTGGGTCTCGCCTGAAGCGTCGAAGGCTGTCTGTCTCTTATGCACTCCGTTGTGCTCGGAGAAGTGGAAGGCAACCTAGTATAACCAATAAAAAGGATGCCTGGAAAGAAGTTATGAAATTTTTGCTTTCGGAATTTGGCCGACGAAATCCATTTCGAAATATTTTACCGTTGCATTGAGTTTAGGATTGCTTTATTTGGCCATTTTTATGACATTTCTTGTGAGATAGACGCTTTGCGTTTTTCTTTTGTGCCCCTAGATACTCCTGAGTTTTGTCAGAAATGTCATGTTAATGACGAAAATGCCCATGTTTGAAATCATGCAGTACCTACCTTATGAAACAAGGACGCATTATAAATTCATTTCTGTGTTTGAAAGAAGAACGGAACATTTTCTGTTTTTTTCATAAAATTCATTGCATCAAGGCTTGCAGATCAGAAACAAAAAAATACGTAATGTGAAACTCCTTTGCTCCAAACGCTTTCATCAAGCAATAGAATAAGCGGTGATACTAGCAGTAAATCATTTTCGAAGTGCGGTTTTGATATGTATCACCAACTTAAGGATCTCGAATGGAAGATGTTGTAGCCATTCATTCTCTTCGGAGTGACACGCTTGAATATCAGAGAATCTCAGGTGATTTTCTTCTGTTTAGCTGTACATGTTAAAGAATTGTAGCTAAGTGGCAGAGCGTGGCTAGAATTTGAGCGTAGAGATATCATGATCATCGAGTCATACTTTGAGTTTATACATTCCTCAATGAGTTATGGTAGTCATTGATAATGTTGGGTCGAAAATCATTCTATTTGACCTACCTGGATATAATAATATCATTGAAGTTAAGAAAGAAATTCTTGGAAAAAATGCAACTGGAATATCATGTTGCCATTAACATAATCAGTTGAAAAGTAAACACATGAATATCGTGATTTGGAACTAAAAAATTCAATGCTCAACTATTTTATATCGATTATTTCAACTCCTAAACTCCCGAATAAAAAAATATTATCACTCAAAGCTTATTTCCTCGTGGTTGTTAAATTTGGCTAATAAATAAACAATGGGGTCTTCCGCTTGATATATGAAATGCAATTTTTTTTAAAACAATCGTTAGATGGGAGGGAAAGATAAGTTTCGACGTAAAGTCACATTCTTTGAGTTGCTGACGTCATTAGAGTTCTGATTCATTTACAAGTACATAATAAACTATTCATCGAAGGAAGGATTCCCTCACAAAGTCTTGATCAACCACGAATCTTTCCAGGACCTTTAGCAAAATGGAGTAGTTGCTGAGAAGGATTGACCCGCTCAGTGTGAGCACGTGACATCATCAACTTATTTGCGGGAGAGTTGTAAATTTTTCCTCGCAATCAGCTCGCTAGGTAGGCACCATCATCATCAAAAGTTCTAAACGCCTTTTTGCGCGGGGCACGGAATTGCACAGGTTAGAACTGCGTTAATTTCTTAAACGGCGTGGATTTGCGCGAATGATGAATGAACAAAATTAGAACATGGGCTATTATGCCATCTCACGTCCACGCATTCTCGCATGTGTTCTAGCAATTCACCGCTTTGTACGACGCAATTTTGACTGCGCCATCGTACTCACGTCAGATTGTGCAAGTACGTGTCTTGCGTAAAACGGCCTTAAGATTGGTTTGACGCAGCTCTCCATTTCTCTCTCCTTTCCGCTAGCCTTTTCATAGAGAAGTATTATTCTATTTTTCATCCTTTAAAACCCTTTGTCCTATGTAACTCATTCGGGGCCGTCCCTTGCTCTTCTTCCTTTCCACTTGTCCTCCTACTATTGTCTTCCTCAGGCCACCATGCCCCAAAATGTGGCCAACTAAGTTTTCTCGTCTTCTCCTCAAGGTGTTAAGAAGACTCCTCTTTTTCCCCACCCTTCTTAACACTCCCTCGTTACTTAAACGGTCGATCCGTTTTATCTTCATAATTGTTCGGTTGCATAAATGCATGCCACTTTTTAATTTACTACGTTTTTTTCTCCTCATTCCATGAGAATATCCATTGGATAGACCTATTGTATGGACTTTAATTTGCGATTTCGTTTTCATATTTTTTCAGTGTCTATATCATTCATGAACTTCTTCCCTTCCACCTGTCCTTCCACTATTGTTTTCATCAGGCCATCATGCCTCATAATGTGGCCGACTAAGTTTAACATTCTTAGAAGACTTCTCTTTTCTCCCACTCTTCTTAGCACTTCCTCGTTACTCACACGGTCGATCCATCTTACCTTCGTCATTCTTCCTTAGCACCACATTTCGATTGCTTCCACTCTGGACTTCTCTGCTGCTGTCAACGTCCAAGCCTCACGTACATAGAGAAATATACTCCGTATATAGCATCTGATGAATCTTTTCCTTGCGAGTAGTAGGCAATGGATAAAAAAAACAGTATTACGAATTTATTAGTTTTTCTAACAAATCGACAGTCGTGAAAATTGGCAGAGGCGCAAGTTCTCAAAATGATTACGGTATGGTATGATATTTGAAGGAGGCGACCGACAGCTGAGGTCATTTGCGTTAAGAGGGAAGGGT
Source organism: Ischnura elegans (assembly GCF_921293095.1). Lineage (NCBI taxonomy): Eukaryota > Metazoa > Arthropoda > Insecta > Odonata > Coenagrionidae > Ischnura > Ischnura elegans. The sequence goes on from NC_060249.1 coordinate 136,327,327, forward strand.
GTGGAAGGAAGGGTGGAGAGAAACCCGGTGTAGGCATTAGCCTGCTCTCAACGAAAGGCGCCAAGGGGACCACGGCTTAACGTCCCATCCGACGGACGGAGTGTTGCGCATGAAATGTCCTCCACACAACATTCGAGCAGGGATCTGATAGTCTCTGAAAATTTTCTGCCACTACCGTGTTTTGAACCCGAGCCCACCAGGTGGGAAGCCAACACTCTAGCCACCACACCAACCCGATCCCCAAAATGATTACGTCATTCTCCTTTTAAAGGCCCAGCGTCACCAGAGTATGTAAATTATTAAATTTAAATTATCTTCGATTGTGTAAAAATTCTAAATATTTTTGGGTCTTATTTGAGTTACTTTTTGTATTTGTTCATGGAATCACAATGAAATTGACTGACTTTTCTTTTAAGGCTTTATTTCATGCTCCAGATGTGCATCAAACTCTCAAACGATTATTCCATTTGTTTTTTTCTCTCTCAATGTAGGGGGTGCGTCGTGGATATTTCCTGGTTTCAAACTTGAATTCTCTCGTCATAAGGGAGAATGCGGCGTCCCATAGAAGACACAAAGGGTGAGTGGTGTGCTTCCATTAAAAATGGATTTTGTATCGCACTGCGATTCCTATCGAATGGCTGAGATGGGTATACGACCGCCCGACGCCATCCCCCCTGCGGAATTAGGTCACCCTCTTTTTTGGAACGCAGTCGATTTTGTTCTACAGCAAATTGCTTCTCTTTATTCTACGCAATCCATATGCCACACGCCTTCATATGTCACAAGTCCACGAATGACACGTGCAAGGATAAAATTAAGCATTGGAGTGATTTTTGTATTTTTCTCCGCCGAAAATGCGATCAGAGACATCAATTAGCTGATTGCTTCTGAATATCTAACGGAAAGCGATATTATATTACTCGGAGTAGAGTCTTTGTCGTCGATTCCACTCCATTCAACATATTCATTTATAAAAATTTATGACGAGAAATGATTAGTAATTTCATTTTACCATATTATTTGCTCACTTTCCACGAATAGGGTAGTTTCCTTTTTTTTTATTGCCTAAATCGAAAGATTGTTACTCGTGGAGTACGTATTTTACGCTTTTAGATTTTTTTAATAACGATATCTATTATTTGCTATTAAATGAAAAGTGAAAATTTTCAAGAGCGCGAAAACGCGACGGCTAAGTATGAATGCTGGGAAAACCCCGTGTGACTGTCATTGTGGTTCCCGCTGTCGCCGTGTGAGGTGACCTTGGGGCGAGGATATTGTGCGCCGCTGCAATGCAGGCTGCTAGCAGGTAGCAGAGTACCCTGCTAGCAGGTAGCACTTGTCTTAAATAAGGATTATTAATACCTTATCAAACGAAGAAACATTCCGACTTAAGGCAGTTTTAACTGATGATTATTAAGACATGTTTCCCTGAAGTTTGTGCCTCATGCATGCATTGGTAATCTCAGACGATGTAAAACTCCTGTCTACTCGTATAGAAACTAGGTCCCTGTGACGTCACGTGGAGTGGCATCACATGGGCGCCAATCTGGCCTTTTTCAAATGCGGTTAAAATTGACCATTGCCATTCGTCTAAACTGTAAAGTCTAAAACCGAATAATTTGTTTATTATGAATACACTAATGGTGGGTAACGAATCGCAATCAATGCCTTTCGTTTTCTTTGATGAAGGAAACTACCCTCTTGTGCATAATTTCTAGCTACTGAAATGCTCTTAAGGTTTTATAACGACTTCGTTTTCCACCTCTCCTTTACTAAAACGAACTTTATCCATGTCAAAATGAACTTAATAGTATTACCCCAAATGCATATGAAACTGAATGCAGACTCTAATATTATTCAGCTGGAATCAATGAATTTGTGTAAAATTTATTTTTAAATTAAGTCAATAATTGGATTAATTTGTATTTAATGAACCATTAAATTGAAATTAAGACTTTAATCGATTGTTTAAGATGCCCACCTGATTTCTCGGTATTTTTGGTATGTTTTGGTGGTTTAATCCCTGGATAACCGAAAGGTAAGCAGTGGAAATGGTAAAAAAAAACTGATGTACTGTTTCATTATACCTATCGTAAATAATTTATTTTTACAATGTTCCGATTAAGTTTTCCTGTGAAAAGTTTTTTTTTTCAAATTTTTTCGAATTCCTTTTTTTTCATATTCTAATACCTCAAGAGCAATCTATCGCCGTAAGTAAACTTCGATGGCCAAGGTTAGTGACATAATATTGACTTAAAAATTTGATCTTGTCCATTTCAAAACTTTCCCCTTGCACTCATTTGATAGGACTATATTTTCTTGCTTCATTGTATGTATAGATATAGTATATAGAATGGATTTATCCGAAGGACAAATTTAGGGCATCTGATCCAAAACATTCTTAGCTACTGCACAAACATCATCAAAGTCCATGAGCAGCGTATCCGTTTACTAAAGTGCATCCTTTGGATAAATGAAGCGTTTTTCTCCCCAAAATGGAATTAAATTTACTTAATCTTTTTTTCTCCGATTGATGATGCTTACATAGGTTTGCACTACATTGCTTTAAGGGAAAAAAGAAAGAATTGAATCCAAACAAATAATGCATGGCATTTAAAAATACGCTGAGGTATCTAAACTCTGCTTTGTTAAACGATAGTAGGTTGAAAATTACGTACTGCTGAGTCAGTTCCGGGTTGACTTTCGCAAAAAAAACTCCTTGGATGAAGAAGAGAGACCTATAGTGTCTGAAAGCCCTTTCAAAGGCTGCGGAAACCAATCGAGTCATTGAGCGCCGTGATGGCTCGTTAGTTGGCTAATGCACTCCTTGCTAAACGAACGGGTGCTGGCTCCTGGCCAGGTTTTGTAAAAGACACTTTTTGAAAGAGAAAGATATAATCTAGTTTTGGTTTAACCACGGAGTATCTATATGAAATAAATGATAAAAATCAGTTGTAGATGCCATCACATGCGTTTTGATATTGCGAAAATGCAATCCATTTAGCTGCATTAATTGAATCTGAAGGTTTCAGAGAGCAAATTAATCATTAAATATAAACTGCTGATTTGAAATTTGCTGTTTGATTTGAAGCGTTTTATTAGAATGCATAAGAAAATTGAGGCATTAAATAAAGATAAAACAAATTAATTTTTTCTCGTTATGAAATGTAAAAAATCCTATTGTTCACCCATGTTAACTCAATGATAAATGAAATAAATAATTGGCACCTTTATAATTACACAAAACATAATTAAAGGAACTATTTTTTTAAATTCTATTAAGCTAAGTCTTGAACGAACGGAATGAATTCACTCTCGCCTCAACGAATTTTTCTCGTAACTAACGCGGTTCGAGATAGAACCTCACCAAACCAATGCGTCTTGGCGACGGGAGGGGAGGTACGATGGTGATAGGCCGGAGTCGACATTGGTGGTCAATCGCGTCACACCCACTAGAGTATTTGTGTTTGCCCACCATTTATACGTGTCATACTTTTCCATCTCACTCCCTTACTCCACTCAATACTCTCCTTACAACCACGTTTACGTCCGCTTGATTTTTTCCCCAAAACCTATCTCCGTCCTTGTTATTCATTTTTTTATTCTTTCGTTTCTCCAATTCGAAGCTACGTACGCGGAGACTTGCATTGTGCCTCTAATCGCGTCTCGCAAAAAAAAATTGATTCAACTCAGTCGCCCACTCTCTTCCCGTTGGCTACCATTGCTGTGATCCGCTACAGCCGCTGCCAGGAAAATATAGATAAGCAAAAAAAAAACCATCGAACAGCGAATACCTTCTCCCGCGAGGAATCGTGTTGAGCGCAATATCGGATGCGTGCGCGCGGCGAATATTTTTTTGTTTTTGCGAGATTGTAAGTGCGCTCTGAGGCAGGCAGCGGCCTCCATAGTGGGAGGTTACGATAAAGCTGTTGTGCTTTATCGCGAGCGGACTGTTGGTGACCGTCCAGTCTATTCTCGCCGGAGTGCTTGTCCCATTATTGAAAAGAAGGCTGTCGAGTGATTTTTTTCCTCGTATGAGTTATGGGAGAGGGACAATCTTTCACTTGCAGAGTTATCTCCATTGCGGCAGGTTTAATACTGCATGATTTTGTATTCAGCTTTATATTGCGGGATTTTGCACCTTTAGTCACTTTCAGATAGGTCCTGGCGATGTATCGATGAATCGTGAAGTATCATTACAGTTAAATTTGTTGGAAATCTGGTATTGAGTTTTCAGAATTGACAATAAAGGGCCGTCTAGTGAAAGTTGTGTTTTATCGTCCGATTGCAAAAATTAAATTAAGATCCCGGAGAAAAATCACCCTCCAATGAAATATCACGATGTATCATTCAAACAAAAATCACTGCCTCATTGACAATCACATTACCTCAACCGATAAATAAAGACGAATTTTATTGTATTGGTACTAATTATAGCCATCGCGAATTACACTGCCCGTCACCAAAAATTTTTCCTTCTCAAAAACAATTATCATTTCGAAGTATTTTGTCTTGATTAACGCGAAAATCACTGTAAAAAGTCGTGATAACCTCTTGTTTACAATATGCAGATTGCTCAATGGGGGTTAATAACGGCTTCGAGGCAATGAGTGAAGCGATTTCAAAACCACATGTTTCGAAATGATATGGGGCTCCTTGGGATTTTTTTCCTATACGCCCCAAAATAAAGAAAAAAATAGGCTCATTCGGGAAACTTTAAGAGGTTGCGTATTGGCTTAGAATTATGAAAAATAGTGACTTTTCCCAAGAAAAAAACACGCTTATAACCACCTTACCGGAGTATTAAACCTGGTAAAGTGGAATATCCGCTCGTAAGATGATTGATGGTGAGCGAATGGAGATAAGTGTGTGGTTCTAAATTAGAATTTTGACGCTCATCAAATAGTCTGGGGAGCCATAGCAATGCGGTAATAATTATTGATATTGTCGCACGGAGTGTCGCTGATAGGTGGAATGATACAAAAAAAGATTTGGGAAATAAGTGTCTGAAATAAGTGAAAATGTGTTTTTTCTGAGTCTCGTCTTGCATAGGCTGTCCTTGTTGCTACAACCAAGGCGTCCAAAAAAACTCTTTAAGCCTTCCTCCTCATTTCTTAGGAGGTGGGAAGAAATGCATCGTATTACCATCATCACCAATAATTTTAGGAATGAAATTCTTGGTTGTCCCATTTTAGCTGGAAAATTTCCTATCCATATATATTATCCATGAGGTTTGAGTGAGGTTTTTGTGCCAGTGTAATTTCCCGTTGGGCTGTGCATTTCGTATTTTAATCATTTCCAATAGTTCCGTTCCTGCATAGAAATAATATTGCTCATGGTCCTGATTTTTCTGTCGTCCCTGTCAGTTTTTTGTAATCCTTCATGAAATCCACATTTCTGCTCCTTCACGTTCGGTCATTTCATTCTTCCTTTGTTTCAGTAGGCGCATCCTGGGGCGCAGCTAGGAATTAAGGCTAGGGCGGGGGGGGGGGGGGGGGGGTTAGGCGCAAAAAACTGGTGTGTCTGAGGGTGTGGAGTACCCCTTAAGTTAAGCATGATGTGCGGGGACTCTTCCCTCAGAGAAGTTCTATGATAAATCGTTCAAAATGGTGAGTTTTACGGCCTTAATGGCCGGGGAAAAGGAATCCATTATTTTTGCATTAACTTGAGGACATTATTTAACATGGTTTGGATTGTCCGATTTCGGTCATATATGCACCGTTTTGTATGATAATTTGTTGCAATTTTAGCAAGGTTTCTTAATGCCTATCTAGTAGAAGTCTTCGTATTTTTTTTGGCAAAAAACTATAGCACCCATTTTTGTTTATCTTCTCTAGATACAAATTTATTAACACTCAGGAAGTTTTGCAATGCGAGAAAAATATGATAATCGCTTGGTGCTTGGCCTGGACTATACGGTGGATGCATTAAAACTTTCCAGCCAAGCTCTCGGATTTTCTGGCGAGTCACTACAGATGTGTGTGACCTTGCGTTGTCCTGATGAAACACAACGCTTCTCCTGTTGTCCGGTTCTGGCCGTTTCTGGTCAATCGCTAGCTTCAATAGTTCCAGTTGTGGACAGAAGAGGTCTGAATTGAACGTTTTGCCTTATGGAAACAACTGATGATAAATGATTCCTTTCCAGTGCCACCAAATGCACAGCAGAACCTTCCTGGTCGTTAATATTAATGTTAATAATAAATATACTACTACGTACTGTTATAGTTGTAATATTAATATAACTAATATTTACACTATTTTTTTAGTTTTATGAATCCAGTTGAGTGAAATGGGTTAAACTAAAAAAATTCTCTGAGCTATCCCCACCTCGCCGCGCCCCTGGGTGCATCCATACTTTAAATTGCATTTGGATGCAGTTCTATTGAAACGAGGAAATGATGGTCTATATATATCGATAAGATGGTGGAATGGATTCTCCGATGGTATTCTTTCTCTACGTGCCGCATAAATTTATAATTCCAGCCAATATTTTCTCAGATATCCGGTCGTGGACACAAAATTTTGCGGTGGACGCTGTTGTGATCAAATGATTTTATAGGCCATTAATGCACAAGGATATATTTTCAATTCTCATGCATGCTTTTTGCTTTTGATAAAATTTGCAGCGAAATATTTTGGAAAACGCGCTCATTGAAAAAGAAAAATTAATGTTATTTTTTGCCCATCGACCATTTGCTGTTTGTCTTCGTTAGCAATTTTATGACTTCGCTACTGTAATTGAAATCCAATAAAAGGGACATTTTCAAAATCTTTTTTTTCTTTATATCACTCTTGCCTGAGAAACATTAGTTAATATTGAGTTTATCTACTTCCTTCTGACGTTTCGATGTGCATCTTAATATGCACATCCTCTGGTCGTTAATATTAATATGTATAATAAGTATACTACTACGTACTGATAAAGTAGTAATATGAATATATAATTAATATTTACACTATTTTATTAGCTATATGAATCCAATTGAGTGAAATGGGTTAAACTTAAAAAAATTCTCTGAGCTATTCTCTGAGCGAGGGGGTTTATCCCCCCCCTCTCGCTGCGCCTCTGGGTGCATCCACACTTTAAATTGCATTTGGATACAGTTCGATTGAAAAGAGGAAGTAATGGTCTATTTGTCGATAATATGGTGATATGGATTCTCCGATCGTATTATTTCTCTACCTGCCGTATAAAATTTATAATTCGAGCCAATAGTTTCTCAGATATCCGGTCGTGGACACAAAACTTTGCCCATTCCCACGTGAAACATACCGATTCTTTGTGCACTTACATATTTACTTTTAATGCAAAGACTTTCCATCAATAGGTTTAAAATCCAATGTCAGGGTATTGAAATACTTCTTGGTAGTTTTTCAATTTATGGCGTTAAATGCAAAGGACTAAGGAATTTTTTCCCTTGACCTCAAAATTCTGTGCCGCTTCTTTTTTCCTAACCAGAACGAGCCGTGGTTATTTACCATTATTATGCAATATATGCTATACTATATGCATTTATTCGTGCGTTTATTGATCAATTGGTAGTTGTTGGTATTTCAATTAATGACATACATAGCTGGTGAATCCTCGCTATCTAATTTTTGGGTCGTTTTCCTAAGCAATTGATGTTGAATTTATGGCCCAAAACGTAGACGTATTCGACATAACTGAATCAAGTATATATCGTAATTTGTAATTCTGAAACGTTTTGATAATCATTACCAATGAGGTTTGTTTAGTAATTTAAGAAAAATAACAATGGAAAGTTAACTAAACATCTGATTGGATGATGCTGAAGAACTTTGGAAAATTTCAAAGCCATATTGTTTGTAGGCTGAACACATTCCGTGAAGTAGGCTTTGGAAGCCATATTTTCCTACCTTTTTACGCTGTAGGAGAAGTCTCGGCGCATTTCCAGTCCATCAGGGAACTACGGTTACAGGCTGGAGACTCAGGAGATATGACCTCCATCACTGCGCATATCACGTGTTGGTTTTCCTCGTTGTGTGTGTGTGTGTGACGTCTAATCCCCTCTGGAAAGCATATCGCATATGTTACGCGGTAAATGGAGGCGGATGAGAGCCTATAGTCTATTCACTTCATGTCTGCGGGTGAGCTTTCGTGAGAGCCCGGACACTCTCGGATGGCTTCGCTGATAGGGGAGGGGTAGTATCGAGAGAGAGAGAGGAGGAGCGAACATAACGTTGCCAAATGTACAGCGGTTTCCAAAAGTTTCTTGACAAATGAGCGGCGCCACTTCTGCTCCTCAGAGAAATTGAGCTTCACTTACTGCAATTATTGTCCTTGGTTACGCGCCACAAATATTTTGTTTGTTTGTAAATATATGTTTTTCTCGAAGAAGAGAGCGTAGAATGTACCGTGTTATTGCATATTTATCTTTCTCCCAGTGTTTTATATTGTTGAAAATGATATTATACGTGGTTTGTTTATGAGTCTGTAAACCATCCGCTATATTTCTTCCATCGCCTCAAGGGCGCAGCTAGGAATTAAGGATAGGGGGTTTTAGGCGCAGCTAATACTACGGGTCTTAAGGCCTGGTTACACGGTGCATTAACCCGTACGGGTTAATGTATGAATGCGTGTCTGTTTGCATGTCTGAATTCATGCACGTTTGCGTGAACGAGGAGCATGAATGAGCGGTTACACGGTACATTCGTTCGGACAAGTTTTCACACATTTTCTCGTAACGCGAGGCGTTTCGTTTTTGCTTATTCCCTTTATAGTGCACAAAATTTAAATGTGAAAACAGTATCATTAGGTAGGAAGCAGACGATACCTACCAGAAAATAAATCCCTTTTCGTTGTTTCCTGTAGGACCAGAAAATTTCACATACTGGTAATATATTTGCGCTGCCGTGTAAACAGTGGTTTTCATTGTAGTAGCCGAAGTTATTTCATTTCGTGCCAGTAATATTTATTTATCTTTAATATTTATCGTTATCGCTCGCTTAACGCTATATCTCAATAATTCTCTATTTATTTCAAACCGTAATCAAAGTTAATACTTAGGCTGAAAATTTGTAGACGCATCTTGTTTTTAAGCCGTGTTTACTAGACATTTTTCTGTCATCTGTTTCACTGGGTGTAGATGATCTATGAGAGTAGATATTTTTAATACTTTGTTTTACTTTTGTCAGGGCGGTTATAAAGTTAAGAAGATATTTGCTGTCGATGGAAAAGATGTTGGTTTAGAGGCCTGGTCGATTTATGAGCTTGCGTATTGTGAGTCATCTTTTAGTGGTGGGCCAGTGCATTCCCACCTCGGACGTATAAAAGGTAGAATTGTCGTTAATTCGTATGATGTAAATTATGTTTAAATGTGTTCTATTAGTCGTATGATAGCCGTTGTATTTCACAAATGTCGTGTTGAAACCTCTGTGATAACCTCATCGATTGTTTTGTTCCGGCATAATACAACCATTAAGTTACCATAAATAAACTTGGTATGTCCGGCATACATACAGGGATAATCTATAGGAATATTAGTGTAGATGCAAATGGTGAGATTGTGGTAGGATTCAAGCACTTACGATACAGTACAAATGAACAAATACGCGTAAAGAGTTACTGAATAGCCAAGACGGTCGTGGAATAGCCCTGCAGATGACAACTAAATGTGTCGTTTTCCACCAGGTAGCTCTGTTATCAACTTGTGCGAATGCATGAACGAAATTAGAACAGGTTCTATTTTCCGTTCACGCGTTCATGCATTTGTACATTTTGGCGTGGTTACACGGTGAATTTTTCCGTTCATTCTCGCATTCATACATTTAGACATTAACCCGTACGGGTTAATGCACCGTGTAACCAGGCCTTTAAGGGTATAGAAAACTCCCTAAGGTAATCGAGAGGTGTGGGGGCCCTCCCACTGAGATATTTTAAGATAAATGCTTCAAAATAGTGGGTTTTGCGGCTGTGTAAATAGTTTTTTGTAATATGTTTTGTTTGTTACTCATCCGTCCCCCTAATATTAGTTACAAAATTGTTTATTAAAAGATTCTCTGAGCTCTTGGGGGGGATTTATCCCCCAAAAACCCCTCTCGCTGCGTCACTGCTTCGCTTCGCTATATTTATTTAGCCTCATCCGCTTTATCTTTCGCCTGATAGCAAAACAAAAACTGTTGTTTCTCAGAAGGTGCTTGACGCAAGACATTAAACCCGAATGTGTAGGGCACGCCGTGGTGCGTTTACGCAGTGCATTTTTTCCAAACAGAGATACTATAACTGGCGCGCCTAAAGTCATTTGATACGAATGCTGTTTCATAGGGGCTTTTCTTACACGATTTGGAGTTCAAGTCGATTTCAGGTCAAGCGTTGTGTTAACCTGCCCCGAGAATGACATAGGGATCTCGGATGACCACTAATAATGACGTTCAACCACTCTTTACCCAAGCATATTTTTGCCATGGTTCCAAAGGAAAAAATTGATTTTGATCGAAGATTGGTTGGGAGTTTTGCGCCATGTTGGTCCATAAATCGCTTTTACATTTTGTGCCCCCAACGGGTGCCATCAAAATCGCTATCAAAGCCGCAAAGGGAAAGTGTTGTTCTGTGGGCCTGGAGCAGGGGTTGGCAGGGTTTGAGATGACACCGGGGGTTTGCCCAAGGGCTCCCCCTTCTTCATTTCGGCGTCCGTGGGTTATAGGGTACGCTTTATTGTTTCGGAGGCGAGAAATAGATTTGCCTCGGACAGAGGCAGTAAAATATTTATGGCCTCTGATCCTCTGCCGCACTTCGTTTTGGCCCATCAAAAATATCTCCTGGTCATTCCGGCCAACCTCTTAAATGCGGCATGTGGTCAACACCAGCGGCGTAGCCATGGGGGAGGGGGTTCCGGACCCCCCTTGAAGTATAAAAACACAATTACTGTCCTTCATAAAAGAAAATAAAATATTGAAAAATTAGGAATTTACAAAATGTTTCTTTAACAAATTAGGTTTTTCGATTATGAAAAGTGTTAAAATGAGTTTAAAACCCATTACTTAACACCCGTTTTTTTTTATTTTCCTACCTGGTTTTGGACCCCCCTCCCGAACGAAAATCCTGGCACACTGGTCTACAATAAGGCATATACGGTCCTCAACGCCGTGAAACAAATTGTCAATCATCAAGCAAGGCTAATTACACGAGCAATTAGTTACCTGAAGATGTTTTCCTTCCTTATGAAGAAATTGTTCCTTGTATTAACATCCAAGCCCGATTTGACGATTCTCCATGACGACGGAAGAAAACAATTGGAGTCAAATAATATTGGACAGCAATTCACGTTGACGACGCGAAAGTAAACAAAATGGGGCGTTATATAATGGAAAGTGTGACGTTTGGTTGTACGCATCCTCGCTTCCGATTTTTCGTCTTCAATATTTATAAATTGTGTTCGAAAGTTGTGCTAATTTGATTTGTGAAGTAATGGTAAGTGTCGTCACTCCCGAATTTTCTCCGTGAGTAATTTTACGGGACAATTACGCTTGTAATTAGTGTGAATTTGATTTCTGAAATACAGGTGATTGTTTCATAGCACTTAAAAGTTCCGTGACTTATTGCTGATACGCACATGAAAAGCCCGTGTTGGCTGGTGCTATACATATCACCCAAACCACTGCGTCTACGTAATATGCAAAAATATAAATGCATAAATCACTTTTACTGTCATGAAAGGAAAATCATGCACACCTTATGCAAGTGCACGCAAATTGCGTTTATAAATTCCGCTTCTCGATTGATATGCTGATCGTATGGAATGTCTAATGTGGACGGGTGATGTCGATATCAATGAATGTGTTGATGTATTAGTATCTAAAGTAAGTCATCAAAAAGTTTACAAGCAAACGGCTAGCCTGATTTCACAAACCATCCCTTTCTGCTTTGGTTCCTTCTTGTTGTTTTCTGGAAGTTTTATTTTGACGGAACTATGAAACATGTTTTGCTGTAATGTCGTGCCTTTTTAAACTTCATTTTCATTTATTTTATTTAAATTTCTTTATTGAATGTTGTTTGTTATTTGAGTTTTAATTTCATTAACTCGTATGTTAATGTATGTTTTCCTTGATCGATCCTTCAGATTGTTCATTGTTTTTGTTGAAAAAGGGGTTGCTATGTTGCTGTTGATTAAAGCAGGCGATTTTTATAGAAACGTTTTCAGAGAGAAGAAATGAATAAAGAAGAAAGTGCCAAATTGAATAGTTTCAAGGATGTGTATACGGTTTGAGGGGGCAGAGAAGCCAAAGGATAAAAGTAATTTTTTTAACAGCATTAGGAACAGAAATTCGGTAAATAAAACAAATGAAAAATGAAAAAGAAGAAATTTGATAATTTAGTGGTGCATTTATTTTACTCTCGTCGTAAGCACAGAACTGAGACTCCCTCGTATCATTTGGCCACCGAGTTTTTTCAATACTTCCTCTATCAATTTCTTCACCTAACTCTGTTTAGGAGGAAAATCACTTGGTTTCTCACCCCTAATTTGAGGGATCCCGGCATCACAATGCCAGGGTAAAGCTGTGTTTACACTGGGTAACACGTTATTTAAACAGGTTGCATATAACATGTTTGACGAAAAGTTCCATACAGTTGTAACATGTTGCATGTAACATTGCGTTTTAAAACAAAAATTCGTGTTATACAACAGGTTTTTGGTTTCCAGATTCGTGTTGGAAACCAAAAACCTGTTGTATACCACGAATATTTTTTATTTGATACTCTTGTATGTAAAATGTTACATGGATTTGTAACCCTTTCCTTAAACATTTTATACTATGTTACATGCTTACTTGAGATGTAACTCAGTGTGAACGCAGCTGAAGAAGATCCCGCAAAGGCAATCCATGGAGGAAAACAGAGAGACAGAATTTGGGGATCAGGCGAGAACTACGGACTGGTCGGAATTAATCCAGGTTGTTGGTGTGGTCCACTACTCTCTCCTCCCCCTCCCTTTCCTGCCGTCGCGAAATAACCACCCGCCTTGGCCGTGGTCTCACTCCTCAAAGACCTCTCTCTCTGTATTTTCCCTTTGTCGTCCCGAACGACATCCAGGCGTCTTTCATCTTCGCCTCTTCTCCATTGGAAGTTATTTCGCCTCAAATGCAAACTCTCCAAGGCTCTTTCTCTATCTCACGTCGTCTGGAAGAGTAAAAGTACAGTTTTCCCGGAGAAACCGATCTGTTTGCTTCGGCTGTTTACCTACTGTGACGTTGGATGGAGTCCAATCGCGGAAATGAGTTTGGCGTGAAATATATTGGGCTCACCTGCCCACATCGTATGTTTGTGACTAGGATTGTTATTGGAAAAAAACACGATTATCTAGTACGTATTGACATACTCTTATGGACTATGCGTGATGTCTTCCTCAACTCTTAAAACAATTCCGACACTCAAATCCTAATTTATTGTATGCAATTATGAATAAAATGGTACCTACCCTTTTAAGAATTTCAGATTTTCCGGATAATATCGAGTTCTGATGTTGAGTACGCGTTTTATGCTTGATATAGAAATTGGTGAATGCGTATGCCTCATTTATTTTCTAGGTGCTAATGCACTATGACCTAACATGCTGTTGCTTATTCAATGAGTTCAGCGTTAAAAAATCCACGTCCGGTTAATTATCGAAATGCGAGTATGATGCATTGTACGTGTTTTAGAAAGGATATTTTTTTCTTCAGTAGATTAATTAATTAGTTGTATTTCTCCCGCTTCATCTGTATAATTTTCAACACCTTTTACATCCTTCTCCTGGAATTAATATTATATCATAATTTATTCGTTCGGGTGGTTCTATTATTTTTTGTTTGTGCTTTATAACTATCCTCTTTCGTGTAAATCTTAGCTTCCAAGAGTATGCTTCCTTTGAGTATGGTGACAGTCGTACTCAAGGCTTATAGGGCCATTGAACGTAGGGAATATTTAATCGACACCATTCTTACAATTATCGTTAACACAATTGCATCTGAAACGAACTCAATTACTCCTGTGTGAGCCATTAGTGAAAGAAATATGGCCATTAATTGTGACTGGACTGTGCTTGTGACAGAAGTTCATGAATATGCACGCCTAATTTCTTTCAGAGATGCTCTAAACAGTGGCGCAGCGAGGGGGGTGGGTTTGGGGGATAAACCCCCCTCCCCCAGAGATCAGAGAAATTTTTAAGTTTAATCCATATTACTTAATTGAATCAGTATTACTTATAGCATAGTGTCAGGATTAATCAATTATCCTTCACAAAGCCGTAAAGCTCGCCATTTTGAGCCATTATTGTTAAAAAAAATTCTGAACGAGGGCCCCCGCAACTCCTGCTTACTCTGGTGGGTATGCAATACCCGCACACTCCTAAGTATTACTTGCGACTAAAACCCCCCTAGCCCTAATTCTTAGCTGCGCCCCTGGCTCTGTCTACCAGGGTGTAATATATTGTAGAGAGAAAGTAAGATAGAGGGGAAAAATAGGCTAATATTTTCCCAATAGGGTGGTTTCCTATTATTTTTTATTGCTTAAATCGAAACATTATTACTCCTGGACTACGCATTTCACGTTCTTAGATTTTCTAATGACGATATCTTTTTTTCGCGATTGAACGAAAAATGAAAATTTTCTAGCGCGTCAAGACACGGCGGCTAAGTAGGAATGCTGGGAAAGGTGCGTGTGAAGAATCAACTTGAAATTATCCAAGTGAACTTGTTTATTTTAGTTGCTATGATATGAATTTGTTTGTTTAATTTTTATTAACAAAAAAAAACGGAACCCTGAATGTATCAGTCGAAACTTGAGATCTCTCTGTCAGGTGGGCGAGTGGATTTTACACTTTCGGAGTTCCCACCGAGATTTAGTGATCGGAGCGTTGTTGCGTGATAAAAAACTCCAGTGGCCAATCGTCAACGTTCAAGTGTGCAGCCAGAGTGTGGGAGAATGTACTATGGGGGAAAAAAGTATCCCGACAAAGTTTGTGCCGCCACCATCGCTTCACAGGAGAATGGATTCCCTTTCTAACGGTATAAAATCCTTGGAATGAGACGAGGGAAATTCAAATACGGTCTTATTTGAGCCACCAAGGTCGTGACGGTGAATTGGCCTGCCTCGAACCGAGACTCAAATGCATTTCGTACTCCTCTCTAGAATGTTGGCGCATTCGATATCCTAAGGAATTGTGCCTTTCTTTTACCCGCTATCTCCCTCAAACCCTCCTTTCCGTTCCTTCTTCGCTCCTACTGCGGCACTCGTAATACAATTCACTGAAAGCCGATCTCCAGTTCTCTCTCGAAAATTTACGGGATAAATATTCGCTAGACGTAATCTGCAAGGCAGCATTAGCGATGAGAGATTTTGAGCATCAGGAATAACTCTAAATACACTGGTCAACAAAAAACTTTTTTCTATCCTAGAGATGTTGTTGGGGTAATCCTTTTCGTCCTGATTCCAAATCTGTGCTCAGATATTTTTTTATCAAGTCTACTTTCTTTAGGACGACTGTACTAAATAAGTGTTCAAGGATATTTAAGCACATAAATTGTGATTATAAAAAATGTGAAAAAAGTACTTTGATAGGATTTTCTCGTATTTTTTGCATCTGGTAAGTCCCTATTCAGTGTCAATCAGTAATTTGCTATCATGTTGCTGAAATTTATTAGGTGTTATTTTTCCAAATGTAAAATATGTTGGTCGAAAGGCTCACTGTGTTTATCTCTAACAGCGCAGAGGTTTTGTGGAAAAAGACAGGGTTTGAGTCAAAATAATAAATTTTAAAATTCATATTGCAGCCCATATTTTGGTACGATTTAATGATATTAATATAGCCACCAGATCACGATAATGTTCAGCCATGATATTTCCTAAAAATGTTGAGATACATTTCTAAATGCGTTCCACGCGCTTTTCTCCGTTGATCTAACTCAGTGTTGAAATTCCGAGTCCTTCAATTCCCAATCTGCATATTCCTTATTTGATCTTAGCCTCACTTAACCAAAGGACTTTTGTTTCAAATGAGTAAAACCCGGCACCATTATTGCACATGTCTTCATCAAAATTTTAAAAAGTCCTTATTTAATATGCAGAGGCGGAAAAAGAATATTTTTAGGCCGACCAAAGGCTGACAAAGGACGTTTTTGGATCCAAGGACGAGTTCTTTATGTTCCGAACAATTTTTTTCTGTCTCTGATATCCCATTCGCAGGTGAAGCAACAACATTTCGTATAGCCAAGCTGTAATCCAAGTAACATAGAAATTACTTTAAGTGGCCACAAAGTTTCCATTTATATTTTTGGTAGTGATATTTTCTAAAAGTAACCGCATATTATCGTAAGATTCTTTCATTTCAGCTTCACGAGTTAACAGTATTGATGGGAGCCTATTTCCATTCTTTATGAGATTAGCCTTTAACATAACCTAGGAGGAATGGGTGAACAAACGCTAATTATCTTTGTTTAATTCAAAATGAAGAGTATCCACAACACAGAGAACATCATTGCAAATAGCAAATCGTTTTTTGGAGAATAAACCAAATTAAATTCGTCATGGCGAGAGCGGGACATCTAAAGTTTCGTATTTGGATGCTACAATTTTCAACCCTTTAATCGTGATCCTAAGATTTCACCCTGCTTTTTGGATAACATATAAATCGTGCACTAGATAATTTAAATCCTCTTACGTTATGAAATGAGGTCCAGCAGATTTACTCGGTCCAAAATTTGGGTCCTTCGAGTCTCTGAATCCTTCATTATCACGTTCTTGATTACTTTCTGCATCTTTGCTAAGATTAACATTCTCGATTGGATGCGGCACTTTTCAATATTCGGAGTGAGGGAACGGTAGTATCGCTGATTCAAAGTTGTCTGGATACTTTACGGAGTGTTTTGACTTCGTTGTAATTCCTTTCATTTTTGAAATGCAATATGATCTGCCAAATCATGGGGACGGCAAACTCCTTGTGACATTTTTTTGTCCAACCAGTAAGAAGCCCTACACTGGTGCCACTCAACACATGGGGAGCCCATGCTTTACCTTGGCTACCCTACAGGCAGTCAAAATAAAGCTTATAACACTGTCTGGAAAAGGGAATAATTTTCCACTTTTGAGCCTTAAAAGTAATTTCACCGTATACATAACGAAAGTCATCAAGATGGTTCACCCACTATCTAAATAGCCTGGCCTGATTAAAGCTGGCAACTTATCAGCGATTAAATTGTAATAACCTGTAATTTCCTGCGATCATCGAAATTCTCCATCTTCTACTCTCTTCAGAGAAAGCACACGTCTTCACGCTCCTACACCTGGTCAAATGATGATGTGAAGTGGAGGCTGAGGCAGTATTGCTTTGAAGAAAACGGTAGGATAGTACGATTTTAAACACATTTTGACAGAATAGGAAGGCATAACATCGTAGGACAACATGTTTTTTCAGGAAAGTTTTATTTTCTCTTTCTCATGCTATCACGATACATAAATTAATTAATTTACTACTTTCGTAAAAGAAATAAACAAACACTAAGCTGTCCTAAAGACACTAGATGTGATAAAAATAATCTATCCCGGATTCGGTATAAGTGCAAAAAATACGCCTAAGTCACTCAACAGCGTCTCTAGAACAAATTCTATGTTGACCGGTCATGCCTAAACAATTATCGCTTTAAAACGTTTTAGTGCGTCAATTGCGACTGAAAATTTCTTCAATGATATGATTGCTAAAAATTTAATTGACGACACATATTTTTTCGAGGTAAATTACATAAATCGTAAAACAAAACTAACATTTTATTTTTTCCTATCCAGCGGCAAAAAAAAATTTTTCTGCATATCGATACCTCACTTTTTTTCAATTTATTTGAAAACAATTTTTTTAAATTAAAACAACGCATGAAATTTTGCTGCCAAATTACCTACTTTTGAAAATATTTAAGAGTTAAATAAAATATCTAAATTAATGTAGCAAAAATGAAAGACACAAAAATATACTCCAATGAATTCACACTTCACTTGGGACAATAGTTCTCCTTTTATTAAATTCGAAATCTCAGCAGCACTTCGATGTATTAAAATATGTCAGCATCAACATCTCCGGTTGTACACCTAGGTCCTAATCGGTCACTTCTCAGGTGCGTCTTCTCCGATATTTCAATGCCTCATTACCCTTCCTGTTGCGTTTATTCGAGTAGTATACGGTACTTCAATTTTTATTCATCCTTCGCTATGTTTCCGCTACTGTTAAGCCTGCCCCCAACAAGCTGACTACTTATCCCTCTTTCGCCTGACGACAAAGGTATCTTCAATCAAGATGGGAAAACATCCTTCTCGATCGAAAGGAAAACGCGTTCTGGCAATGTGCACGGCAGTCCTTCCGGAGAAGGTAAAACTTCTTCAAAACCAACTGCATTCAAATTCGTGGCCCATCGAATATTCTGGCTGATTGTCTTGTTTACTTAAAGAGAGAGCTTGCTTTGGCCCTAGTGATGATCGTTGAGATAGGCGAAGGAAAATTCAGAGGAGCGTTCCCAATGTGCGCTTATGATGCCGTCGAATGCGTCTCTATTCTACGGATTTCATCGCGAGTCATGCTTTGGGTTGCGGGAGACTCAGGTCGCGTACTTGGACGGCGAAGGCAGGAAATGGTTTGCCTTGTTTGAATTTCCCTCACTGACCAAAGAATAGCAACCCACTGGAAAGGAAACCCACTAACCCGCGGAGCGATAGTGGCGGCGCAAACTTTGTCGGGATACTTTTTTCCCCCATAGTACATACAAAGAAGACGCTAAACGCAAGGGTCACGCACCAGTTTTTAAGTGTCATTCACCATGGTTAAATTCCCCATCTGAAGTGGAGTGAACAGCAGCATCATTCCAGTGTGGTTCCAGATATCAACGGATTATTTTGCGCCGTATAATCAAATAACCCGGTCGCAAGACTGCGCAGTTGCCGCCGAGAAAATGGAGAAGCTTATTAGAGGAAGGAACGCGTTGAAAATACAGATTACTAGGTTGATGACCGACATCGAGAAGCTTCTTTACCTCAAGGATGAAGAACCTGATCATCTTGCCTTGGAAGTCGAGCTCACCCTGATGAACGACGTTGTGAGGGAATGGGAGGAGATATGTCACACCATACTAAAGGAATTAGAGGAATCAGAAGCATCCGAAGAAGCCTTGGCAGATGAAATGCAAGTAGTAATGAATTTACGACGACGATTCACCGTAGTTCAACGGAAGTGTGAGAGAATAATCAAGCCTATTCAGACTTCTGAAACGTCCTTAACGGAAATGGACACCATTAGCAACACAGGATCAGTTAGCAAAAGAAGGCTCAAACTCCCCAAGATTGAGCTCCAGAAGTTTGACGGGAAGTTGAAGTCATGGCTTGGATGGTGGTCTCATTTTCGAAAAATTCATGACGACGATACACTCACAGATTCAGACAAGGTGGAGTATCTATCACAGGCTACGGAGAAGGGGACAGAAGCTGAGGAGTTGGTGGAAAGTTATCCAGCCGATGCCAAAAACTACCCCAATGTCATAGGTGCCTTAAAAGAACGTTTCGGAAGGAAAGATTTGTTGGTACAAGTTTACATTCGAGAGCTCTTGAATTTGGTTATCACGAATACAAATGGAAAGGAAGAAATGAGCCTTTCGTCATGCTACTTCAAACTCAATTCTCATCTGCGATCACTGGAAGCTTTGAAGTTAGGGAAAGTGGATCCGGAGACGTTTATCTTCCCACTTGTGGAGTCAGGCCTTAGTGAAGAAATTCTTCGTCCTTGGCATAGAAGCTCATTTAGCAAAACTGAAGGCAACCAACTCAAGGCGCTAATGGAATTTATGAGAGTGGAGGTACGAAGTGTCCAGCAGACCTACCTGGCTAAAGCAGGATTCCACTCCAGTGAACCTGTCACCTCTCAATCTACGAAAGGAGGAATGACAAAAAAGGGAAACTGGAAGTCCAGGAAGGAAGATGATATTCCTACAGCAGCAGGTCTAGTAGCCAGTCCCGCTCCTCAACGACATTCTTGTGGATTCTGTAATGGAGGACATGAAACTATGGCATGCGTCAAGGCTCAGGCAATGAATTTGGATGAAAGAAAACAGAAATTGGGAGAGAAGAAAGTATGTTACGCGTGTTTCCGGGGAAAGCATAAGAGCAGGGACTGTCGCAGTCATGTGAAGTGTATTGTGTGCCAAGGAAAACACTATCCTCTTCTCTGCCTACAATAAACTCATTACAAGAGTCAAAGACTGGAAAAAAGGAGATACTATCACAAGATGTTCCCCTCACAGCTAACAATCTGAATCGTTGTGCTAAGGATGTACTTCTGAACACTATACAAGTTCGAGTCGTGGGAGAAAAAGGCTCGTCTATAGTCAGGCTCGTGGGAGAAACCAGTAATCAAAGCAGCTACATAAAGGCTTCTACTGCAACTCCAATTCAGGCAAAAAGAATTGGAAGCGAATTGCTCAGGAACGTGTTGTTTAGATATCAAGTTACGGCCCCAGTCAAGCACCCGATAGTTCAAATATGACTGGAGTCTCTTCAAAACAAAAGTCAGAAAACGTTCGAGCTACTACAACGGGAGAATATCTGCGTAGATCTACCCAAGGTGCCCCATGGACAGTGGATCATCGATCTAGCTAATGTGGGGATTCATATAAATGATGTTGGTGAGAGATACGAAAAAAATCCAAACACTCATCGGCAATGACTATTGGGATTCCATTTTAACCGGAAATTGGTTCAAACTGGACTGTGGATTAACTGCAAGAGAAACAATCTTTGGTTGGACGCTGGGAGGACCCGTTCCTGATGTACCAAGGATCGTCAGTTGTAACTTTTCGTGTTCCATAGTCAGCAGCATGATGGCTAACAATCCGAGCATCACGGATTTATGGAATCTCGAAACAATTGGGATATCAGATCCCGTGGCGGTCAAGTCAGCAGCAGAGGAAGATGCCGAAGCGATTTCTTATTACAAGTCGACCGTACGGAAGGAAGAGATGAACGGGCGATACAATGTAGCCCTTCCTTGGAAGCAGCCCAAGTCAACACTTCCTACAAATCGTCAAGTAGCAGAGAAACGATTGAGGTCAGCTACGGCGAAGTTGGAGAAAACAGGAAAGTGAGAGAACTACGACTGCATTTTCAAAGATTGGGAGAAAGAAAACTTCATCAAAACTGGATGATGGTGACAATGGACACTTTATTCCCCATCGACCAGTGTTCAAGGAAAGTCTCACTACTCCAGTTCGACCGGTGTTCGACGCTTCGTGTAGAATTGGACGGCTTCCCTCTCTCAATGACTGCTTATACAAAGGTCCTAATCTCATTGAGCTCATCCCAGCATTACTTCTCCGGTTTCGGCTTCACAAGGTTGGAATTTACGCTGACATCCGGAAAGCATTCCAGATGATTGGGTGAAAGAGCAGGACCAAAACTATCAGAAGTTTCTCTGGTGGGAAGACTCAACCTGTGAAAGAATCAAGGTCTTCCAGCACCTCCGAGTGGTTTTTGGCGTAAGTAGCAGCCCGTTTATTCTCATGGCTCCTTTATTACATCACTTGGAGACGCAACCAGAGAAAAATGTGAAGACAGCTGAAATACTGCGATACTCTTTCTATGTGGACAACTGCCTCGTTTCCCTCCCCTCACTACAACAAGCAAAGACGTTCAAGGAAGAAGCTGTAGGAATCATGGCTGATGCAAGGATGGAATTGCGTCAATGGGCCTTTACAGGAAGAGATTAAACTTCAGCTGATCTAGGAATGCCTGGGATACTACCAGTATTGGGGCTGATGTGGAATCGAGAAGAAGACTACTTGACATTAGATATCAAGTCACAGGAGGAGTTCATATTCATGTCAAAACGACACATGCTCTCCATTGTCACACAAGTGTTTGATCCAGTTGGATTCACCGCACCAGCTCTACTTCTGCCAAAGCTACTCTCTACCTACTCAAGCCGATAAGGATTACACACTACTGTCAACTTCACCCCGATTCCAAGGAAGAGATTCACATTTTCTGCGACGCAAGTGGACAGGCATACGCCACTGTTATCTACCTCCGATCTGAATACGAAGGAGAAGTCAAAGTCAAACTTCTCAATGCAAAATCGCGTCTTGCTCCAGTCAAGAAGCCAACAATCAACAGATTAGAGTTGTTAGCAGCATTGTTGGGAGCCAGGATGGCAAGACCGGTGAAGGAAGTGCTAGGAAAGGACATCCCTTTTCACTATTGGAGTGATTCAACTACAGTTCTGGCTTGGATCAAAAGAGGAAACGAGTGGGAGAAGTTTGTGTCGAACCGCGTCAAGGAAATTCTCGACACCACCACTACCAGGCAATGGAATCATGTGCCTGGAGAAGACAACCCAGCAGATCTGCCTTCACGAGGGTGTACTCCGGCAAAATTGGTGGAATCAAAGTGGTGGGAAGGACCTAAATGGTTAACATTGACTGGGGAACATTGGCCGTGTCATACATCAGCTGAAATTAACGAGGATGAAATCAATAAGGAACGGAAGAAAATGACCGTATCAATGATCTCTACTGCATTTCCGACTCCAAGATTTTCCTCTTGTCAGAAGAATGTAACAGTCTGGGCATGGGTCAATCGCTTCACTTACAATTGTCGTAACAAGAAAAGGATTACTTCACCCATCATATCAACGAAGGAACTTCGACTAGTAGAGAAGACAGTATTGAAGGAGATTCAATGTCAAGCCTATGGTCAAGGAGGAGTTCCTAAAAACTTACTCACGGTGATGGGGACCGATGGATTGTTGCGAATTATGTCAAAATTAGTACACCGGGAAGATACAACTGATTTCATCTCCCCTATTCTCTTACCACAGCATCGTCCATTAGTTATTACTTATTTATTCTTATTCGGGATATTCACCTCTTCAACTGTCATGCAGGGATTCAGACTACTGTGGGAAAACTGAGGGAGAAATATTGGGTACCCAGTGCTAGGAAGACTGTCACTAGAATCATTCACCAATGTTCGGCTTGTAGGAGGCACGAAGCAAAAGCGTTTGAGGTTGAGACGGCAACACTCCCAGTTGCTCGTGTGCAAGACAGTAAAGTATTTCAGACCACGGGAGTAGATCTGGCTGGTCCACTTATCATTCGAGATGGACAGAAGGTTTGGATCGTGATCTACACTTGTGCGGTCTATAGATGTGTATCACTGGATGTCATTACGGGATTATCAACCGAGACATTTCTCAACTCTCTGGAACGTTTCGTGGCCAACTACGGAAGACCGAATACTGTCTACAGCGACAACGGTACTAACTTCATTGGTGCAAAGAACATATTCGACAAACTGAATATGGAAGAAGTCGCAAAAATAAGTCAAGTCAAGAAATTGCAGTGGATACTAAACTGTGAAGCAGCACCATGGTGGGGTGGATTCTGGGAACGACTCATAAGGAGTGTCAAGGGCCTCATGAAGAGGATGATTGGCAAGAGCAAGTTGTCATTTGATGAGTTACGCACCTGCATCGCAAGCATGGCTGCCACCATCAATGACCGTCCACTTACAACCATTACCGAAGATGGAAATGATCTTGTGTCTCTCTCTCCAGCCATGTTTTTAAGACATATAATGCCTGGAGGTTTCCCGGAAGGAAATTTTGCCAATGGGCTGGAACAAAGCTACCGAAAAATGCATAATCTTCAAACCCAGCTGAAGGATCGTTTTCGAAAAGAGTACCTGTCCCTTCTCATCCAGAAGAGGAAGAAAGTTAACATTCGACCCACTGCTGTGGGAGATGGGGTACTCGTTGGATGTGACAACAAGAAGAGGTTCGAGTGGCCCCTTGGGAAAATTGAGGAGCTCTTCAGTGGAAAAGATGGGATCGTGAGGTCTGCAAAAATCAAGATTTATAGCGGTAAGGGGATTATCTACATAAATCGTCCCTTACACCGTCTGTACCCGCTGGAGATTTCTCAACAAGAAGGTGCAGCAATGTCGACGACAACACCTATATTAGAAGAAACCTCGTCGACTTCAATGGAACAGCCTGTCAAGAAGGCTGAGAACAAAGAGGAGTTCATCATTACACGTGGTGGAAGAAAAGTGAAAAAGCTTAGTCGCTACTCTTCCTGGTTTGGAGTAATCATCACATGAAATTCTTAAAGAAGTATTTAATTCATCAAGCTATTCTTTTTTGGATATAATTCCCAACAAATTGTAAATAAGGTTAGGAATTAGTGGGAGGATGAAGAATCAACTTGAAATTATCCAAGTGAACTTGTTTATTTTAGTTGCTATGATATGAATTTGTTTATTTAATCTTTATTAACAAAAAAAAAACGGAACCCTGAATGTATCAGTCGAAACTTGAAATCTCTCTGTCGGGTAGGCGAGTGGATTTTACACCGTGGGACGTATTTCTGGTTCCAGCTGTCGACGTGTGAGGTGACCTTGGGGCGCGGCTTTGAGCGCTGATACGTCGCAGGCTGCTAGCAGGTAGCAAATTACCTTGCTAGAAGGTAGTGCTTGGCTTAAATAAGGATTATTACCCTATCAAACGAAGGAACCTTCCGAACTTAGGTATTTTAAATGAGTGATTATTAAGAGATGTTTCCCTGAGCTCTGTACCTCATGCGTGCATTGGTAATCTCAGACAATGTAAAACTCCTATCTACTCGTATAGAAACTATGTCCCTTTGACGTCACGTGTAGTGGAATCGCATGGTCGCCAATCTGGCCTTTTTCAAATGGGGTTAAAATTGTTCATTAACATTCGTCTGAACTGGGATTTCTAAAACCAAATAAATTGAATGAATACACTAATGGTGGGTAATGAATCGCAATCAATGCCTTCCGTTTTCTTTGATGAAGGAATTTACCGTATTGCCTTTTCACATGTCATTAAGAATCACGCTGCAAGGCGACAGCGACTCCAGCAAAGTGAATCATACCTAAGCAGGAAGTCAATCCTAATCTATCTCTCGTAAAAATGAATGGAATGGATAAGGAATCCTTTGTTTTCAGAGGTTAAAGGAAATTTACGGGAACACGTCCTCTGAACCCCAGTGTTTACAATATCACGCAGAACAAAGAAGGCTGGTGTATCAAGTAATTTCTGAGTCGCGGCGATAAAAACATGTTGTGCCGGAGTTTCGGTGATTGTCTTTTTATGGATTCAACCATCCCCGAGTCCTGAAATTAAGGCTTAGGGTGCAGGCGGCTCCCCCAAAAAACATTCACGGCAAAACACAATTTCTCTTCGTAGCCATTTGCTGCGATGTTTTCTGCTGAAGTATTCCTCTCCGTTTTATCATTTGCATTGCGGATTAGACAGTTGTTTAATTAGGAATACACTTTGGAGGGGAATGGGGGAGCGACCCCCCCAGGCTTCGGGACAGGTCCGGGAAAAATTTGAAAAATGACATGCCTGGAAATACATTTTACCTTATATTAAACTATAAGCAGATGGAGTAATTATACCGTGTGTTTATAAATGAATATCGGGGTTTTAACGCTTTATAATATTCATAACATTATACTTACAGTTGTAAATTATACGTCAAATGAAAGAAAAACTTGTAGAGTTTTGTTTTTTTAGCAACAATGCTCATGTGTGTGGAATGTTTCCACCGCGATCCGCTAGAAACAGGTAGTAACAAAGATGGCGACTAGTGAACAGAAAGTTTGTTCACTAGTCGCCATCATCTAGTACAAAAATGTGTTTTACAGTTTGCAAAAACTGAATCGCGGCGGAAACATTTCACACACATGTGCATTGCTGCTAAATAGCAAAACTTTTTGAGTTGCTCTTTCATTTGACATACGTCACTAGAGTAAGGGTTATAAGAGAGCTCGGTTTGCTGATCGAAAGCTTCCATTTCAAGGTGAAGCCTTCAGGCACCCTCCAATGAAAATCCTCGAAGTTCGCGGTGGCCCAAGTAAATTAACTTATACGTCCACCCTGACCGGGAATTTCACTCGCCGGTGGCTTAGTCGAGGGCGAGCCCTATCCTCACCTATCAAACCAACTTTCGGGTCAAATTAATGAGTTCGTTTCTTTTTGCTCATTTCAATGTGTAAAAAAATGTGTTCAAAGGCAAACTTGATCCAAAATGTGACGGGTTTATTACCAATTACTCTCATTATAAAGATGTGTAACTTTAATATTTTGTTCAACTCCAATTCTCTTTATTTGACTTTATAGAATAACATTCAAAGTTCAGGTCATAGACCCTCCATTTTCTGTCATCCTGAAAATTTAAGTGTGAACAAAGAGTCCTTGGAAGAAATTTATGCTCGCTGAATGTGCCCGAAAACGTACTATAATTTTCATAAAATACGAGTATTTCAAGTGATTCTGTTGCATGAACGAGAGGGAAACTAGTGTACTACATCTAAAGTATCATAAACGTATATAAGTTGAAATTCAGCTAAAACATTATCTTTAGTATCTTTGCTTAGTTATTTTATTTATTTATTTTATCATAACACTATTTTTATATGCTCTCTACTTGAAACTATTGTAACACTTGCAATTGGGGTTACCTGTTAAGGTTACATAAATTATAATTATTAGTCTTAAGTGCTGTCACTTTGCTGATTAGTATTTTCTTCCCTTAAACTGTTCAAACATCTCGTGTATGTATTAATGCCAATCATCAGCCTTACTGGATATTTTACTCCGAGGTAACCTTAAAAGCACGGGTCTGAAATGGAATCGGATGTAAAAGAAACACACCTGGCTCAAGTGGAAAAAACAGGCCTGCCTGGACCGAAATCCCTGAGTATAGGCTTGGCATGCCTAGACATCAGATCTACCCGCCTTTAAATTGTGTCCAATGGCAATTCCTTTGAAGCCCTAGGTGAGATTAAGGGCAATGTTCAATGCAATGACACCTATCCGGATCAAAACGAAGTGATTACCGATTTTCTACCTAATACGTCCTATACCGACTTGTCACTTCCCACACCATATTTCGATAAACAGCAAAATTTATGCTTTGAACCCCTTCATCCATCTCTTCGTATATTTCATAAGATTACGTTCTTTCAACGGAGGAATAGATATAAACCTTTCTTTTATATATTCCCCTGTGCAGATGCTTCCTCATTCATGTGCGTTTTGAAGTTGTCAAAAATGATACATGTGATAGTGGTCCCATATCCTAGAACTTTTTTTTTGACGGTCAATTTTCTGCGTTTTCCTCGTCATTTTTGCAACAGATGAAATACTACAGTTTTAGACACTTAGTGAAAAAGTGCCAGAAAAATGTTTAGTAACTTACGAACTTCGCCGTAGCCAACGTTTTCATTATTAGAGATCTTCATGTTTTATCGCATTTACCGCTTTACCGCTTGCGTTTTAAATAGCTACTTTTTATCTGCTTTCTTTAAATTATATTCTTGTGAAACGATAATCTTTATTTAGCAAATCAAAATAACTCAAATAGCAAACACAAATCGGGGGCAACTGTAGTGCACATAACTGGATACCTGTCACCAAGCAGTAGACTGTTTTGTTTACATTTTGGAATTTGATTGTTTGTATTTCATATGTTATTGAATGATGAATAAACTGAGTCTGTGAGTGATATTACAGCGACGTCGCATAACACCGAACGCAACCATTTCCATAACATGACTCCCTTTTTTATTTTTGTGTTGTCAACAAGAATTGTTGTCCATTATTACTTGGATCACATTGTTTTTTCCCCGTCGTCAAGGAGAACTTACACTAGGAAATAAGTTTCAACAAAACTCTACAGCCATTAGTAACAAAAGCAAAAATTTCCAAAAGAAAAAGCAAATTGCATCCTAGGATATATCATAACCAATTTCTCTCCTAGTATTTCCTATTTGAATTAAAATTTCCAATTTGAATTTCCTAAAGTAGAACTGAGAGTATGATACGCATTTTAATAAAGCTAGAAGTTCCCGTGGAAATACCCACGTAAAGACGGTCAAAGGCTCCACTCCGCGGTGTCATAAAACGACCGTTTTCGAAGTAGAATCCTTAGGGTCAGGGATCTGAGAGTGAAGAAGGTATAAGGATCTCAGCTGGTATCTTTCTGGTAGGTCTTTTTGTATGAGTCCCAGGAAAAAAACTCACTTTTTCGAGGTTTGAACGCTTTTGAAGAAGTATGGTCTTCGATCGTATACAAAGAAAACGAAATGAACTTCGATGAAATGTGCAATTACATGGCATGAAAAACCTCCACTGTCTTCACCATAGACCATTTGAGAATCGGTGTCTTGAAGCAAAACATAAAAACGGTGAATGCAGAGCGTTAAAACCCATACAGCTTCAATAACCTTACCGCGTCGCGGCTAATCCAACTCCCGACGCGCGGAGACGAACCCGGCCGCGCGATCGAAAAATCAATGTGATTTCCGGCGACGCAAACTTATTTCAAAGGTAACTGCATAAACACCTCAATAAATCTTCAAAGAATGCTCTCATATAAGTTACTCTGCGTGACCTTGCCGAAAACCTATTTGAAACTCTACCTAAATGTAAAACTTCGTCGAAAAACAGTATCCGCCATTTTGTTACTGCACGGTAAGAATTTATGGACTGTATTCTTTAAGGTTACGGAAAAATAAAGAAAAAACACCATGGCAACAGATTACGTGGTTTTTTATTCGGCAAGAATCCACCCATAACTTCACCATCCACTTACTTTGAAAGATTTTCAGAGAAAATTGAAGACGGGCGTTGTTATGGAAATTTGCTCACGTTTGAGCCTCTGTATCTCAGAAACGGGTAAAATCAATGTCAAATGAAGTACATATCAATATATTTCAATCGTTTTTGAGTATACCTGCGAAGTTTCAAGGTTATAACTAAAAAAAAAGCCATCTTGTAATTTTGTCCGGCTTTTTCCGATTTCCGCCCACTGTGCGCCGCCGCGATAGGAGCCCGACGACGCCACCTGGGACGGGGTAGGGAAGGAAGGGATGGGACGAGGAATCCCGCACCGTCACAAAGGCGGGCGGGTCCTACCACCAGCGAAACCAGGCAACAGCCATTGCTGTGCCAGCGATTTTAGAGGAATATCCTATGAGGAAGAAGGATCCAACGATCAAATCGCTTGATGATAGCCGATGCCAGTATGAATCAAAATTACTGATGATGTTTATGGTCGAAAAAGCAACATTTCCTGAAATACAAAAAGTTTGAGCCAAACGCTCCGATTGGCGGAGAGTTTATGCTGTTGCCGAATGTCCTGGATACATCGGCTATACAAAGCATTCGAAGCGAAGTCCTGAGCATGCGGCAACAGGGCAAACTCCAGTCCAATCGGAGCGCTCGACACAGTGTCTGTGGTATAAAAATGTTGCGTTTTCGACCGGAATTTAATCAGTGGAGATACGT
The DNA here is from genome assembly GCF_921293095.1 of Ischnura elegans. Lineage (NCBI taxonomy): Eukaryota > Metazoa > Arthropoda > Insecta > Odonata > Coenagrionidae > Ischnura > Ischnura elegans. Next base: position 136,356,669 of record NC_060249.1, read on the forward strand.
GAAAATAGCACCTTCAATTACAGCTTATTGCATTTTGTAGCATCTATTTTTTCTTTATTTTGATAATGTAGCACTAGTAATTGACGACAGTGTGTGTATGTAAAGTGTGATGAAACAGTTATTTGAAAAAATACGGAATAGTTTAAATAATTAATGGGTATAACAATAATAAATTAAGGAATAAGACATAAAGTCATTTATGTTAATTTACAAACTAACTTAAAAAAAAATAAAAATGATTTCACATAACCTTTACCTATGAATGAAGAAATTTTATTCTTGTAATTATATGAATTACCATTCATTGCGACATCTTCATTTTATGGCCGAATTTCCAGTACTCTCTATTCATTGAGGAGGAGCGATAGAGTTTTGTTTTGACCGTACCGTGAATTATAGAGTGCGGTCGAATTTTCCGATTGTCTTATGAAAAAATATATTTCCAGTAAGCCGCGTAATGCTTACAAAAATTTACCTCATATACAGCAGACATTTTCTTTTCACTTTCTTACGAAGCATTTACTTCCATGATTGTTGCATGATTGAAATGTGTATCAAAGATGGACTTCTGAAGGAGTCTTCGCAGCAAAAGAAAAGTAAATGAGTTTAATGTTGGACATTAAATATTTTGCGGAAAACGATTCGGACACAAAAATGGAGTGGACAGGTTAAAGACTGCAAGGTATAGCATGTGTGTTTCAGAGAAGAGGAGAATTATGCAGGAATTGATTATGAAAGCTAGCATCAAAGATCGGATTTGAACAAAAGAAATATTCGTTAGAATTAGAATAAATAAATTGGAGAATCCATAGATTGATTATTCCTGAACGAGATATTCACAAGGAAAAATATATCAGTTCATGAAACGTATCAACTTTCAGCAAGGAAATATTAATAATAATTCTATTACCACGGAAACAAATTCTAGATAAAATTCATTACCTCCTATTAATTCAAAAATAGAGTCGAATTCCATTAAGTTCCTTTCCAACCATTCAAATTTCCGTAATCTTTCGAGTTTCCTAAATAACTTTTCAATATGTGAAAATTATAATAATTTTCTCATTCTCATTTTTTGTCAGTTGATAAAATTGAAAAACATTTACCTAACGCTTAGTTCAAATACATCTATTTTGATAAAGACCAAATTTTTAATTGATGTTGTTAATCAAATATGCGTTCATATGGATCATCTTTGTGATTAAAAATTAAGTTAAGACATTATGAAGCTAAAAAAAACTCTATTTACTCCTCTCATTTCACTATGAAAGAAATCGTTTACTGAACAAATTAATCAATTTCTACGGATAACTACATGAATGACATTAATGAACCTTAAAATGGCCATAACATATTCCGTTACCTAAATCAATCTGCTTCGCATTTCTTTTCAATTGCAGTATGTTACAAGTTGCTCCAATATAATCCTCGGGAAACTATTATTGGGCGTAGAATATTGAGCAAAGCATTGCAACACTGAACCGAAACAAATAAACGATTTCTCGGAGGTGGCTCAAAAAGTGCTTTCATTCTGCTTTGGGGAACTCTATACGAGTTTTCCCTTGAAGAGGAGAAGAAGTGTAGGCCGTGACACATCGCACATGCAGCTAATGGTTAGGGGCCAATAAGCGGTGCTGGACGACGAGGAACTGGTAGTCAAAATTCACTCCACAGTCAACTGCCCAAATGGCTATGCAATATGGTGGTTGAATTTCTACAAATAAATGAGCGCGTAAGAATTCAATTGCCGTGCAACATCCTATGGACTTATTGATAGGTATTGCGAAGTTTTAAGATCAGAAAAATGTTTACAGTGTGTGTGTGTGCGTGTGTGCAGCATCAAGTCATCCGTCACTGGGACTTGATCCGTGGAACCTCTGCTTCGAAGCATGATACTTTACCCACTACACCACCGGAACGATTGGGTTTTACGGCAGTCTCAATGCCCGATATGTAGGCTGTGTCCGATGATGTCCCGAGGAGAGTAGATTCTTTTCTAGGTGAATCGAGGGCGAAGCATACTTCGGAGAATATGGCGAAGAATTCGTAGCTGGATCTTTTGCGCCTTGTCATAATTCGACGGGTATGATTATTTCCCCGGTATAAGGGATACATTGCTTTTAAAACTCCCGATTGTATGAGAGCATTGCGAGGGCAAAATTTTGGAAGACAAGTAGTTCCTGAACTGGCCGCTCTCAGACGCCAACGAGCTTTGCGTTAATTTTTTCCGCCACTGTACAATCGAAGGAATGCTTTTTAGATTTGATACACATTTTAATATTTTTATATATATTATAAATCATTTTTATGGGCTTTCAAGTTGCTTTTTTTTAAATATCTTTACATGCTCAGGACCTAAACTGTTACGCTTGGGTTTGGAAATGAAAATAGGAAAAATCTTCGGATAAACCAGTGACCAGTGGCGTAGGACAAAAATCGCATTCGACGACACATTCGAATAGAGAATCGGAACTCTTTTTACCCTTATGGAGCGTTGCAATCACTGAAGCTATTATATAAGATTTCGGATCCACATCCAATGTCTTCCGCGACTTTGGATCCGATGTATCCGATGAAGGGCGGATATCCGCGGATATTTGGATCCAAGGTATACGATCCGACCATCCCTAGAATAAATACATCGCTATGTGACGATCGCCGCAAAATCATTGGGATTATTTGTAGCACACCCTGAAGAAAAATGTCGGTAATGTCCGGTTTTTTCCTTGCGAACAGTGGCGAAGAGTAGAATTCTCTGGTAAGATTTCCCAAATATCCCTCCGACGCTTCGTTGAGCGAACAGATTTTCATTGGTTTGCATTGCATCTCTGAATCCGTTACTACGATGGAAGGCTCATCGAAAAGTTAGGATTAATGGAAAAACTTACCCGTTTTTAAACCCGAGATTATTCTTCACTGCCTTTTTTTTATCATTTTGAGGTCGCTATGGATTCATAAAAATGCAGTATTATTACGTTTCCTCGCTCATTGCCTCAGCGAATCAACGCAAAGGTTGTCTAGGATGGAGGATAGGGATCTCGCATCGTTGCAGATCGCGGGACATTGAATGTCGCACACACAATCAGCAACTCTAGTTAACAGTACATTCTTAATGCCACGACAATAACTTGGCTCATGAAAGTGGCCGTAAGGAAGCGGTTTCACTATCAGTTTACTTTTTTCTCCGAGATGGCGATGTTTATTTGTCTTGAGTTCCCAGAATTGTTTAAATAAACCCTTGCATTTTTTCACGACTGTAAAATTATTTCCCGACCAAGGTTTCCATATTACTACATCATCTTCAAGGCTCAAAATGGTTCAAAGTTACAAAACATTTGTTATCTTGAAGATGATGTAGTAATGTGGCGCGCAGCTCGGAATTAAGGTTAAGGGGGGGTTTAGGAGCAACTAATACTGGGGGTATGGCATACGGGATTTGCGGGTGGCTTCCCCCAGAAAAGTTTTAAGATAAATGGTTCAAAATGGTGAGTTTTACGGCTTTCTGGGGGATATTTTGTTAACCCTTACACTATTCCATAAGTAATATTTATCCAATTAAGTGAAACGGATTAAACTTTAAAATTTCTCTGAGTTCTGGGGGGGTTTTATCCCCCAAACACCCCCTTCCTTGCTGCGTCTTTGGTAGTAACATCAAAACCTAGGTCGGAATTAATTTCATGGTTGCGGAAAATTGCAAGTGCTTATTTTAATAAGGAACAATTCCACTCCATCAGGCTTTGGTCTTGGGATTTTATACTACCCGAATGGGGGTTGCTTCGGATAAGCTCCGACAAAATTGTGGTCCAAGTGTCGGCCTTTGAGGAGACATGGTGGGTGATAATTCAAATGATAAACTCCGGCTGGAGTGACATTATTGGACCATTGTTTCTGAATGGAGTCCCACTTAGACCCAAGTCCCGAGGGTCGTAAAATGTATGGCGGTCTTCACGCCACCTACCCTCGTTATGATGTCCCCAGATATTATTTCCCACGACCCTCTTCATTGTTGCCGTCCAGAAGGATTCTCTATCCCCCTTGAATGTCTTGCTCTTATATTCACGTGTCTCTTTTATTTATTTGCCACAGAACGGTTAACCGAGGGTGTATACATGAATGCCTCCACTGCATCAACGCTCAACAATTACCCACCGAATCAACTTCGTGCTAGATGAGCGGATTTGATTCGGTGGCTGATTGTTGAGCGTTTTTGAAGTGGAGGTATCCATTTACCACAAGAGAAAACTGTAAAAAACCTCGGTGTTACGTTTGATGGAACCCTTAGCTGTGTGCCTCAAACCCACTATGCGAGGCGTAAATTCTTAGGATCTCTACGTAGACTCATCAGAGCTAGAGAAATATGCACGCATTTCTCTAGTAAGGCCACTAGTCTTCCCTCGCCTGGATTATCGTTCAGCCTTGTTCCGTAATCCCCATAATTATTGTGTTTGTTTTCCTTTCACCCAGAACCAAATGATTAGTCTGCGCCCAACTGCTAATTCTCTCGATTTACTCATCGATAAGTGAGATTAACGCTATAACGATATATTTAAAGTACTACGCCAATAAAAGTAAAATGATAAATTTTTTTCTGTTCATTTTTTCTATGGCATTGTCAAGAAAAAATAGCTCCATTCTTTTATCCGCATATCCTATCTTCTATATCCAACTACTGCAATGAAAATACCTATCTCGCCGCTTCTTTTGTGCTGCTAATTTTACGGGCTTGTACCAAGTTATTTTTTCGGTATAAAAAAGTCTTCCTCGAATTAAGTACTTGAAAAAACTTCAAAACTCATGGGATGAATTAAAAAAAATATTTTAGAACTCGTTCATAATTGAAATAGTTGCATGCATTTTTGTAAGATTTTCCTCTCCTTTCCATACACTATGTGTCTCAAGTGACCGAGAATTTGGGAAAAATATTTTTCTGTTGCTGTTCGGATACATATTTTGCCCCTTTATCATACCATACCCATAGGCACTAACGTCACGATCTTGTGTCTACGCAACGCAGCAATCACCATTTTCTTTTAGTAGATTTTATTGCTGTTACCTCTCATAAATTATTTACCGTATTTAGCTTAAATAAATATCATGCGAGCTTTAAATACTTGCTTACAACCCTTTTTTCCATACAATGCGAAAGTTTCAATAAAGTATTAGTGGTGATAGTGAAAAGTGATGGTGATAAATAGTCTCGGTAATTTCCATGCTACCAGAAATTTCTTCAAAGTAAAGAAATAAATTTTACTTATCATCAAAATCAATACAAATCCAGTTAATAGTAGCGGGCGTAACTTGGTGGAAATCCATACTCGAAGGAATAGAAGGATCAAAAACTTTGCTATTTCCACATAGTAATTTATTGACACCAACCATGGTTTTGTTACAGAGTAACATTATCAAGGTGAAAAATACAGGTAAAAGGACAGTATGTATAGCAGAAGGTTGGGTAGGGAAATTACCGGGAGCCGTTGGTTAGGGGGAGGTAGGGGTTGGGTTTGGAGTTAGGTTAGCGTCACTGTGGGTGGAGGGGTGGTCGAGTAAGTGGGAAAGTGGAGGAGGGGGGAGCGAGAAGGGTAAAGGTGGTCGTTAACCAAGTATGAGTCCCTGTGGCTTAAAATTTCCAGCCCTTCCAAGGCGTCTAATCTCCGTCCTTTCTTCTCAAAGTGCTGAATAGTAGGGATGAAGTCACTAATGTGCCCCATGTCGATGAGGTGTTTGGCAAATTGTGAATGATCTTTCCCCTGCCTATGACACATCTGGTGCTGGGCCACCGTGGTGGAAAAACTCCTCCCTGTTTGGCCGATGTAAATCGCGTCGCAGTCGGCGCAATTGAGGCGATATACTCCGCTCCGTTCCTCCGGGATATCCCTGTCCTTTGGTGACCCCAGCATGCTCCTTAGTGTGTTGTGGTTATAAAAGGCTGGCCTTATTTTTTCTTTGGGAAGTAGACTTTGCACTCTCAATGACAAATTCCCAAGGAAGGGTATCCGGCACCATTTAGGAGATCCCTCCGGGGAATCATGCGTTTTATATATTAGACGTCTTGTCATCTGAGTTCTTATTCGCCGTAAAATGGTGTCCATTAATTTTTCTTCGTAGCCATTGTTTACAGAAGTGTTCATTGTTATGGTGCGGAGTTCATTCGCCATGTTACTTTCCGACATAGGAATGTGGCATACCCTATGTATCAGCGATTTGAGGGCTGCTGTTTTTTTGTTGAATGCGGTGTCTGGAGCGCTCGTGGATGATGGTGTCGGAAAAGCATTGTTTCCTGTAAATGGAAAGGTCGAACTTATGATTTATGATTCTAATGGAGAGGTACAAGTAATTCAGTACGCCTTCCTTCTCGGTTTCCATGTGAATTTGAATTGTTTATCCTGAGAATTGAGCACTCTGAGAAATTGCGATAACTGTCTTAACGTACCTTGCCACACACAAAACATATCATCTACGTATCGGTGTCATTTTACTATGTTTTTTAGTAAGGGATTTTTACTACAGAACAGAAGTTTCTAAAATTGTTCATATAAATTTCTTCTAGGATGGGGGACAAAGGTGATCCCATGGCAAGGCCATCTAATTGTTTGTAGTGCTTCCCATTGAAGAAAAAACTGTTTTGGTTAGTGCACGAATTTAGAAGATCACACAGTTCACTAGTCACTGGGTACGGTGTGCCTGCCTTGATGAGGGTCAGTTCTGTTAATTACACAGCTTCCTTTGTAGGGATACTCGGAAATAGATTGACTACGACGAATGACACTAATATACACTTATGTTGTAGCACTTGTTTTGAGAGCAGGCTTGCCAGTTCACATGAATTTTTCACACCATACTTGGGGGAAAATTTAGAATGAATAGATTTTAGAATGTTCACAATACAAAACCTGAAACCCGCAAAATAGCCTCGCATTCTCTTTCAGACATCAAGTGCCTCAAAGAAGTTTAGCCTAATATTCTTGCAACCATGGGCGTACCCAGTGTTGGGGGGAATTGCCCCCCCCCCAATTACCAATTGCCCCCCAGAACCAAAAATCGCAAAGTATTTAAGCAAAATCAAGACTGGATTGAAACAAAAGTTTTGAACAAATTTTCTGTAAACCCACGAAGAGTAGAAGAAGTAGTATTAGAAATGTAACTAAAATAAATATCGTACTTTTTCAAGCAAATAATTTTAAGAACTAATAGAGCGCTGTTATAATTTTCTTCAAATGTTGGTTTCAATTGTTGGTTGGTTTGAACGACCATGGCTTGCCCCCCCTTCTCCCTTGTTTTGATCCTGGGTATGCCCTTGCTTGCAACGCCTTCTGTTACACATTCATTCAGTGTTTTTCTCTCCTCACCTTATAGCAATCGTTAGGAAAATCTCAAATTTCTCAAAATTCACACATTTCTCATGCTGTCGCCTACCATAAAACCGCTAGACTTCTTGTATTGTAATTATTTGCGTATTTTTGTTTTAAAAATCATTTTATGACTTAGAGGGGGATGAAAAATACTTCCTTTCCAGTTTCTTCAATCGAAATGCACTGGTTTTCCGATCCTATCCAATCATCTTTTTAATTTTACCTCCGCTTCCGACTTACCCCACCATATGTTTCTTCCCCTCCACACTCTGCCTTTTATTCCTGTACTATCTCACCGCTTCCACATTTACCACATTGCCAGTGTAGGAAAACCCATTCCCCAATCCTCCCGAAAAATCTAACGTAACATCGCAGAATATTTTCTAATCTTCCGTTTGTACAGGTCAATGCCTGCGATGAGAATCCTTATGGTATTTTAAGCACCTGCTGGGAAAGGACGGTAGAAAAAGCAATTGCGCTCTGTGTGTTTGAGCGATTTAACGTGAAGGAACGATTTAACTCCCTTTCTTTTGTTGGCACATGTAGACGTATATTCGTGGCTTTACGAGAATCGAACGGCACACTTAAGGTCGTCTTGTCCGAGAAATAGCCTCCCATTTAGCCCATCCTCTTACTCTTTCAATCTGTCTGTGACCTCCAAGAACTCCGCGATTTAATCTAACGAAGTCGTTGCCTTTGTTCTCGGGTGAAGTTTGAGCTACAAATGGCGAAATTAAGTGGTGATGGAATTAATAGGGGTAATTACGTTTCGTTTTCACGCTGATTTGGTCGTTCCTAACGGTTATGGATGACTTTTTTTTTACTCTTCGTAGGTGTAATATAGATTTTTATCGAAGACAAGTCCTCATATATCTATGGCTGCTCATCTTATTTGCCTCATTCTAAGCCTTGCTAAGGGTACCTACGTGTGGTAAATCTCTTATGGGAAATAATATCTCTTTTTTAAGGAACCTTTCAATTTTATGTTGGCTTATGTTATTTTAGCTAGAAAGACGGCTATTCCGGCCCACAAAGCGTTCATGTCTATTACTTGCACTAGCATCCAGGAAACAAAATGGTTTTCTCCCTATTTTCCCCGGGATAAATTTTCGTTTACGTCCAGTCTTTCAAGGTTTCCACCGTTAAAATATTAATATAAAAAGCAGCAGGGAATGCTTGTGAATTTTAACCGAGGGAGATATTCTATCCAATTGAAATAATAATTTGTGGAGTTAAAGTCCACGGGATGTTCGTCGCATTTGATGAATCAATTTGTTGTAGGGTGAAATAGCTCCTGGTAGTTTACTAGACTCACGCATACCTAGAACATCCCATGTATATCTTCTTTCTAATGACATATTTTCTCTCTTGGATTTTATATCTTGCAAGTAATACTCTTCGTCTCTCCTATCCACATGCTCAATCTTGACTTCTCCCATTTCTTCGAATATGACGTTCATTTCGGTTCTAAAAACATATATCCCCTTGCCAAATTCCTGAATTCAACTTGCTTTCATGATATAGTGTTTGTATTTATCTCAGCTTCTGGGAAAACCATTGTGCCTTGTCTCTGCAAATGAAATTCATTCAGTAAGTGGTGATGATAGACTGAATACTTGATGATTCATCTTTTAGGGGCTGCATCTTTTCAATAGTTCGGAGTAATTTTCTTATCAGAGCGTGATGTTACACGAACGGGATAATTAAATGTCTCAAAAAATATATTTCCTTCGTAGTTTACATTGCCTTTAACCCTAGAAGGGCACACTGGGGTCCGGTGGACCCCAGAAGTTTTTTTCTTTGCTGTAACTTTTGTAATGCACAAAATATTGAAAGCTCTTACCAATGTAAATTTCCTTTTATATCTTAGTAAAAGTTTCTAGTGTGTGGTGATTTTTTCAACGTGCTTATTGCTTTATAATTTAATATTGAAAATGGTCTGGGGTCCATTGGACCCCAGTGTGCACTTCATGAAATTTTTTTGAAATTGCGAAAAAAAATTAACACATTTGTTTATAGCCTTTTTTGCTGCAAATTCATTTTTTATAATCGTATTTATACGTTTAAAGTAATTGAAATGCAATTTATCATTTTTTATCACTTTGGGATTTTTGAGGGCATCAACTTTTTTTGTGAAATATCTTCGTTTCCTCTTTTGCAAATAATTTAAGAATTTCGGAGTGAAAGATGTACGAACAAACTTCAATGGAATGGATTGTAGAGCAATATTTTTGAACATATATTACTCATAATAGTAAACTATTCATCAAACATTGACGTTTGAAATCATTTGGAGATCGAAAGAGAGAGCGAAAAATGGGTTTTGGATCTGCCTGGACCAAAAGGAGCAGCGCGCGACGTCAAAACTCCCCGGCAAGCTTGGGAATTACTGTTGGATAGCGCTTTACGAAATAAAATAATGACGCACACAAATGAGGAAATACAACGGCAGCGTCAAAATGTCACAATTCCTCAATCGTACCACGGTGATGTAGATGTTGAGGAGATTGGGGCTTTTTTTGGACTTCTATTTTTTTCTGGGGTGCAGAAGACGTGCAACACAAATTTGTATGAACTGTGGTCAACTGAGTTTGGATCTACGTTGTATCAATGCACCATGTCTCTCTGCACCGATTCCTGTTTTTGCTGTCAACCTTGCATTTTGATGATAAAAACACCAGAATGCAGCGTAGAACGATCGATAATTTTGCGTCAATTCGTGAAATTTGGGAAGGGTTTGTAGATAATTGCAAGAAATATTACACTCCTCATGAGCATTGTACTGTAGATGAACAACTTCTCGGTTTTCGAGGCCGTTGTCCCTTTCGGATATATATGAAAGGATAGCAAGATAAGTATGGCATAAGAATTGTAATGATGAATGATGCAAAAACGTTTTACATGGTAAATGCCTGTCCTTACATAGGAAAAGTAGTTACCAATCCAGATGAAACTGTTCCGACATATTATGTACGGACATTGTCAACACCAATTCATGGCACGAATAGAAATATTACGTGCGACAATTGGTTCACTTCTGTTGAGCTTGTAAAGAAGATGCTAAAAAATTATTCAATAACGATGGTGAAAATTCGTAAAAACAAGGGTCAAATTCCAGTGGATTTTACAAGAAGTGCTGTTGTTCAATCTTCACGATTTGCCTTTGACCCTGACATGACCCAGGTGTCTTCCACACCGAGAAGAAATAAAATAGTGCTTTTGTTGTCATCTTTTCATTTGGATGGAGCTATAAATGAAGACAATGGAAAGCCCGAGATTATTTGCATGTATAATGCCACTAAAGGAGGAACAGACACATTTGATCAACTGTGTCATGAATATACAACAGCCAGAAAAACCCTTCGATGGCCAATGCAGATTTTCTATAGTATGCTAGACCAAGCTGGTATAAACGCAATGGTTCTTTACTCTCATATTGATAGTAATGAAAAAATAAACCGGAGAACATTTTTTGAAAAACTTGGCTTTGTCACTCTTCAAACCTCATTTGCATCAACGGATTTTGAAAAAAAAACCTGCGTTCTTCAATTAGGAATACCATTGCGGAAATTTTAAAAATTGAAATATCAGCAATTGATAAACCTGAAATCCTTCAAAGCAAAATACGATGTGGCTTCTGCCCAAGGAATAGAGACAGAAAAAAAAGAATTATATGCTCATCGTGCCACGCTCCGATGTGTGACGAGCACCTAAGTTATCTGTGTACTACCTGTACTGGAGTGAGAAATTAACAACAAAGCATTTTTTTCTAAAAATTTATATTTCACCTGTAAAATAAATAATAGTAATGTACAATTTGGAGCAATAGGAAGTCCTAATAAAATTTGTGAAAAAAAATTTTAAAAAATACACAGGAAAATTTTGTTGTTTTCAATTGTTAAAATTAATACGTTTTATGGAAAGAAAAAATATGAAACATTTTTTTACATGAACTACACAATGTAATACTTAAGCTGTTAAAACTATTTGTCTGTACATCTAAAACATTCGTAAGAGTAAATAAAAGTAGGATTGGTGACTTTCTTAAAGAATTTTTATGTTTTTAGAATGAAAAATATTGTTTTACTTTCATTTTAATATGTTTAAATAAGTTATATTTACATATTTGTGTAAGAAACACTTCTATTATTGATATTTACTATACTAATAGTAAAAAAAATATCAGGATGTTGAAATTAAAAAAATTTAAAGTTATGGGGTCCGCTGGACCCCAGTGTGCACTTTATGATTGAAAAAAGAAGTGTGCACTTCTAGGGTTAAATAAGTGTGTGATATATAGTCTAGAATTGTCGATAACTTGTCGTAAAACACTGTAGTTAACACAAGATAACGTTGAAACCATTTCCACCGACCTTAGCCATTTGGCTGCACCTTACCGTGCTTAGAAAATGAGGATATTCACGAAAAAAATTGTGCTGTATTTTGTTTTTAAATTGCCACAAATATGCTGCTTTAGGCTTTGTCAGCATCATTTATCTATTAATTTATTTATAGAGGTGGTAGAAATAATCCCCCTTGCTGTAAGAGGTGGATGCCAATTGGAATTAAATATGGACACCTATTTGGTGTGTATAAGATGCAAGTACATTAAAGGGAAAAATAGGACGACATTGAAAAGATGATTTTTAACTTTTGTTCATCCTAAACTATGCTTTTATAGAAGATTTAATCCTTTTTTAAGCTGGTAGATGATATTTCTCATTAGGTTTTGACAATTCATTTGCCCTGTGTCGCTACATGGCCTCGGGTAGTTCCGAGAAAACTGTTCGATGAATGCATCTCAGAAATTGTAAATGATTAATTTTTAAAATCATGGTAGCGAAACACCAATATATCCTCAAAATCGGAAGCAGACATTTTTCTGGGCGGAAATAGTTTGGCGTCTATGCACCTTCCGCCAGACGCCTATTCAGGCGGCTTCCTAGGGCAGCATGTACACGTAGGCTGTTTCCACTCTGAGTTTTCTTTCCTCATAGGCTATCTCTTCGTATCATTTCTGTAGGATGCCTAGGAGATTTGGAGGAAATTGCGCGCGTTAGTCTTCCTTGGGATTTTATTGAGAAATAGAGCACAGAGCTTCAAATTAAGTTTCCTTGTGTTTAGAGGGGGTGGATATTTTCCGTGAGGAAATGGAGGTCGTTTCGGGGCGGCAAAACCGAGGCGGGGATTAGACCGAGGCGAGGATTAGGGTGAGGGGTGGGGGTAATCGAGTTCCCGTAATCATCCCCTCCCTCTCCGCCGTTGGTTGCGATGGAGAGGAGATTAGCCACCCCCTCCCCATCTGCTATTTAATGCCCCACCCCCAAGGAATGAGCATGGTCCCTTGTCCGACATGCACCCCTTACCATTTCAAGCGATTATAAAAACTTAAATACCACTGAAACTATGCTTTTTCATTATTCCTTACACCTCGATATGGCTTCTAACACAACAATTCTTTGTTTTTCTGTCACCATGGACACAAATAAGTACAGTAAAGAATCAAAAAGCAACTAAAATAAACAACAAATGAACTTCAGAAAATGAAGCAGAATGATAACTTTGATTATGATTAAAAACTTTTGGGCTGTGTCACCGTGTCAATTCTTGGGTGGCCCCAACGTTTCCCGACCGATGCTGGTCGCTTTTTCAAGGGATTAGCGACCAGCATCGGTCGGGAAACGTTGGGGCCACCCAAGAATTGACGCGGTGACACAGCCCAAAAGTTTTAATCATAATGACGAGCACCCGCGAAAGTTTTAACGCAGAATGATAACGTATAAAAAAATCATGTGTAAAAGTGATGGGGGTCATTCATCATTCCTTCCCCCACCCCCTCCTCCCTCCGTGTCACGTCACATTTGGATGCCTTAGAAACATATTGGAGCAAATCAATTGTTGTTGATTTTGAGCTATCCATAGCAACCGACTTCATAATTTTCAATGGTCTGGAAACACAATTGCGCAAGACATGCTTACACTTTGGATGGACAGGTAGCAGCAAATACGGAGGAATTCACCACAAAATATTAGTAAAGGCAACCCGCAATACAACAATGCATTCCCAGAAGAATTTTTGGCTACGAGTGTACCCCTTGCAACATTGGTGCCATTGGTAAATCTTACTTACCAATGGCAATTCTGATATAACGTATCCTTTTAAACTCGTTGCAATGGTAGAGCAAAAGCCTCCTCCTTGGCCTCTAAATGTAACCGCGGGCGTGACGCGAATTCGTCGTAATTATCTCTGCTAACAAGAATAAAGCCGGCATCTTCTATCGAATCTGCTGTTAATATCTTCCATTTGTCCTGTGGAAGCACAGGTACTATAAAATTTTCTTTGAGTGACTATAACAACCTATGGTTCTGAATGCGTTTAAGGCATTGTAATAACGATGGATTTTTGTTATCTAAATAGTTACTTGGTAAGTCGTGATGAACTTTTTCTCTATCGATAAGATTTGCGTAGTTACAATTGGCGGTACTAACTTTGATATCCTATGGGCCTTTATATTTAAAATTTTACATTTTCCCGAACTTTTTTTATAAGAAGCACTTGAAGAACAGATCATTTGGATCTCATCACAATAATGACGAGTTCGTGTGCGCGTAAGCTTGTATGGTGATAGCGTTTAGCAAGCTATATCGGTTTGCATTTTCTTATGACCTCATTGCATTTCTTTTTAATAAATCGAGTTCAACCCACTGTCTTAATGCGTAGAACTTCGATCCTTGATTATGATACTGTTAGTCACCAAGCCGCACAGCTAGCTAATACCTACATCTGGCAGAGCTCTTGCAATTTAATCCACGAGAAGGACTTCCACTTTGATTCCTGATCCAATAAGAGCTCTTAGAGTATCGCATCTGATAATGAGTCCTCTCAAATGGATTTCAAGTGATTAACTCCGGTTGGAGTGACATCATTGGACGGTTATTTTTTAACGGAATCTCCCTTACCCCAAAGTCCCAAGGGTATTAAAATGAATGGCAGTCTCCCATTCCCTCATTATGATGTCCACCACGCATTATTTCCTTCAACTCTCTTCATTGCTACCGTACAGAAGGGATCTACATTCCCTTTGGATTCCTTGACCTTATATTCCTAAGTCCAGTTTCTTTATCTGCCACGAGGAACCATAGGAGTTTATGTACCAACGTCGTGTCCCTGCATCTATAAAAGGAGCAGTAACTTCTGGTGAAGGGTATTGTTGATATGTCTCGTAAAAGAGGTAACTTCTTTTTCCGATAAAAATATCTTGCGAGTTTTCAAACTCCTTGATGTTGGCTGAGCGAGATATTTTCTTCGTTTTTTTTTGTCGGGCAATGCGACTGTTGCATTGTACTCGAGTACGATACATTCTGCTAGATGCAAATACTAGAGTAGATACTATACTAGATCTCTAGTATAGTACCTGCATGTATTGTACTCGCACGAAAGGCCTGCATGAATTTGAATTAAAAAGTTTAATTTATCGTCTTTGCTGAGATTCATTTTTAGATTTTTTAATTCTACACCAAGAAAAACTTCATGCGAGATTTTAAAATACTGCGATGAGAGCAAAAGATGATAGTTCTCGCTTTTTGATGAGCAGTGTAAAGGCTGCACGAAATGGTTTGGTGAACTATAATTTAAAATAATAAACGGTCTTGGGTGTTTTTGTGTGAGCAGAAATTTATTAAAAGCAAAGAAATGAATACTGCGCATCATTCAAACCAACTCCAATGCTGAAACTCTCTGGCAGGCCATCAGGATTTCCATTCACCCAACGCCCTTCATCCCTCCATCCAAAACCACCCTTCCTCATCTTCAGCTTGCCTCATGTTTTTCCTTTACAATTCGTATGTTATTGACTCTCTTTTTCTAATCAGAGGGAACTTGACATATTCATATTGTCACCCCAATTCAACCACTTTGCCTGAACATTAGATGGACAATGGATATAGCTGTAAGGACGTCAGGAAGAGAAGTGCGTTAGCAAAGGAGGCGATCAGAAACAGGTAGGAGCTTATGAGAGCATGGTTATGTAAGAGTTTAAAGAAATTGTTAGTTAAGAGTCTGATACGGGGTGTAGTGATTTACAGGGCTGAAAAGTGGACGCTGAAGGAGGAGGATGAGAGAAAAGTTGAGGCATTCAAGGTGTGGGTGTGAAGAAGAATGGAGAGGGTGAAATGGACAGACAGGAGGAAGAACAACCAAGTGTTGGACATGATGGGTGAAGAGAGGGAACTTATAAATGAGATACGGAGGAGACAAGGTATGAATGGAGCGAGTACTTAGCGGGGAGGGGGTGTTGAAAACAGTGTTAGAGGATAGAATGTTGGGTAAACGAAGGGAGAGGAAGGAAAAGAATATAATTTTTATAAATAGAATGGAAGGGAGTAGGACTTATTGTGAATTAAAGAGGGAAGTCCATGAAAGGAGAGGGGACTGCCGGAATACGTCTTAAACAATCCAACTTCAGGACTTCATCGATAGAATGCATAAATAACTATACCAACCTATCCGTTGTAAGTATGGTATCGAATTACTCCTGTATCTCCGTAAGTCATAAACTTTCTCTTAAGTGCCCTCAATGAGAATATGGCAAGTATACCTAGTAAGCTTGTGCATGGCTTTAGGAACCTGTAAGAAATGAAAGGAATGGGATTAGAGGTAAATTATATTTGGAAGCACTAAGTATTTATACCACAACATATGACATTGTTTACCCGATGGTTATTAGAAATTCTATGGATAAAAATGTTTTTATATTTTAAACATTCGTTTATGTTCTCCTGAAATATTCTCATTGAGTTTAAATATGTTTAAAAGCTATGAATTCGGAGATACGAGGATTATTGGTAATCAAAATTAAAATGGATGAATTGGAGTTTTATTGAAGTATTCTTACGATTATGGTTGGTAGGTCAGGTAGGTCAAATCTTTTCTCCTTCTTGTAAAGGAGCTTATTTTCACGAAAATTTTAGAATACACGAATCAGAGTATCGTCGAACTATGTGCATTTAAGTTTTGAATTCAAAATCAAGGAATTTAATCTAAATTCAATGATAATAATCAAAAGTAAAACCATTCGTGATTTCAGTGAAAGTTGATAGGTACTTTTCCTGCCATATTCTCATGGAGTATAATTACGTAAAAGTATTATGACTTGGGAGAAATGAGGCTATTCCAAAGGCATAATTAAAAGGAATTAATTAGAGTTATTATTAAAGTATTCCAAAGACTAAGGCACGTCAGTTACTCCAAATCTTCTGTTCTTCTAAGGAAGAAACTTATTTTTGTGAAAGAAAAAAATCGCTCTATATAGAGATAAAAAATCTAATTAGATTAAAAACGAGGTTCGAATTTTAATAGTAAAAATCAAGGTAATCGTGGTCGAGCCATGATCTTTGGGTTTTGATTCTAACCAGATTTTTTAAAATTCGATCTTGATCACTCCTTTTTATCTCAGCAGCGTAAATACCGGCCCGTGATAGTGTAATCCGTTCCATGCTTAAAATAATTTTCTTTCAGGACGGTAAAATTGGAAAGCACGTCCTCGCTTACCCGAGAAAGCATCTCAATCAATTCCTTAAAAATTTTTGAATCTAAATTTTTCGAAGCGGTGATTCTAACAGTTAACCCTCGAGGCGTGATAAAGTGATCGCATCTATTTTTAGCACCAATAATTTGCCTTGAAAATGGCATTATGTGCCGAAACCTGGGTCGGTAGAAATATGGAAATGGACACGCGCTTTAACTATTCTAAATACCAAAGATTTCCACGGAATTACTTCGCAAATTGTGTCTTATTATCTTTACATAGCCGTCTGCCTTCCATTTGTCTCAAATTCACACTTTTAAATAATATTTCTTTCCGTCACGACGTTTAAGGAAGTTTATTTTTCAAATACTTTCATGTGCTTGCTTCTTGAAATTAGTTTAAATCCTGTATCCTTGGTTCTGTGATGTATGCTTTCTGCTTTAAATGTAGTCTGTATGATCTCTATTGATGCTAATATCTAGATTTCATATTTTTAACGCTATTTTCGTTCGATTTTATGTTTAAAATCGCGTAAAACTTATGCCCCCCACTTTCAATTGTACGGGTACCTGAACTCACATTAACATCTCTAGAACCAACTTAAAATGAATAAAATGCTGCTTTTTTATAACGTCACTCGGATATAACGTTAAAAATCTTCTGGTCCCTTTGATGACGTTATCACCAAGCTTCACTGTATGTGTCAATATCCCTGCGGTAAACCCCTGTATATTTCGGATTGTTTACAACCTGAAAGATTAAAACAATGCAAAGGCTAATCCAGTTTTTTTAATTGTGAAAAAATAGTCATTATATTATGGGTTCCGTGCGAAATATTATTTTAAACAACTCGAAGTGTTCCTCACAAGATATTATCATTAATATTTTGATTGTCGTTGCTGTGACGTAACTGAATGATATATTTACATGTAAAATACATATACTATACATTCCTTCCGTTAGAATTACTTCACTACTAATGGCAGAACTAATTTAGGTCTTATTATTTTTCAGTGTTAAATATTTCCGTGGCATTGGGGATAAAATTATGAAAGTCAGTCTAAATACACCTTTGACAGCTTAATCGTCCCAAAAATCATAGCGAAACTGTCTTATCGTTAATTATGTAGTTTTCACAGAATAAGCATTATTTTTTTATTGGTCATTTTTCATTGTGTCAGAATCATTGATGAACGCCAATAGCTTGCGTTGAAAAAAGGAAATAATAAAAAAACACTAACAGCTCTCTGCATTCTATATTGAGGAGGGATACAAGTTCTCGTCTAGTTCTAGGCTGCACCTCGGAGATTACTGGACGCTGAGGTCAGTGGCGTGGGAAGCAGTAGATTAGCTGCAGTTTACCACTGGCACATTATGAGTGCATCTGCATTCTTTAGTCAGCGTGCAGGTGGTCCATTAGTCGGAACCCTTGGTTGCACTTTTAAATGCCAGTTCAGCTTGGCCGCTCAATCTTTCCCACATACACTGAACCATAGACCGTTCTCACACTGAAGATCCTCCAAGGATGTATTAGTTAATTGCTGTTAAAGATTTCATCCTGATATTTGAAGCTGGAAGAGGGAACGACAATACATAACACTATATCACCTTCATTTCATCTTCCAATATTGAATTGAGAATTTTTTTCTCAAAATCTCAATCTCTTCCTTTGCTTCGATCGATATTTCTTCGTGGTTATTGTTCTCACTGCAGTTTGGAAATTATCCTTTTTAATCAGGTAGCTCACGTCCTAAATCTAGTGTATGTATGGCATTTTCCTGCGAGAAGTCCAGAGTGAAAAATAATTATAGCTATGCGCGTAGGACTAAGATGGAAACGAACAAAAATCACGTGACTTCCTCTCCCGTCTCTCCGTGTGAAAATAGATGGCTGAATACCGCTATAGCGTGTGTGTTCGTTCTGTTTGAAAATGTCATTTCCCATGAAATTAATGCGAATAAGTGATGGCATCAGTATTTGAATAAATTTATCTTTAGGTAGTGAACTTGTGCATTCCCACGTTGGCCCCTGCTTTTGTTTACTGCGCAGTTGCCAGGAGCGCTCTTGTTTATATTTACTCGGAGGTTAACAGTGCCTCCTTGCCTCGAATCCTCTTGTTTATGCTTCTTCAGCGTTTCCAGTGATATTGCACAAGTGCATCAAACATACTCCTCCCTTCCCTCCATCACTATCCAATGCCCCTGACCTTACCATTAGCTCCACCATCCACTCCTCCCCGTATCCTTCTTATTTATCCTTCACCTTCCGACGGAAATAGAAAAAAATGACGTTTCATCGGTTTAATTACGCATTAAAAATCTGTGCGGGAAAGTCGAAGCTGTTGAGCAGCACTGGTCGAAATTCGTACTCACATCTCACTCTTCCATTTCATTCCTTGCTCAGTATTTGTGATTCATATCACCAAGTTTTTTTTTATTTATTCATCTTAATTACTCCCGAAAGCAGCGCAATGAGGCCTTTACAACGGGAGTTTAAACAGTCAACAACAGACGATCACACACACCCATGTCCTACAAAGGGAAACTTATACGGGTGGGATTCGAACCCGTGACCTTCGGTCTGGCAGGCGAGGACTTGTAGTCGCCACCGAGGCCGACGAGAAGTTATGGATATAATAATAATTTCGTTTATTTTCATGGGCCTTGGGAAAATGAGAAAATTAATGTACTGCACTCTACATTTTCAGCATTGGTAGATAAATAAAGGAAAAGATTTAAATAAATACAAATTGCAGACAATTGCAACCAGTGCAGATCGCCAAGAGCATGCAAAAATTCAGCAAAACAATATTTTGAAAAATAATTAAATACATAAATTATCGCACTTAGATGTAACAGACCAATTACAAGAATTTAAGATGATAACTCGGTATGATAATTATGTCAAACGAACAATTTTTTTAAAGAAACCATAACATTAGGACAACACTGTGATCTGGCACAATTCTAAATTTAGTTAACTATTTAATCACATGTGTATCAATAAAAATAACAATAATGATTAGGATAAACCTGTGTATAAACAAAATAAATTCAACTTGATGTTAAGTAGGCACTTTTCAGAAACCCACATGTGCTATGCTTAAATCGATTGATGTTTGTAATGCTTCTTATTTGGGCTGGGAGAGAGTACCATATTCGTGAGGCCGTTACTATGAACGATTTGGTCATATGAGGCGTGTGATGTTCTGGAATGTGGAGGTCAATGGTATTATTTCGGGTAGGTATATTATATACTTCAGTTTTTCTTAGGAACTTCTCGTACAGGTATGGCAGGTAACCGGTCGCTAAGACACTAAAGGCTAGAGGTATTATCAGAAGGGTGCGATGCTCTTTATACTTAAGCCAGTTCAGGCTATATTAAAAAGATGCTATGGATGCATTAGATGGCATGCCATTATTTTATGAATCGCGGTGGACATTAAATGTTGCATACGTACTGAATCTTACGCTGCCAGATGTTTTTATCTTAGTTTTGAATGAAATCGTTTCAGGCTTGAGGTGGTGGGATTGCGATATATCAACTAGAGAATTTAAATAATTAATGGTTATTTCCACATTTCAATTTAACTCTACTACTGACCCATGGTTTCAACACTCTACGTTATTTTCTTAGTCAATTTTATTCACTTAATTCCACCTGGAGCGCTGCTTGCACACTCGCCGTATTTTAACCGGTCAAACGATCGTGGTTGTTGTGACGGCGCCGGTGATCCACAGTGGCAATGAATGGAAGCTAACTGGATTTTTATCGGTACCGATGCATGGTTGATCGGTGCGCAAGCTCCCATGCCTTCCCATTGTTTAATAAAGGATTGTGGACTGCCGATATTATTACCAGCCGTCCAAAAACGGTGTGTGTGAAACTGAGCAAAAGTGTTATATTTTTAGAAAAAAAACGCGTAAATAATTGAATATAATATGCCCATTTGTTTGAAAAATATGGAATGCATTACGCCTTATAATTATATTGGAAAGAAATATAAATTTTGGAGAGAACATATGAAATCACATCAGGCTTGACGTTTTGGAAATGCGATAAAGGTCTTTGAATCTGAGAATGACATAGGCTGTCGAAACCCTGGTCGGTAGTGGAGTTGTATGCTAAAGTGTAGACACTGCTATTTGCTATTTATACTTTATCAAGAGTTATCTTAGCTTCCCTCGCGTGCTTGAAAGTTGAAACACAATTCCTCAATGCTCCATGAATTTATGCTTTGAGTTTTCCATAACCTTTGTAACTGGTTGGTGTCTGTCGTCTGAGGTAATTGTGGTAGATACCTGGCGTGAATTTTCCTAGCGCTGTGTTTCGTCTTCTTTGCGTCAGTCACCTATCAACCCTTGGCTTTGTTCTCACGCCAGCATTTCCTGCGTAAGCTTCCACATCTCGCGAACAGAGGAAACAATCTTGCGTGCGCTTTGTAGCCATGTGCTTCTTGTCAAGGGAGCCAGCAGGGAGTTGTAAAAATAGTCCCCTTTCAATGCATCCATTCCACCGGATTTTGAAACTCCATCGCCTCTCCCGATTCTTCGACCCCTCAGCTTTCTTTTGGCGGTCGTCATCGCTGGAAATCGTCGGCCCATTCCAATCTAAATCATATAAAGCCTCTTTCGCGAGAGGATGCTTGAAAGGCACCACTCATTCCCTTCCGTGCATTTATTTTTTCTTGGAAGGAAACAAAAAAATCTGCGAATAACGGCCGTGCTAAAGTAAAGAAATTAGCCAACACTATATGTATCGGCTACTGATACGAACATTCCTCTGCTTCCAAAATATTATTTTATGGGAATACTGGGCGTATAATCGGTGCAAAGGATTGCGCAAATTGCGTTGGATAGAATTATATTACATCGTAAAACACCCAACTACCCCGTGTTCCTGCACCATCATGCTTCAGTGATAGCTTAAGAACTATACAATTACCAATTATACAATTTGTCCTTTTCGGTCTCCATGGTGAACTCGATTTTGGGGTGGACGTTGTTCATATGCGCTAGGAAATCCGTCAGCGATTCGGATCCGTGTGGCCAGACTATGAAGGTGTCATCCACGTATCTAAAAAAGTGCTTTGGGTGGAGAGGGGCCAATTCAAGTTCTCGTTCCTCAAAGTCCTCCATGAATAGATTGACGATGGCCGGTGACAGCGGGGAACCCATGGGTACTCCTTCTTTCTTCTCGTAGAACTTCCCCTGATACAGGAAGTACGTCGAGGAGAGGACATGTTGGAAGAGGTCGACCGTTTTCTGGTCGAATCTCGCCTCGAGGAGCTTCAACGTGTCACTGATTGGGACTCTGGTGAAAAGGGAAATGACATCAAGGCTCACCGGCTACCCTTCTTAGACATCCTAATTGAACGAAGGGCTGACGGCAGCCTAGGACACAGCGTGTATCGGAAACCCACGCATACGGACCTGTACCTCAATGGAAGGAGCCACCACCACCCAGCGCAGAAAAATGGAGTGTTGAGAACTCTCATCCACCGAGCCAAAGCTGTCTCTGACGCTCAACACCTAAAGTCGGAAATTGATCACCTGAGGACTACCTTCCGCTCAAACGGATTTACAGAGGGAGACATCAAAATGGCCCTTAAAAGGTCCTTAAGGAAAAAAGCTGAAGCCGAAAAACCTGACGTAAAACCAACAGCGAGAGCCTGCCTGCCATACGTCTCAACAATATCCAACAAAATTGCGAGGATATTAAGAAGGCACAATGTGGAGACAATCCACAAACCACTGCGAAAACTCAAAGCCCTTCTCGGAACCACCAAGGATAAATTGGGATTGAAGACATCAGGAGTCTATCGCATACCGTGTGAATGCGGCCAAGTGTACATCGGGGAGACCGGACGCACCATTGAAAAACGCTTGAAGGAGCACGAAAGATGCATCAGACTGTACTATCCCAATAAGTCTGCGGTGGCCGAACACAGCCTAGAAAACGGTCACCGAATAAATTTTCAAGATACAGAACTAATATGCCATGCCAAAAATTACTGGGACCGTGTCGTGAAGGAGGCAGTGGAAATCAGGCTTGAGGAGAAAAACATGAACCGAGACGCCGGCTTCCATCTGAGCAATGCGTGGAAACCAGCTCTGAAGAAGCTGAAGGGGGAGAGGACTCGCATTGGCCCGACCGTCGACCAATCAGAGCCCACCTGAAACCAACGCGACAGTATATAGGAAGGACACAACTTGGCGAATCCATTCACCCTGAAGACGATGGCAGACTTAGCCTTCGAAACGTCGATGCTGATAAACCCTTGGACCCGGCTGGAAACCCGAGAACTCTTCCTCCAGTCTATTCGCCGGGAAAACCTTAGATCCTTCATATCTTTCACTGGGTCTTGAAGCTCTTCGAGGGTATTGTTTCCTTTTCATTGTATTATATACTCATATGATGGATGGTTGGTAACGAGACTTCATGAAATAATAATGGCACAAAAATTGAAGCGAGCTTTTTAATTTGTCTACTCTCACTTTCGTCAATTTTATTTCGCATTAGTAAGAAATGGATCAGTATATTTTACTCAATGTTTTATATTAACTTCGAAGTCTAACATTCATCGTAAATAGCGTGGATAAGGACGAAATACTTTCTCGTTTAAAATTAAAATACTTCGCTGTCTTGGGCGTGACTTAATGAGATCGACTTAACGTAATAACATGTGAAAAAGTATAAGTCCACTTACGTTTATAATACTGTACGACCTATATGTCGACGTGGCATGTCACATCTGGTTCATTTGCATCGATGGAAATGCATCAGATGATTACGGGCCACTTCGAAACCCAGATGATACACTCTTAAATATATATGAGTAATTATAAATATTTTATTTAAATAAAAGCTAGTAGTACATTCCCACAATATTTTGATCCGTACGACATGTTTCGGCTCACAGAACCATCATCTGGTACAAGGTACTGTCTTGCATATAAACACCACCTTTATACCTTTTTAGAAAGGGGTGGGGGGAATTTGACATGTTTGAATAAGGCGTGGGATACAGGCGTAGAGAATGGAGAAGGGGAGAAAATATACAGTTAAAGAGATACGGGAATCCCAAGTTGGAATGAGGACTTCAGGTTGTATCTTTTCTCACTGTCTCCATTCTCTACGCCTGTTTCCCTCCCCTTATTCAAACATGTGAAATCCTCCCCACCCCTTGCTAAAAAGGTATAATGGTGATGTTTATATGTAAGACAGTGTCTTGTACCAGATGATGGCTCTTTGAGCCGAACCGCGTCGTACGCAATAAAATATTGTGGAAAAGGGCTGCCATCTTTTATTTAACTATGTCGAACTTCCACCACGTAAAGACTGAATCTGTTGAACTTATAAAGATTTTACACTTAGTTAGGTACATAATTTCTTGATAACTTGGTGTATAATGAATCAAAACTTGGCAAAAGAATCCTAATCAACTTTCAAAGACAGGCGGAGTGAATAATAAACTCAGAAATAAGCACTTTTAACTCGAGGAAAATTTATAAAAATAAATAATTGAGGTTATATGCTTGGTTTGCGTATTTTTTTCGTTCTCTTTGGTGAAATGCGAGCGCATCCCTTCCTCCTCCTCAGAGAGCCATCCATTTGTAAGAAATATTAATAAACTCGTCATTTTCCGTTTGGACCAAATGCTCTCCATCTTGCTCGCCTCTCCCCCCAATCCATTTCCGTATCGGACGAATAAAGACGAAATCATCCATATAGGCTCTTTGAATTTTAAGTTAAGATAGAAAATGTTGAGCCGCTATTTAAGTGGTGCACACATGATAACGTCATTTCGTAAGTTTTTGTAAGACTTTGTTAAAGTTGACGTCTAAACTATATTTGACTTTTTCCCAAACTTTTCACTACAGCTGATCGGCTTTTATAACAGTCTTCACAATCAGATCCAACATTTTTCTGTTCAAAGATTACTTTGGGCACGCATGGATTGATGCCTTACTCGCTTCCATTGCAGAACACCAAGTGTGATAATTCTTTTGAGGAAAAGCATTTGCCGGTATTCGAACTCGGATCTCCTGAATTAGCACTACGAACTCTTTTAAACATTCATGACATCTTTCTTCATGGAGATTCTTTGGCTTATGTTTTCGTGTTTTCTTGGAGGACAGAAAAGAGATTTTTTAAAAATCAATAATAAATATTTATCAGATACATGGCGTGAGTTTGATACCATGGCAGCAATAACAAATTGTTAGAATTGCATGATAATCCATACTGGTGGAATGAGAGATTAGGAATTTGCTGATGACTCGGTTTGCGGATTCAAGAGATGTTTTGCATTGTATGAAGGTGAAAAAGTGTAAACGTTATTGATATATTAATGGCAACAACAGGTACAAAACATTGTACCTGGACCAAAAGATTGTATCCCGCAGGCACTATGCGAAGGCGTGTACACAGTGCTATGCTCCTGCGGAAAGTCATATGTTGGCGAAACATGCCGAGGAATGGCGACAAGGATGAAGTAGCATGTGAGAGCTACCAATAAAAAACATCTGCACTTGTCAGCCATTGCAGAGCATGTTTGGAGTGAGGCCGGCCATAACATTGAATTCGAAAAAGCGAAGATAGTGGCAAAAGAGAGTCGCTACTACCCAAGGAAAATCAGGGAAGCAATTGAAATTCACAAAAGGCAAAATATTAACAGGGACAACGGCTACCCAATCAGCAACGTTTGGAAGAGAGTTCTGACCAATCAGCGCACAGGAGGAGATCGGCCAGTGCTATATAAGACGGCAAAAAATGACCTTCGACCTGAAGACGGAAGAAGGATGGCTTCCGAAACTGTAGTCAACTATAAACGACAGACGCGGCTGGAGAACCCGGAAATTAGCAGTCATCGTGAACAACGCCGCGGAAACCTACGCACGAAGAACATAGCGTGCTTCTAATATTTATAAACAATCCCATGTATTGATTCCGAATAGATGGTTAGGATATAGTCGTATTCAGGATATGAGAAGTGGCTATCTTGCATTCCCTTGAGTTGGAATGCTTAAGTTTATCAGTAATGTAGATGTAGGGATGAAAATTGCTTATTCGTAATTGACTTAATGCCATTGTAATTGGTAACAAAGGCGAGTGACCTCTATTTAGGATATATTTAAATGGTTAAAAAATCACGCATTCTTTCCAGACAAGCATTATGAGATACCGACCCTATTTTGGAACTGACTTCAAAGGACCCTATTTTGCAGCTCAGAATTCATGAAATAATGTGTTTTAGAAGAAGGGTAGATATTGATTAGATTCCAGAGAGTCTGGGTAGAAATTGTTCCTTTGCAATTGACCCCATCCCATCTCTGTTGGATTCTATGGGAGCTTTCAAGTTAATTTCATTGGCTTCCTCGATAGATATAAAGTTGCTTTCCAGGAAATTGTCCCCAGCAGTAATGATATTTGTTCGACACTTCTCCCAATCCAGCCGATTTCTGTATCGAGGGCAACAAATGATTCTCCCAAGTGAACGATGTTAATCCTCTGGCGAAACCGAGAAATGGCACCTTTCCAATGAAAGGCCTTGGTGTGGAATGCATCGCATTTGCCGCAAATAGAGTAAAAAAAATAAACCTTTGAGATGAGGGAAAGAAATATTCTGTAAATCTTTTTCTGTTCGTGTTTCTCCATAAAATTAAATATATCCAGGTTTAGCTTAGTATCGAATGCCTATTAATGAATAAGTTATAATTAGGGATGGACGGATTCAGGATTTTTTCGGATCCGAATTCGGATCGGATTCTTGATTTTCGGAGCCGGATCATTCGGATCGGATAATTTCGGATCCAAATGAATTTTCAAATTCCTGAAGCTGAGATTCCCCCGATGATTGTTCAATCTCTTGGGAAAAGTCACAATATGTGCCAGTCGTATTTTGCCTTTTTTTATTTTCCACGACTGAAATTCTCCTACGCTACCTCTGCGAGAGCTTTAAAAAAAAACGGTTCATGAGGATCGCATGCGACGGCGCATTCGAAGAGAGAATCGGAACTCTTTCCACCCTCATTGCGCGTTGCATTCACTGAAGCTTTATTTAAAATTTAGGATTCAGATCCGACGTCTTCCGCGACTTTGGATCCGATGTATGCGATGAAGGGCAATATCCGCGGGTATTTTAATCCGAGATATCCGATCCGACCATCCCTCGTTATAATACGTTCTGCTATTCGTTAATACGAGCCGTTATTATTCTTATACACAAATTTACTGCTAAAATACAGCCAGTGCACTGCTTTACTTCTCTTTGAACATTTATATCAGCACTAAGAATGGTCCGTTTTATCATTTTTTGTGTCCTATAATATGCCATTAATTATCTTCATTTTATTTTACAAGAAGTAAAGAACAAACGAAAAAAACTAAAATTGGTTTTGAACCCAAAAAAATTTGGAGCAAAGTGTTATTTCCCTCGTGTGTATTTTTAAACATTTAATGATTATCTTTAAATATTGCATCGGGGGTTATTTTACTCGATAGCTATAGTATTTTTATACTTCAACTTTAAATCATGTATAAATGAAGTAACTCATTGATCAAACATCTTTAATCTTCTGAAAAAATCGAGTAAAAGACCAATAAGGGCAATGAGGGAAGATTGCAAAGAAGGTTAGATGGGCAGTCAATACTGATAGTGAACTTCATGCCAGGGGTAACACCGCGCTTGGACACGTATCTGGTACATTTCAAGCCTACGGCGATGAAAGTCATATGAATTTTCATGGGATATAAGTCCCCAAAATCGAGAATCGAACCACGAATCGAACATAAAAGTCCGTGGTTCGATTACCGCTCCAGGGGAAGTTTTTTCGATGCAATAATTGTGAATTTTGCCACCAGCGTCGGCAGGCCTGAAATTTCTCCTGGAGTTAGCACTATGAGGGAATGCAGGGTAGAATTTATTCTTGGAGAAGTAATATACGTACATATGTACGTAGACATATATTGTACGTTTTGCATTTATTGAATAGTTCATTTATCATTAAAGGAACTTTTTCCACTTACAAACTTCTGTTGAAACTATTGCGCGTTATTTGACTGATTCACGTTCGTATAAGTCTCAAAATGATACCTAAATATTTAAATGCATTAAGCAAAAGGCTTTCGATTCGATACCCTTTATAGATTCTGCTGTATTCGTGGGTGGCATGATTACTCCTCTTGATTATGGTCCAAACCTCCATCCGCGGCTCATGTGATGGTGACAAATGATTTTGACCCTGATCGCGCTGCCAAATGGACCACAAAAACTCCTAAGTCATCTTTAGGCGTGTACGGGGAAGAAAAGGGTGGACGGAGGGGTCAGAAGAGGGGGCGGGAGGTATGAGATCCAGGCGGAGGATCTTCCGCAGACGAGAGTGCACCCCTTCCCTCCCCCCCGAATTCCTTCCCATCTTCCTTCTTTCCTCTCCCTCTCTTTCTCATGATTCATCAATGTTCTCTTTTGATCGTCTCTTACACCCTCATCGAAATTCGAACAATCCTTACAGCTTTCCTTCGGTCTTCTAGCGTTGAAGAGATTTATCAATTTGGATCTACTATGACCCAGAAAGTTATTCTGATTTCCTCTTTAAACAATGAATGTGTTCTTCCATGCATAATTTAATATTAAGCACTTTGATATAAAAGTACAAATATGCACATTGAAAAATTTGGCACAATTTGGGTTCAAGTATTGATT
Organism: Ischnura elegans; assembly: GCF_921293095.1. NCBI lineage: Eukaryota > Metazoa > Arthropoda > Insecta > Odonata > Coenagrionidae > Ischnura > Ischnura elegans. Next base: position 136,385,252 of record NC_060249.1, read on the forward strand.
CAGTTGAAACAAAATTGAAAATATTCGGAAAGAAGGTTACGGTCTAAAGTCCTTAGCAGGGATAAGTGCAAAAATTGATGTAAATTCAACACATTGGCTCATCATATTTACATATTTATCCTTTTAGTCTCATTTGCACTATTTATTTTTTTGTTTAACAATTTATCTCTCTTTCTTGGCTTTTCAGACACTTGGATTTCAATCAATCTTGTCATTATATGTGCTGTAAGTCACATAATAAAGACACACAATGATATCCAATTAGTTTTAATTTAACAAAAATCATTTCAGGGAGACTAATTATTTGGGTTTAGTGAAAATAAAAGTTGTGGAATATTACCAAGTTTTCTTTTAGTAAGTTGCTGATCGAATTCCACCAACTTAAAACTGCAAAAGAAACAATTAAGCTGAAAGTTAAAAGAGGAAGATTAATATTCATAACGATCATTTGCTGTATTTACATGTTGGAAATGTAAATATGCGTGCTAATTCAGGCGATACACACGAAAAGATAACGAGAATTCATGTGAAATTTACCGTTAAAAGCAAGCCATTTAGAGGCTAGTTAGGAATCCAGCCGAAAATTGTGAAGTATGCGTTTCTGTCCATGGTTACGTTGTCATGAACATCAAGATGATGCATGAAAATTTTGTATGAGATTATGGTAATCGAAGGAATGCTTAAATATGATCTTGAATGTATCGACATGTGTACAGTAAAAAATAAAAATGAAATAAAAAAGACCATAAGTCACGCTTTTTCCAAAATATAGTATAAAATGAATGCTTATTTCTAATGAGTGCAGAAGAACCTGATTGGTGGAGGATTGGCGCGAAGTATTACAGGAGAGGGAGCCTATTCAGAACTCACGCTTTTGACTCCAAGACATGAAAAGCTTATATTTCAATTTTCAGCACATTTAAACTTTTAAAATAAGACTTTTTTTTAAGTTTCTTATTATATTTTTTATCCCTACTTTTTTAATTCTCTTTTTCGTTGTGTACCATAAGCCTTACTACACATGCATCAAAGATACTGACAAGGATCATCTATAGAAGAATACAACGAAAAGCAGAAGAGTATTTGGATGAGGACCTATTTGGACTCAGAAAAAACAAAGGCACAAGGGAAGCAATATTGGCCCTAAGACTGCTCATAGAGAAGAGAATGGAAAAGAACAAGCCAACATTCGTTGCGTTTGTGGACTTAGAGAAAGCATTTGATAACGTGGATTGGAGCACAATGCTTGGAATCCTAAAGGAAATTGGGGTTCTTTATAATGACAGAAGAATCATCCACAGTTTATACAAAAACCAAGTAGCCGTGATAAAATCAGGGCCCAGCTGTGAAGAAGCAAGAATTAAGAAAGGAGAGCGACAAGGCTGTACATTGTCACCCGTAATTTTCAACGTTCACATTGAAAAAGCCATTAAGGAAATCAAAGAAAAGGCATTGGGAGTGAATATCCATGGAGAAAAAATAAGCATGCTAATTGTAAGATTTGCCGATGACATAGCCGTTATAGCAGAAACAGAGAAGGATTTGAAAAATATTCTGGTTAATATGGGTAGGGTAATGAGTAGATATCAACTGAAAATAAGCACGAAGAAAACCAAGATCTTAGTATGCAGCAGAAGAGAAGAAGTCAAGACAAACATTAAAATAGGGAGGCAAAAACTGATAGAAGTGGATGAATTCTGTTATTTGGGAAGCAAGATAACTAGTGATGGGAGAAGCAAGAAAGAAATTATCAGCAGAATAGCCCAGGCGAAGAGAGCATTCCACCAAAAGAGAGACCTGCTTACAGCGGGAAACTTAAATATGGATGTAAAGAAACAATTTATAAGAACCTACATCTGGAGTATGCTCCTATACGGAAGTGAGGCATGGACAATGACCGCAGCGGAGAAAGCAAGGATAGAGGCCTTTGAAATGTGGTGCTACAGAAGAATGATGAAAATCAAATGGATCGACCGAGTTAGTAACGAGGAAGTCCTAAGAAGGGTAGGAGAGAAGAGAAGCCTCATGAAAACCTTAATAAGAAGACGGAACAACCTTATAGGCCACATCTTGAGACATGATGGCCTGATGAAGACAATCGTCGAAGGACAGGTGGAAGGCAAGAATGGAAAAGGAAGACCTCGAACAAAATATATGGAACAAGTAAAGAGAGATGTGAAAGAGAAGAAATACGTAGGAGTGAAAAGATTAGCTGATAGGAGAACTGAGTGGAGAGCTGCGTCAAACCAATCCTAGGATTGTTGACCAGTGATGATGATGATGAGCAGTTTCAGTTGTCTTTGTTCTTCCGGCAGGGTTTTCTGGAACTAATTTTCTTCACATACTAATTATTACCTGTTATTTCCTTCCTGGGACCTTCTCATTCTTCCTAATTGAATGACACTAATGTACTGGGCTTGAACTCTTTTTTCTTCGGTAAAAATCAGCGTCAAAAGTTTCAGAAGACACCAGCACCATCTATTGAGAAATTTTGATACTGTTTTTCCGTATTGAAATAATTTAGTTAATTAATTCGAGCACAATTGAACAAAATTTAAAATGTCTGGTTATTTAATACCGAATTATCATCAGATCCAACCCAGTGTGCAACTTTTTATGCCGATTTAACGATAGGAAGCGGCTTTAAAAAATCAATTAAAATATTCCATCGATGAAAGAGATAAACCGACGAAGTAAGTTCAGAAAAAGCGAGCGATAAAAGGAGTTTTCTGTTCAGATTCTGAATGGATTGATGCAGCCATAAAGCTGTTCACGAAATGATGGAAGGAAAACCACGAAATGAAACGGAAAATATAATTTACCAACTAACACACATTGAATAATGTAACTCTTTTCATTTCTACGAGATATGTAAAGCTGAGGATAACAAGTAAAAAACGATCAAGGAAATGATGGTGAATGTAAGAGTGAAATCATGACGTAATAACAAAATAAGAACTGCGTTAAAAATCAATTACAAAATTCCATCGACGATGCAGGCAGTCGGAGCAAGTTAAGGAAATGAATAAGGAAGGGTGACAATAAGAAAGTTATCGTCATATCCATCTGTTCGTTGATTCCCTGATTCTTAGTCATCTCTCTTCCTCCGTGCATCTGCAAAATGCCCCGCATCGCATCCCTCTCTGGTCCATTTGTAATTCAGCATGCGAATCCAGAGATACTTCCTTGTTTGAGACTATTTCTAGTGTATTCTAACTGCATCGGTGTGTTGCCATATGTTCCCTGTGTATCTGTGATGTAACCGAAATCCGCTTCTCTCGACATAGTCGCCCCAAGCAACGTAGGTACCCCTCTCTCTGTTGCCCTCTCCTTCCCCCCTCCTTCCCCTCCACAGTCCCGAGGCCATTAAAGGAGCCGACACCTGGTGGATCACGGGGCGAATTTCGCATGAGGCGAGGAAAAAATTCAAGAGGAACAAATCCCACGCCATCTGGCTTCAGAACTTCGCATTCATGGCATGGCCTCCCTTTCCATATTTCTCTTTTCACGAACTTTTTTCTCCGTGCGGTATCCCTTTTTTCGACATGCTTGATGAGGCGTCGCAGAATATCATCCGCCAAAACGTACTCCGAATATTTGTTTGTGTATAGCTCTGGATTTTGGCTTGGTGAAAATTAAGTCTAGATAAAAAAGTGGCATGTTCGATGCCTTTTTTTCGTTTTCAAAATTTACGAGACTTTTCTCCGAATTTCTATTGTAAAGGATTTTTCTTGAAACCTAGAACTCTGAATTATTGCAAAATTTTCACAATCTTTAGTGATAAGTTGAGGCTCTAAATTCGTGATATATTGGTATGTCTCAGTTTACAATACGCCCAACTGTTTGTTATATTTTAATTACATACCTTAATTTTTTTATGAGAAACTCCATTGGTTGCAGTAGTGGATACAGAAAAAACTCAAGGGGGGGCGCAAAAGATACCTTGAGTTACCTTTACTTTTATCGTAATAAAAAATAATCAAATCACATGCTAAGCTTAGAAGTTTTTTATTTAAGTTATTATGTAAAAATACAAGACAATGCCATCTTATGATACAAAAAGTTACAATTGTGGTCCCGTAATGTTTGGCAATACGGCCGGACCCACAAGAGGGAGGGGGCGCGCCCCATCTGTATACGCCACTGAATGGATGTATTTGCATCTGCGCGTCTGACTGCGCACTGAGTCATTTGCTTGTGGATTGCTCCTTGAATTCAATTTCCTTAAAGTTAAAACCTTCTTAAATATTGCGTTTAGTTAAAATAGCATGGTCCATTCACTTTGATCGTGGCGACGACTCACGAGACTTTTCGCTGCATGTTTCCCTAATTTGGAGCATTTTTCTTTAACCCTCTCCCTATTGAAGTTTAAATGCCTCATTCTCCGCTCCGTCATAACCCGGCCGAAACCGGCCGCCGCCATTTAAGTCGCTCCTTCATAAACCGGCCGAATCCGCCCGACTTGGTCTGCTCTGTTTGGGGCAGCCTTTTGAGCTTCATAGGCATCTGTTTTATCTTGAGAGTGTTTATCTTTGCTAGCACAAGCATCCTTCCTATCTCTCATTTCATTAAGAAGAAACAGAACGTCGTCACCATGAGCTAAAATCCCGAGACAATAAGGTGCTTTGTTCCAGCGTGGCACATTAACTGAGAAGTTGTTTAAGCTCTTACGATGGGATTTTTAGGAGGGCTAGTTTTGAAATGGTGTGATACGAAAACCCTAGGCCTGCCCTGTGTTATTTAGAGTGACTGTCACATCTAATGACGATATTTCTTTCTGTGTGGTCACACGCAAGCTCACGCTTTTCCTATCTCACATGGTAAGGAGGCGAAGCTCAGCTGGTCAGCTCAAATGAAAAGAAAATTAATCCCCCTCAGTTCTGTTTGTGGGTGGTCACAGGCACTCTCACACTTTTCCTATCTCATATGGCGAGGAGGCGAAGCTCAGCTCAAATGAAAAGAAACCTAATGCCCCTCAGTTCTGACCATGGCTTGGTTAAGTGAGGATGCTATCGCAGAAGAAGTGAACAGAAGCGAATTTTCGAGTGATTCAGATGGTTCTAGTTGTTTGAATGGAGAAGAAGGATACAGTGATAGTGTCAGATCAGGTGATGTACCATTGGAGGATGACGTTACCCCAAGCACGATTGATTTAAAAGGTGATGATCAGGTGCATGACTCTTGGAGAAACACCCTGATTTTTGAAGAACCGTCGGAGTTCAAAGAAGAGAGAGGGCATATTCATAATTTGGCGATAGGTGAAAATGAATTTTCCTTCCTAAAATATATGCTAGGGGGCGAAGTTTTTTTTCACAACATTGTCAAGAACACAAACAAATATGCAGAACATCTTCCACATTCCTCAGGAAAGGCTGACAAAGACTGGGTAGATGGTACGTGCGATGAAATGGTGGCATACATTGGAGTGCTAGTATACATGGGAATATTCGATTTGCCTGAAAGCAAGGATTACTGGCATAGCCAAAATATTGACTGCTCAATTGTTCGTGACTGTATGACCTTGGGAAGATGGACAAACATTTCAAAATATTTCCATATTAGTGATATAACTCAGGGAAAAACAGGGAGAGGAGGGTTTTGATGTATTGCATAAAATTAGGCCGGTTCTTGATGTAATGGAAACTTTTCAGCAAAAGTATAAACCGGTAGAAAATTAAGTGTTGACGAGGCGATGGTTGCTTTTAAATGACGTCATAAAATTAAACAATACATCCAAGGAAAGCCAACGAAGTGGGGATTTAAAGTTTGGGTTTTAGCAAGCTCCCATGGCTACGTTCTGCAGGTAAATGTGTACTTAGGGAAAAAAGATAAAAGAAATCGTAAAATGTTTCTTGGGATGCAAGTTGTAATGAATTTAATGTAAATCTATTTAGGGAAAAATCATCATTTGTACTTTGATAGCTTTTTTTCGAGTGTGTCTCTCATGAAATTACTACTTATGAATAACACATACGCATGCGCTACTACAAGATCATCTCGTATAGAATGGCCTCAAATACTAGGCATGGAGTAACACAGAAGAATTTTCGTTTAGCACTTTACAGGCAGACGATAGAGAAATTCTCCTCGTGTAAAGTAGTGGGACGTAAAAGAATCCTTCCGATGGGCACATTTTCACAGAGACAGCAACCCTCTTTTGTAAAGATCGTGGGGAGAAAAAAAGTGTGCGCCTATTGCAGCTCAAAGAAAAGAAAACCTCCTGCTGGTCGGAGCATAGAAACGTCATGGAAATGCATCGGATGCGATTTACCTCTTTGCAAAATAGGATGTTATCATCAATATCACCAAGAAAATGAATTTGAAGGAGGGAATTAAATTCAATATAAGGTAAGACCAACTTCTTTCAATAAATTAATATATTCTTAAAACGTATAAAAATTTTAAAACAAATCACTTAAATATATTTCAAGTTATTGTAAGTTAATTAAAGTAACCTGCGTCAGTTCCTCATCGCGGAGAAAAATAGGTCTACCAGTGGGGCAAATGGGTATTTAAACTTCGTGCATGACGGGGAAATGTTTACGGCCGGTTTCGGGCGGTTTAGGAAGGAGAGGGTTAAATCCAACATTTTAAATTAATTTTAAAATTTTCCTAACCTTTTTTTACACCTTTAGGCTAAAAATTCGTGATATATTGATTTATCTCAGCCTACAATATGACTGGCTGCTTGTTAACTTTCAATGAACTTAATTTTCACGCGAAATTGCGGCTGATACAGTCTAAATTTGGAATATTTTGACGTCGTTATAAGACAAATGCTCTCAATCAGTGGAGCAGCGAGGGCGGATTTTGGGGGGTAAGGACCCCCCCCAGAGCTCGGAAAATTTTTAAAGTTAAATCTATTTTACTTAACTGGATTGATATTACTTAAAGAATAGTGTGAGGATTAATAAAAAAATCCCTTAGAAAGGCGTAAAACTCACCATTTTGAACCATTTATCTTAATTATTTCCTGGAGGAGGTCTCACGCACCTCCCGCTTACCCTGGCGGGTATGCTATACCCCAAGGTCCCCAAGTATTAGTTGCGCCTGAAACCCCCCCTAGCCTTAATTCCTAGCGGCGCCCCTGCACTGAATGGAGTGTCATTCACCAAATTCTTTGCAAAATCCTTGCACGCCCGTCGAAATCAAGCTGAACCTACATCCACTATTGCCCGCTCCTAATGTGCAGTCGGTGGAATGTGAGTGAACTCAAACTGCAGCGATATCTAGCAGAGCGCGATTTTCAGCTTTTGCGCATGTGACCAATACTGGAGTGGAAAATAATCCAATCACGTGAAATCCAATCCCTCGCACTCCTAGTAATCCGTATTTGGGCAAGTTGCTGGTTCTGATGGTAATTTTTTTGCAGCGATGAGTTGTTTACGTGTTGTTTATTTCTAAAAGTTTTGTTGCTAATTTCTCATGTGTAATAAATAAATATTAGGAAATCAGGAATTGATGATATAAATATCTTGAATAATGTACTCGGTAGTTTCACCCAGAAGGTCCGGGTTCCATTCCTGGCATCCTAACAATTTGTTTTGTCGAACTTGGGGGGCAGTGGAGTAAAATTCTCACGCGTCAAATCTAAGGTCAAAGGTCCGAATCTTGGCTGAGTGGATTGCCAGTTTTCCACGTCATACGATTATGTGATTGTCCATTGTTTTAAGTTGTCAACTCTCCCGATAAGAAGGACTTTTATGATGTTTTTGGTGATATGTATATAAATGAAACAACAAACCAATAAAGGTTTAATCTGGGTCTTGATCTGTAACCTCCGGGATCAGATAACCACTGGCCCGTATATTAGTTGAGGGAGGATATTTTTTTTTTCAATTTTCTTACGAAGTGGGAAGTTTGATAAATAATGAACTAACAGGCGTAAAGCACTGAATGATGGGATTAAATTATCATACACACTTTAATATTTTAACTAAATATCTCATTTCTAGTTCCTGGCTCTTCCGTAAAAAATCATTTCTATTTTTACAAGAAGGTGACTAATATATTTCATTTTCTAATTTTAAATATTATTTTATTTCAGGCCAACGCATTGATTGCATTTATCTGGTGAAGGAATAGGTGAGTCGCTTCTTTCTATCGTAAAGCCCTTAAAATAAGTGCATAGATTTCGTTGAACACCAAAGGAAGAAGGTTCTCTTATTAATCGACAATTTAAATCTTACCTCACCACTTACCTCACGCCAGCTATTTTCCATCATTCATGCTGGCATATTTTACTTTTTTAAACATTTAATTGGCTTTTCAACCACGTCAATCATATATTGATATCTCTACATGCAGCAAAAATAGTGAAAATTATATTATTGCATGGTGCAAAAAATAATTTTTCTACCGTAGTTAGGCACGAAGGCGGATCCGTCGTTGGATTGAAAATTATGGAACGTTTTTCCTTCTTTATTTATGTGCTGCGATTCGGTCTCTCAGTCTAGCTCATGAGCATCTGGTGATTGTCAATTGTGAGCCTACTGGTGGCGCTATGCGGTGATTTTGGTTCTACGGTAGAAAAAAAGTTTGTTGAAAATGAACCGAAAATCATCATGAAACAATGTAATTTCGCGTATCACGCCTATTGTGTTTGATAATATGCTATCATTAACTGCATCATGCCAGTAATCTTTGATGAGAATTTCGGATGGGGATTTAATGAATTAACAGATAACGTCATCAGTGGAACACAGGAAAGAATTATAGTAAGGGAAAGTGGGGCAAAACCGACCGGATAATCTTTTTTCATTTAAAACTTGAGCATTCTGCTGCTAACATTTTTTTAAATGTGATTGATAGTAACATTTATACATATAGGGTGTAGAATATTAATGTAGATGCATTTTATTATAGTTATTACATGTATTTATATTTTTTTTCAAACTTGGACAAAATGACGATTTTGCCCCATAGGTGGGGAAAAACAGACACCCATTGAATTTGCATTTACAAAACCTTACTGTACAATTTTGAAAGATTTATTTTACGCGCACTCTTTTAACACGTGTGTGATATTTCTGAATATGAAATAGTAAATTAACAATATGTGAGGTTGGATATGAACTTACGTACATAAATCACAAATGATATTGTCATCTTCTTCTTCACAATTTGAAAACTCCTCGTGAGCTTACCCTCTGCAGTTCAAACATTGTATTCAACCCTCTTTATTCTTGGAACCGGAATACTACTCATTGCAAAATTTCAAGCCTCCTCGTCTCCTTCGTCACAATCATCCATATTTTTAAGAGAATCCAACCTCTGTCGGTCCTGCCCCACTCTCCGGTGACGGTTTTGCCCTTCGACACACAACATCAGAAATATTTCAATACAGGCGTATCCATAATCAACTACTCGGCTACACGGGCTTAAAACACAACTGAAAACAGAAAAATTATCATATTAACTTATCGTTGGTAAATCAGATCGGCATTATACCTGTCAGATCCAAAACAAAAGTAATAAAAATCATTAAGAAAACTGTATTAAATTTGAAAAATTCACAGAGACTAAACGGCGGCCACTACGCAAACGAAAACAAACTCGATCTGCTGGTAATGGCGGCCACTTCAACTAGCATATAATGTTGCTACTTGAAACCAACAACTACCGGGTGATTTTAAAGGGGTCGGTTTGACCCGCCTAGTCGGTTTTGCCCCACTCTCCCCTACCACGAAATAGAGTTGTACCATGGTTGGGAGGACTTGCTTACTCCGCAAATGTTGGATCCCATAAAGTCAATGATTATTTCTCAGAGAATTTCCTCCTTTGTTGATCATATATTTGCGTCTGCGCGCGTGAATGCGCATAGAGTTGCTTCACTTGCTTGCGTGTTGTTCTGAATTTTGGCTTCTTGAAAATTAAGTTTCCTTAAAATAGTACGTTACATGGTCTTGTTTGGTGTCGACGATTTACGAAACGTTTTTGTATTCTTGCCTATTATAATTTATTTTCCTATTTATCCAATATTCTTAATAAGTTATAATATTTGTTAACAACTTGAGACTATAAATTCGTTCTATCTTGGTAAATCTCTAATGAATATAGGTGTTCTTTTATCTTTTTTTATGAACTTAATTGTTACATGATTTTGCGACGGGTACGGTCTAAATATTGAATGTCTTGACACCGTCACAAGACAAATGCACTCAATGATACATCGTTCGCGATAATTCTTTGCGATATCGGAACATTTAAGTGTAGGTATTCATTGAATCTTCAGGCATATCCTTGGCCCTTTCAAGGTCACCTCAATGAAGGAGCGACATTTTTACATGCTCGCCTTCTCTTAATGACATCACAGCCGTTCTCTCGAATCGGATACGCGTATCTTGCGGCGTGCTAGACAGCGAGTGTCTAATAGCGTTTGGGAGTCATGGGCAGCTCACGTTCTCATGTGTTTGTGCCGTACTCTGAGATGGTCCATTAGCGTCTCCTTCCCTCCATCTCAATCTCGCACCGCGCCAAGACACACACTCACCCCGATCCCTTATGTACATCACTCACACTCAACTCCACGAGCCGCCTCTCCTTCTGAGCCAAAAATATATTTTTTTAAATATTAAATCCTGAGTGATGTCCCTTTTTTATTATTCTATTTGCTCCCCACCCGGTTGGTGGGTGGGTGCTCTGGTGACTTAGAAACCATTCCGGGACCAAACTGTAAGAGGTGACTAGGTATATTGGGGCCGGGTGCAAGGAGTCCATCGGGCAATTATGTACTCCAACAATGCTCCTTGACGACGGGGGAAAACAGGTGAGAGTAAATAACAATGGGCAACAATAGGGTAGTTTCCTTAACAAAAAAAAACGAAATGCATTGATTACGATTCGTTACTCACCATTAGTGTATTCGTAATACATAAATTATTTGGTTTTAGAAATCCCAGTTTAGACGAATGGCTATGGTGAATTTTAACAGAATTTGAAAACGGCCAGATTGGCGCCCAAGCGATGCCACTCGACGATGTAATCTCAGACGATGTTTTACATCGTCTGAGATTACCAAGGCATTCAGAAGGCACAGAACTCAGGGAAACATGCTTTAATAATCACCGATTAAAACTGCCTTTGGTCGGAAAGTTTCCTTCGTTTCATAAGGTATTAGTAATCGTTATTTAGGCCAAGCGCTACCTGCTAGCAGGATACTCTGCTACCTGCTAGCAGCCTGCATCTCAGCGGCCCACACATCCTCGCCCCAAGGTCTTCTCACTCGGCGACAGTGGGAACCAGAATGACGTCACGCGGGGTTTTCCCAGAATTCATACTTAGCCTTCGCGTTTTCGCGTGCTTGAAGATTTTCACTTTTCGTTTAATCGCTAAAATTGATATCGTCATTCGAAAATCTAAGAGCATGAAATGCGTACTCTAGGAGTAATAATTTTTCGATTTCGGCAAGAAAAAAATAATAGGAAACCACCCTATTCATTTTGACGACGGGAGATAACAAAAGGAGCCCAATAATAGTGAACAACAACAATTATCGTTGACGACGTGAAAGTAAATAAAAGAGGGAAGTCATGTGACTTAGTGGCGTTCGCGTCGTCGCTCCCGAATTTCGCGGCCGAATTGCTTATTTGATTGTGTGCAAATTGTGTGCAGTTTGATTTGTCATTTGAATGGTACGTTTTGTCGATACCGATTTTCTTTGCGAGTAATTACCCAGGACTATTGTGCTTGTAATGTGTGGTTATTTGATATGACATAGTTAAAGTAAAAAGAGCATTGCAGTAGGTACTAACCACAAGGTGTTGCAAGATGGTTTTTTTCGCGTCTATTTTTCCCTCTTCCTTCTTACAGTTTTGTGTTTTCTGCCGTGTGATTGTGTCGTATCCTCATTTAAAGCTTAATGCGTGGAGTGACACCCATTTCATTGGCCAAAACTATATAAATTTAAAAAATCCTCATCTTCTAATTATGTTCAATGCCCAGTCAAACTTTTGGTCATTAGATTTACAAGTAGGTACTATTCTGTGTAGTGACTAGGGTGTACGACCATGACTATACAGAGGAGGATGCATTAATGTAAAAATCCAATAATGGTAATGGCATTATGAGCCCAGGCGCAGCTGATAGATGCCTTCAAGTGCTAATGTTAAGGTTCAAGGAGAACCCTGTGCTCGAGGCGATCGAGTCGAGGCACCGATGTAGAAGAGAGAAGAACTCTGCGTAACGCCTCCCAAACTCAACGACGCAGTGAATTGAAATTAACATAAAATTTTATTGTGCTGGTGCGTTTTTTAACCATATATTCCCTTTTTCTAGTGATGGCTCAGTAAAATTCCTTTTTCTCCAGTGATATTTCTTCAAAGAATCAAAGAAGTTAATTATACGTTGCGAAGATTAGCGTAATGTAAGCAGATTTCGCGGATGCGGAGGTTACCGAAATTTTAGTGCTGAAACCCAGAGCCAGGAGCTACTTCCTCGAAAAGAATAGGCACAATTTATACTGCATTAAGATATTTGGCCTTTCTTGCTTTGGATGTGATTTGTGGGAGGCGGTGTTCTAGGCGGATTAATTGGAGCCATGTTCTTGGCGGGCTAATTGGAGCCAGATATTAAGGAGGAAGCTCGTGTGTACCTGTGCGGTGATGGATGCGCTGCAATGAGAGGTTGTACTACAAGATAGGTGCATGGAGATACAGGGAAGGGGATCCTTATTTTTTTGGCAAAAAGAGTTAATGGGCGGGGAAAATGGTGTGACAAGAGAATAGTATATCATTTCTTTTTTATCCACGGGCACACGTAACTTCGCAAGCCACCTGGGATGTTTTTAAAATCATGGAAGTATGTAAAAATGTGACATTTCCGACACTGCTTGAAAACTAGTGTATACGTGACACCCTTTCCCTGTGCATGGCATCTGAATTTTGTATTATTATCATGCTTGCTGTTTTAGCCACTGCTGTGCATATAATCCTTTTTTTCCAACGTGTTTGCTGTGGCAGTGACGTTTTATGGAATTTATTTGTTTAACTACAGGCGACCCCGTGACTTTGAATAAAGGTTAGAGCAAAGGTGCTTTCATCATATTGTAAAGAATTGTTCAATACAAAATAAAAATCTCGTGTTTGTGGTGCAATGCCTCCATATTCCAACTCACGTTACCTATTTTTCAAGACAATTATTTTCATATTCTTTCACGTTGCATCTCCACAAAAATTCTGTATGGCTACTTATTATGATTTGATAATTCATTGAAACCCGGGTCGCACTCTGTTAAAAAAGCAGTGGTATAAGTAATTGTGTGAAATGCAGGCAAACTTAGGGCGGTATTTACATATTCTTATGTAGGATTTCGCCGCCGTTGAACGGGGGGGGGGGGGGGGGGGAAGGGGTTACTTCAAGAACGGTGGTGAGAGAGTGATTGGGAAGCTATTGTGAAACTATTCAACTGTTGTGAGATCCTTCACAAGTATATACACCGCTCTGTCCGTCGATCTGTTAGTTCACCTCTTGATAATGACCTCATAACCAGTTGAGTTAAAAAAATACTGCGTGAAATACAACGAAGTTTATTTTTGAATCTATCATGTAACCATTCCCCAAAGTCTCGTAAAGCATTGATTTCAAATATTATAGGTTTTTAGTGAAAAGAATAGAGGCATTTTAAATGGTTCAGCCATAGTAACTAAATATTTCTTTGACGAGTAAACAAGTTTATCACAGCACGTCTGTTAATTCTCTCTATTGTTCGGCAATTTTCATTCATAAGGTTTGATCTTGAAGGGAGTTCATCTTAGTTTTAGGAAAAAACCTTTCCTTTAGTCAGTTTAAAGTTATACGATAAGAATAAGCAATGGCGAAAGTCAGTGTTCAAGTGGCTTTGAATTCTAATCATTCATATCTAATTGTCAATTATCTAATGCTATAAAAATATTGAAGCTAGAGTAAGTGGTGTGGCATCAAATCAAGCGATATTTAATTAGATTAATTTGAGACGTTTCTAGCGGACACAATCATGCACAAAGGACATTGCTAGAAAATAATGTTTTAGCCTGGTTAATTATGGCTAAAAAATTGGCGATTAAGTACAATTCACTTCTAATTCAATCCCATCCAAGACGCCTTTACGAAGTATTGTCTAGCGCCAGATTCAATGAGAGCTTTTCCCCAGAGATTATTTGAGACGAAAGTTCGTATAGTTTCGCTGCACGATGGACAGAATACTCTCGGGATATATCCCCTTGGAACAAGAATACTTTTACCCCAGGTTCATAAATACCTTAAATCCGTTCACGTTCGCTGTAGCTTTGAGCATTTGGCGTGCTGAACTCAAATTTCATTAATTACGTAAATTCAATTTTGAACAACTGAATTTGAATGAACCAAGAGAACATTTTCTACTTTCTCGTATGTTTGATCGTATTTGAAACGAAAAATAAGTTAATATTAATTGGAATTTTATATTATTAGTATATTATTAATATTATTGTACTGCATTAATTGTTTAAAAATTATAATATGTAATTCTAATTAAGTGGACAATTTTATAGTTCCTTGTAACGTGCCAATGGATTTGGAAGCAATTTTAAACGGGGTTCCTTATTTCACAAGTTTCAGCGAAGGCATTATTACAATAATTGAAATGTTATAAGCAATATTTCATAACTCCTATTACTCAAGTTAAACGCCAAATTTATTGATACGCTTGCAATAAGCTCTTTACGCAGTTTAACGAGCACATGATTTGGTACGAAAAATAAAATGAGATTTTCCATTAATTTGGGCTTTCTTAACTATCAAAAAAATAAGTTAACATTTCTCCTTATCTTTCTCAGTCATTGTTACGAAAACAATTTAAATACATTCATAATCACTATCCGACGAATCCTCATCACAGTCGTCATCCACTCAATTCTTCAAGGATTAATAAACTCTTTACCTCGACTGGTAATTGAAGTAATTTCCTTCTTTGAGCCTTAAAAATACTTGATATCATTGCATCTGAAGTTAGGAGTAATCTTTTAAACAGGTCTTCATTCGTTGCTATCCAGGAAAATTTCATTGCATGGTGCTCCCTGAATCTTCTTATGTCCTTATTCCTCGCCTCCATTGCCTCCCCGGACAGGTGGACAATAGGAAGGGCAGCTTCTTTAGATGTCCGTCGGAGGAGCACGTACTGATGTTTCGTGAAATTACCAGAAACGATCATGGAAATAGCTTCTTCCTGGGAAATTTTACTTTGCCTCACATCCTTGGCTCTCCATTTTGATAACACTCGCCGCGCTCTTGAGAGAGTGGTTGTTGTCACCTCATTTATTATTTTCGCCACAAACTCATCACCTTTGTTTCGATAACTCATGGATGCAGTGGCGGATACAGAAAATACTCAAGGGGGGGGGGCGCAAAAGATATCTTGAGCTACCTTTACTTTTATCGTAATAATCACGTAATATTCGTGATTGCGATATTTCTCTTTACTCTGAAAAAATTGCATAATGTATTCTGGCTGTTTGCAATTACAAAGTTTGTATAAAAACGAGGCAAGCAGGTATTGCCTCCTTGTTTTCTCTTTAAGCCATTCTAATTTAGAGAAATAAGGGGATATATGTTCATATTTTTTAAAATCATAAATGAACCTAACACATATGTTTAATTGCCGTTGAATCAGGGTGTTAATCTTTTCGGTTAGGTCATTATATACAAGGCAGCAGTAATCAATATGGGGGAATATGAACGAGAATACAAGTTGCTTGCGTGTTTGAGAGGGCATAAGGTTTTTATGAATTTTTAGCTGAAACAAGATCATGTTGATCTTATTGCTGATGGCTTTAACATGGTTTTGCCAAGACAAATTAGGCATCAATAATAACTCCAAGATTTTTAACGGAGTTTGCATATGATATTTCGGCATCACCAACAAAAATCTTGGGAAGAACATCAAAGTCGACATGTTTGAGTAGTTTTGAGGTAACAAATAACATAGATTTTGTTTTCCTAGGGTTAAGCAATGTTGTAACTAGATTATCAGCTGATATTTTAATTCTTCCTCAACATCGTACCACTGCATTTGATAATTCATTTTCAGTTGTTGGGACAAGGCTATGGAATGGTACTCCAGAACCAATCAAAACCGCAAAATCGCTGATGCCATTTAAAAATCTAATGTTCACTAAAATGTTATTACAAGAAAAAATGTAATTGTACCAATATGCCTCTATATTCTGTTACAATTTATTTTTTATTTTTTGCACGTATCTTATTCTTCTGTGCACAGAGCTCTAATATGAATGTAAGCCCTTGTATGTTCTTAGTGGACCACATAGGTCCAAGAACAATAAATATTTCTTTATCTTTAATAAGAAATTAATCAATCCACGTACGAAGTTGAAGAAATTTTTATTTAAACTCATTATACGCGTATATAAGTCAATAAATTACGATACAAAAAAGTTACAGTTGTGATTCTACAATGTTCGGCTATGTGAGCGGCCTCGCAAAGGGGGGGCGCGCGCCCCCTGCGCCCCCCATCTGTATCCGCCTCTGCATGGATGCTCTACTGGCGATGTGCTAGCTCTAAGATCCTCCGTTTTCCTTCTCTAGGCCCTATCACTGGACTTCTCAAATTGTTTTTTTTTGGTCGACCAATTTCAATAAACCTGATGAACCTTCAAAGTAGCAATTTTGACTTCATCATCATCATCATCACTGGTCAACAATCCTAGGATTGGTTTGACGCAGCTCTCCACTCAGTTCTCCTATCAGCTAATCTTTTCACTCCTACGTATTTCTTCTCTTTCACATCTCTCTTTACTTGTTCCATATATTTTGTTCGAGGTCTTCCTTTTCCATTCTTGCCTTCCACCTGTCCTTAGACGATTGTCTTCATCAGGCCATCATGTCTCAAGATAAGGTATGGTAAGATAGGTCTCAAGATAAGGCCTATAAGGTTGTTCCGTCTTCTTATTAAGGTTTTCATGAGGCTTCTCTTCTCTCCTACCCTTCTTAGGACTTCCTCGTCACTAACTCGGTCGATCAATTTGGACTTACATTTTGAATTATGTAGAATGAATATCACTAAATTCATCACAAATTCCACATTAAATACTTACTGGATGTAATGGGCTGACGTTTAAATAAAGGCGGAGGAAATTTCAACTTCTCATTTAGGCAATCAGCCAACATTCTTCTAAAAAAACCTGTCATTTCTTTTTCTTTCCTTCCACCGGCGAAGATAATTTGAGAGAAAAAACACTCCTCCGCAATTGTTTTAGGAAAAATTTTGAATTAACGTCCTCATCTAGCTCTAACTTGTTGCTGCAGCAATTCAATAAGTATTGGTTTTTAAACGATACGGACCCTTTTCCACTTTCAAGAAATTTTTCATGCATCTCAAGACGCGTGAAAATTTTCAGAGTTATCGAACTAAAACACTATGGGCACTCTTCTTCAACCCCTCAAGTCTTCTTTTAAAAGTTCGAGAATACTCGACTTTTTCAAGACCCTATCTTCATGCTTGAGGACTAACTTTCACGTCTTTCGTTTGGCAAAATCTGAGTAAAACTGAGTTTGGGCGAGATAATTTCGGGCAAGCGATATCTAGAAGTAATTTGGGGGTTCCACAGTGTGAGGTTCGCGATGCTATTATCTTCATTTTCTAGGAAATATCACATTTGAAGGGTGAAAAGGCTTACTCCGTTCATCCCCGGTGGCCAAAATGCAATTCATAACAAGTGTACAGAGAGCGGTGGTTGTGTTTTCCCGATGGGCGCAATCAATAGCCTAGGCCTTTTCGGCAGTCGTTTGCCCTGCATGTGGTTGAGGAGGCCGCTAAGGAGGCGACAGGGGGACAATGTGCCGCGCGAGGGCGAAAACTAATCCGTCTAACGGAGGGAAAGGGTGGTGTAGCATTTGAGGGATTCTTTTTTGTTTTGAATACATTCAAGTTTTTGAGGATTACTATTGTTGAATTCTTAGTTATTTAAAGTTATATTACTCGAGAGAATAATTAACACACCTTATTTCTTTTAGTTAAACAGGACAACAATGTACCTGGTATTTATTTACTGTATCCAAAATATGTTTCCATGTAGAACATTTATATGAAAACTGTTTATGTTTAAATAACATCTTTCAACATTCCCCCGTAAACGTAGAATAGTTTTTTTTAAGTTTAGTTAATACAATTATATTTACATTGGAATAAGAAATCAGTCATAAAATAACAATTCTCTAGCACATTTTTCAAAATTAGTAGAAAGCAATGGTTTCGTTAAAATATCACTGACATTATACTCAGTTGGTACATATTTGATATTAAATAGGCCTTTATAAAATTCATCTTTCACAAAAAAGTATTTTATTTCAATATGCCGGCTTGTTTTTATTCTTCCAGCTTTAATTAGTTTTATAGTACTTTGGTTATCAATGTGTATCGTACTTTTGACTATTTTTCCTGTTAGTTCTTTCAATAACTCTACTAAATACTTCAGTTCTTTAGAGCATTCACATGCAGCGATAAGTTCCCCCTCGGTTGTAGATTGAGCGACTACAGATTGTCGTCGTGAACACCATGAGATTGGACTATTGCTACACATTATAATAAAACCTGATGTACTCCTACGGCGTATATCTTTTTTAGTATCTGTTTCCCTTACTCTTGTGTCTCCACCATAGTCGGAATCGCAATATGCAACTAACTCAAAATTTTCCTCATCGTTCTTTTCCCTACCATAAAATATACCTGCATGAGCTGTTCCTTTCAAATACCTTAAAGTTCTTTTAATATTGACATAGTCCTGCTTCTGTGGATTTTCCATGGATCTACTTTCATAGTTCACTGCAAAACTGAGATCTGGACGCGTCTTACAAGATAGGTATAAAAGACTTCCAACAGCTTCTCGATAGTTGAATTTAATTTCTTTTTCAGGATACTCATCCACTTTGTTGTCAGCTACTATTGGTGTCTTTGTCGGTTTCGAATTTTCCATTCCATATCTTTTCAATACCAACTGTGCATAGTTTTTCTGTGATATCATAATTCCTTCTGCTGTTTTTCTTATGTTTATCCCAATATAAGATTTTGGTTCTGAATCAATTGTTACTTCAAAAAATTTCCTTAGTTTATCTAACAATTTCTTAATCTTTTCTTTCTCTTTTCCAATAATTATTCCATCATCAACATGTATCGCAAGAAACATATCTCCAGCTTGTGATTTGAATATGCACGGGTCTGTCTTAAGCTGAATCATGTTAAGTTCTTTCAGGGTTGTAGTGAACTTCTTGTTCCATTGACAAGGTGCTTGTCTCAGTCCGTAAAGTGACTTGTGGAGGAGGCATATTTTTCCTGGCTGATCAAAACCTTCTGGTACTCTCATATAAATTGGTTCTTCTAATTCACCGTTGAGAAATGCTGTTTTCACATCTAGTGTTTGAATTTCCCAGTTTCTCTTGGCTGCTATGGCAAACAACAATCTCAAAGAGGTTGTGTCAACCACTGGACTAAAAATATGTTTGTAGTCTATATTTTTCTTGTCTTGAGAACACCCTCTTGCAACTACTCTGGCTTTAAATTTTCCATTATCTTTTACTTTAAAAACCCATCGGCTAGTGAGAATCTCTTTTCCTCGTGCTTCATTTTCATCTACATACGTCCAAGTTTTATTATTCATCAATGAGTCTACTTCATCTTTTATGGCTTTCATCCATTCCTGTTTATCTTCACAACTGACAGCCTCATTATAGGTCAGTAGTGCTTCATCTTCACTGGTATCAAAATCCAATATAAAATCTTCATACTTTGCAGGTAGTCTTTTCTCTCTAATTGGTCTCCTGTTCCCATCAATTTCTTCTTCTCTTCTGTTGTCTTGGTGTGGAGGAATTTCTTGATTTTGATTTTCTGGTTCTTGGTCTTCATTTATTTCATCATTTTGAATTTCTTGTTCTTGGTTTTCATTTATTTCATCATTTTCTTGATCTTCATTTTCTTCATATAACTCTATATTGATTTCTTTATCTAGTTTGTTTGCAGAGATAGGAAAATCGTTTGTAAAAATTACATCTCTACTAACAAAAACTTTTCTTTCAATTTTGTTCCACAATCGGTATCCATTTGAAGCATATCCTACAAAAATAGCTTCTTCACTCCTACTATCCAATTTCTTCAGTGGTTTCACTATTTTTGAAAAAACTTTCTGGCCAAAAATTTGTAAATTTCTCAAGTCAGGTTTCTTCTTATACCAGTTTTCAGCAGGGGTTTGAGGCATTCCTCTGGTTGGACTTCTGTTCGTCAGATAGGCTGCTGTTTGTACTGCTTCACCCCACAGGTATTTTTCACAGTTAGCATCAAAAATAAGTGCTCTGGCTTTATTCATTAGCGTTAGATTTAATCGTTCACTTTTTCCATTCAACTGAGGAGTATGCGGAATGGTGAAGTCTAAAATGATTCCTTTTTCTTGACACCATGTTGTGAGAAGCTCATTTTTAAATTCCCCACCATTGTCGCACCTAATCTTACTGGCTTTTAGATTGAAATGGGTCTCTCCCTCATTTATAAATCTTTTAATGCATTGAAAAACTTCTGAAGCTGATTTTGTTTCTAGTAGATATACCTTGCAAAAGTGTGTATAATCATCCAGCAATGTAATGAAGTAGTTCTTGTTGTCATAGGTTGGAGGATCTATTGCCCCACACAGGTCTGAGTGTATAATTTCCAGGGGACGACTAGCTCTATCTCTCACTTTTCTAAAAGGCAGTCTCACTTGTTTAGCTCTTGCACAAATACTGCAATCAACGGCATTAAATTTATCAGTCTTGTAAAATACTCCATTGCACAGCTCGGGAATCTTCATCAG
The DNA here is from genome assembly GCF_921293095.1 of Ischnura elegans. Taxonomy (NCBI): domain Eukaryota; kingdom Metazoa; phylum Arthropoda; class Insecta; order Odonata; family Coenagrionidae; genus Ischnura; species Ischnura elegans. The sequence continues at coordinate 136,406,059 of NC_060249.1, forward strand.
CTGGCTGTGACTGAGGTGGCCTAATTTCCTATGCCATTCGTCTATTCCTGTTGCCTTCTCTTCAGCAATTAAAGCATTCTTACCCGATTTCTTCATGTTTACAACATAAAGTCCACTTTCCGTTTTATTCCCTTCTATGATAACCTTGTCCTTCGGTATTTCTAATTTGGTGTTTAGGATGTAAACTTTTTTATCATCAAAATACACTGTCCGGTTACTTTTTGTCACAGTGTTCACTGACATGAGATTTCGTGTCAAATCAGGCACAAAGTAAACTTCATTTAAAGTACAATTGTCCAGTTCGACTGATCCTAAACCCTGTATTGACATAAAATGTCCTTTCTTCGCTATTTTTACAGTATCGGTATATTCTTTCATATCTGATATAACATCTTTTTCTTTGATCATCATTTTATTGCAACCACTATCAACCACCATCTCAAAATTTTTGCTAGGCTCTGGTTTATTTATTAATTGACTGTTTAGTGCAAGGAAAGAAATCTTACTCGATCTGTTCTGCTTTTTATTTCTTTCTTCATTTTTATCTTTAAAGAAACAGTCTTCTGATTTATGATTTAATTTCTTGCAATACGTACAAGCTTTAGCTCTGAGGAAACAATCTTTTTCGGCATGGTTTGTTTTCTTGCAAATTACGCACGGTTTCTTTTTACATTGCGTCTTAATATGCCCTCTTTGCCCGCATACGAAACATTTAACATCGCTATTATACTGTCTTTTAGTTTCTGCTCTAAATGATACAGGTATTTCCTCTTTTAACTCTTTAAACTTAAATTTGTCCTCTTCCAGCGACAAACGCGATATTAGATTGTCAATTGTTTTATCTGTTTGTGATGACGAATCCCATGCGCTACTAAAATGTTTGAACTTATCAGGCAAAATAGTCATAATTTTGGAAATTAGCATTGGTTCAGAAATTTCCTCATTTAAAACTTTAAGTTTGAAAACAACATTTTGAAGTTGACTAATATTAGTATGAATGTCCTTAGTACTATCATATTTATAGTTATAAAATTGTTGTAACAACAAGCACATTTCTTGGTCAGTATTCTTCTTATAAATACGAAGAAGTGTATCATACATATCTTTTGCGGTTTCACACGTCAAAAGGTGTAACTTCACCGTCTGGTCCACTGTTCTTAGAATCGCATGCTGTGCTGCAGCGTCTGTCATGGTCCACTTCACTAGCTTCCTCTCATCGTCTCCGCAAGATGCACGTACCCAGGTTCCATCGACGACATCCATTAGTTGTTTTGCGCGAAATAATATTTTCATTTCGAAGTGCCACATCGGAAAAGTATTATTGTCTTTTAATTTCTGGACACAGGCGATGTCCTCACTCTCGATCTTCATTGCCATAATTACGTATGCACAGGTATATATATTTTTTTTAAAAGAGTATTTTACCTTTTTTTATATCTTCATTCACTGTTTTTTTTTTTACAATATATCTTTTTTTTACTTCTTTTTGTGCCTCTGGGCCCATAACCTGTTGAATTCTTAGTTATTTAAAGTTATATTACTCGAGAGAATAATTAACACACCTTATTTCTTTTAGTTAAACAGGACAACAATGTACCTGGTATTTATTTACTGTATCCAAAATATGTTTCCATGTAGAACATTTATATGAAAACTGTTTATGTTTAAATAACATCTTTCAACAACTATAAGCACAGCTGCGAACTTTCGTTCCATAAATATATCCTTCCGCTCGAGTCCTTAAGCAATTTTTATGAGAGCATGGGCACGCGTAAATAAAAGGTAAGGTCAAGTGGAAACTATTAATGATAAAATGTTCTACGTATGACAAGAGATGTTTATTCATAGGGTAAATATTTTTTGTTGAAATAAAATATCCAAAAATGTTGAACAACACCCATAAATACTGGATTTCCTCGTGCCCTACCACGCGCCAGCCAGGCCGCCGCCCGCGTCAGCGCATTGCATCATTATAGTTAAATCAATGCTGAGGTCGGAGTAGCAACTAGTAGCAAAAATTTTCTTCACTACTGCGTTGCATATACTTTTCCCTTTGTATTGGTGCAAAAGACACCGTGATGGAACGTGCTTCTCTAAACGATATTGTACATTTTATTTGAAAATTCGGGTAAAAAACACTAAAAGTAACAAAATATATATATAGAATAGTAAACATTGTAAAATCCGAAAGAAATTTATGTCCCACTATGTAATAATGTTTATATTTGTAGTTACAAATGTTTTGATACACTAATTATAGGTACCTCAAACAACCGTACATGAATTACATCCGTCCATATTTTCCCCTGGAAAATTATTTTATTTTGTATGTTTCAGTCTGTACTTCTCTGTTTTTTCCGTCACAATTTCAATATGCTATAAGTTTTCCATATGTTGGGCTAATTAAAAATTATTCCTTGCAAAAGGTTCTTGAAACTGAGCTCGCTGAAACAGGTATTCTAGACTTACATTAGTAGAACCTCCATTGCCATTTTATACTTAATCTGAGCCAACCATGTGTCCATTTTCGTCGACAAATTATCTCCCTTGGCACGAGCATCACCTGGTATTGCGTGGCAACCACTCCCTAGACAAAAATATTTTCCTCCTCCTGTCCCAGCATCACGAATGCGCTCAACATTGAAAATCAATTTTTTTATTGCTCTATATTGTACTTTTGGGCAGTAATAAAATATGAAATAATATATAAAATGAAAATTCTTTTTTTGTAATTCTCGTCAATGAAATGAAGACACACTTTACCGTAAGCCTAGACTAAGCTGATGCTCGCGAGTTGACACTCACACGTGCGACATATAGGCACAAAATGGTTGTTATTCGAATACTTGCAAAACCTTGCAGCTGATTTTTTTACTATCATCTTAATAATACCTTACGATCTCTTCACCGGTTTGCATTTCCGCGTAAATTGACGCCAAATTGTTTATAACTCAACATTTATGAGAATTTTTGCGAAAAAAATGACAGCTACATTATTATTTTACTAAGTAACTTTTCCGGTTCAATGCGTGCGGACCGTGGGGTCGACTGCGGTTCTGGCTGGCGGCGGCGGAGGGTACGGTGACGGGGCAAACGTGTGGATGCGATATGACCACATTCACTTTTATATCTGGATAATAGATATAATCGTGATAGAAAACGATCACCAAAAAGTAAAATTAATAAATATTGCTACGAATGATACTTATTATGCAATCGCTGGGCACTGCAAGAGGTACACTGAGAGGTTTCTTTCTTTGAGTGTATTTCATATACTACTACGGAGAATTGACTAACGTCGTTTGCTTAAAGTATGGTAACGGTTATTTTATTAACAAACTCTCTATCTCGGCAAGAGCTGTCTGTGATCCATGGCCTCCACTTCCTAGCCTACCATACCTATCTAAAGGTCTACCGACAATGTTCATGGGAGTAGTTTTTTGCTTAGATATTCGCAGGAATATTTTCTATTTCCTATTGAAATGCACTTTCACATTTGGTTGTTCTTATACTACGATGCCGAACGGCTCTTTTTGTTGTGTTCCTGTTGGTTTTCTTGAAAACCGAATACTTCGATTTTTTCTGTGTTGGTTAGATTCATATATCCAACTGTAAAAGGATCTATTTTAGTCGAAGTGACGTTGATATTCCACTTTGACTGCATTGCAAATAATGGTTTCTCATTTTATTTTTGCTAAAGGTCTTTTTGTTCTTTTTATTGAAACCTTTAATTCACTTCACGTAATTTCGGATTTTATTTGTAACTAAACTTTTTTTCTCATTTACATTTCCCACTTGGAACACCATCTTTTCCATTTAATTTTGTATATATTTTTCGAAATTTCTCTCTTTAATTCCATCTAATTTTAGGATCTATTTTAAGTTACGTAAAACTTTAGGTATAAATATCTCCCAAAGAAATTTCACACTTGCAGCTGCATGATATTCTATTGAAATGTAGGAATCAAAAATCTAATGCAAAAGTATTTATGTGGCGAAATATATTGCTACAAAATTGCATTTTGCACCTGATAAGGATAGCATTGTATCTTCATAGTGAATTCTTGAATGGATTTATTTTGAAATACGTGAGGAAGTGGAATGAACGTTCAAGAGTGAGCTATAGATTCCATAAAACGTGATGGAAAATGGCTGAAGACAGTAATTGATTTTCCGAAAAACTTTCTTGAATGCTTGCAGGGTACATCGTCCTTATCCAGTAAGTTTATTAGGTTTACATTCTTGATTTTAAGTAATCTATAGCCATTCCTTATGCAGCATTATGTGCATGCTGCTCTAGTTTAGCCAGTGCATGTGCACGTCCAGTCGTATGTTTTCAGGGAGGAAAACGAAAGGCTTTATCCTCCCATTCCGCTGAAGTTCTTTTTTTTAAGCAGATATTAATGTAAGGGATGGGGGCTATGAGGCCACCTCCTAGCTAATAAATGAAGCTACAATGACCACACCACGGAGGCAAGAGGGACCCTTGCCAAGTGGAGAAAATGCAACCCCGAGTCTTATATGATGTCAGATGAAGAGGCCCTCTCACTAAGTAATTGCGTCCATGCAGCTCTCAAAATTTCAGTACAAGGGTATTCGAAAATCTGTGAAATGCCATGGACATAATCTTTACCCCAGTTATGAGAGAGTGTGGTGAACATAGGATTCAATTTACCCGAGCGATACTATTGTAGGAAAGGGTATATATGAAGTTACTGAAAGTCGTCTGGAAATTGCATCTCGAATCTTAACTTGCATTTCTACAGACCCAAGTCCCTCGTTGTATATAAAGGGCATTTTAATTTGCAAATACGGCTTTGACAGCAGTTAGGACATGCACAATATAACCATATGTGGGAACGAGAGCATATGTCTCATGAATTCTTGTTAGTGAGCTCCCCTATTCCTCTCCGTTGGGTGAAGGATAAAACAGGTACCTAAAATTCAAAAGTCAATTATTCTAGATATCCTCTCAAGATAGCCATCTCTGGTCCTTAAAAAAACTATTATTGTATGCCACCGTCCGTACATAAAGTCTTCTTTAACGGATCTGATATTGCAAATGAGTCCATTTCACCCTTGGGACAACTGTCAGAGAAAGCAATGGAGGCGCGAAATGAGGACGTGGACTATTTATGAAACCACTGCACGAGGGTAAATTTGGCAATTTTCAGGAAAAATCGAGGGTGGTATTTTCTTGCTAAATTTGTTCAACTTTGTATTTTCAGCGTTTTTCGCTTTTAGCCCACTCTGCGCCTCCACGATAGGAGCCCGAGGACGCGCACAAGGGGGGTAGCGACGGAATGGAAACATCCCACGCCGTCATTTCGCTGACGTGAGCTACCACTAGCTAAACTGATTTCACGGTTATCAAAGAAATGGCCGATCATCCAATGCACAGAATAACATACAGATATGTCTCTGGAATCTGTTTTCGGGCAGACACATCGTGCGGCCCGCACGCCACCTTACGTATCTGAAACGACGAGAGAAGGGGGGTTTGAGGGAGAGAACCGAGAGAGAACCGTCACGGCGGCCGACCGAGTCGGAAGTTCGGGACTTTGAGAGGGGAGGGTCGTTGTGAGGGGAAGTTGTCCTGGGATGAGGGGAATAAACTTGGAGGGGGTGATCTATGATCGCACGAAGTTCCTCCAGTGGTCATAGCGGGTCGCTCATGCCATTCAACGGTAGCCCCATCTCTACCTCGAGAATCTCACCACGTGCCTGTCGTGTTTAGCCAAGCGAGTAATACGTCGTAATTAAGAGTGGCACTGGCTTCTGGTGGGAAGCATGCGTCCTCTAAATCCACTCTAAAAACTCCATTTTCACATATTTTTATTTCACATATTTTCGTAGTTGATATCACTCCCTAGATTAGTGAATAAATGAATGGGAATTTAGCGGATATTTAGAATACATGACGAGACTTTTTACGCAGTATTTCCGACCCAAATTATCCTTACTACCCTGAATGGTAATATTAATCTTTTCATCATTTGTTTCTCGAAATTTATTCCTGCAAACATAATAGCTCATCAACTAATGTAATGCCAAAAAAGGACTTAATTAAAAAATTTACTTTTTCAAGGGTAAGTTATCGGGCACACATGGCTGCATTTCGAATATAAAACAAAAATTGGACCACCCGTTCCGGAAGGCGCTATCTTCTAAGTCAATAATCTGTCAGGGCTTAAAATAGTTCATTGAAAAGCAAGTAAGTTACACCTTTCCACAATTATTTAATGAATGCGACACGTTTCGGCTCACAGAGCCATCATCATCGTACTAGATATTGTAGTACATGAGAACATGACATTTATAGGCATCTCGCTTGCTGCACCAGGCGTAAATCACTTCACGACGAGCTGCTTTTGATGTGAATCTAGTTTCTAAGTTCGCGTTAGTAGTAATAATTTGGGGAGTCTGGGACAAGGTCAAATTAAGCGTTCCCTTTCACTCTCAGTGAATTCCAGACACGTGCCGAGCCCATAGCTTCTCCCACTCGAGTTGGATATGTTCCCACTGGCACTTACCAAGATCTCCTCATGCGTGGATGTAACGTGAATCGTATTTCCCCGTCTCCGCATCGGAAATAATCGAAATTACACCTCTCACTACTTTGTTATTGAACATTTTTGAAAATAAATGCTTTTATGAGAAAACGGGGACAATACAAGGTCACTTCCGCGTAGCAACCGCGGGGAAAGGCGTCTCGCTGTACAAGTCCCCATTAGACGCACGTACCGAGGTCGCCTCCGCCCTACACGTGACCATACGCATTTCAAAACTTGGTTTTCAAACATAGCTACCGTCGACATAAGAAGTCAATAGAAATTGGGAGGACCACCTCAGAGAGTGAATTGGTGGGTGCCAACCTGAGTCCATATTCTTTTGGCTATATTTTTTAGAAGTCCATGGAAATGTAAGGTCATTAAAACCGATAAAATTGATCTGAGAGCTTCAAAACACCTTGCAAGGGAAATTCTGCCAACTAGCATTATTCCCTGATATTTTTCTCGAAAATACCCTTTTCAGGGTATTTAAGGGTATTCAGGGTAAGGGAAATTTAATTTTATCCTGACACCCCCTATGTACCCCTTAAGGGGTCGATCAGGGCGGGGGGTACTCACTACTACGTAGTGACTCACTACTACGTAGTGAGTACGTACGGAAATTACTCACTACTACGTAGTGAGTAATTTCCCCAAGTTTCAGACCGATTGGACCAACGGTTTTGGCCCTATGACCAAAAAACCCGAAAATTTCGGGAATTTTGCTCAATAACTCCTTTATTTGAAGAGATAAAAATATAGTTTAAATTGGAAAGTTGTTCAGTAAGTAACTGGTCATCCATTGCGTGTATTGTTTAACACCTTACACTTCGGGTGTGACCCCTACACACTGGGGGTAGGGCATGAGGATAAAACTTAAACCTCAATATCTTTCTTATTTGAAGTGATAAATGAAAACTGTAAACGGTAAAAGTGATTTAGTTTAACTGTCCTTCGAATACACTAATCAAAATTTCTCCGACTCCCAAGGATTCAGGGTCAGGGTAACCATGTACCCTAATTTGTAGTTAGCATTTTGACAATAAGTATCGAACTTGTTCGTCTTTCAACTTTATATACGATAAATTAATTTATTTTTCATAATTCCCTCTTAAAGTCCCCAAAAATCGATTTCAAATGGAGTTTAGACTGAAAATTCTTCTCGTTTGGGGGAAACTTATAAAACCTTAAATATCTTCCACGTTTGAATAGATAAGGTTTTGCTTTAAACGGCATAGCTGTAAGCATTTTATCATCCTTCCAATGAAATCATCAACTTTTATAAGACTCATTCAGGGTCCAAAGTAAGGATACTAGGGTATCCAATTTGAAGAGTTAGCGTTTTGACAGTTATTACAAAAAGTGTTCCTCCTTCAACGTTATACACGAATAACTGATTATCTTTTACGAATTCAACCCATAACTCTCAAAAAGTGAATGAGGTTTCTGGCGCATGACGTCACAGCGTCATTTACCTTAAATATCTTCCACATTTGAATAGATAAATTTTTGCTTTAAACTGCATAGCTGTTAGCATTTTATTATCCTTCGAATGCAATCTTCAAATTTCCTTATACTCATTCAGGGTCCATAGTAATTGTACTAGGGTATCTTATTTGAAGAGTAAGCGTTTTGTCACTTTTTACAGAAAATGTTCCTCCTTTGTCGTAATATACGAATCACTGATTATTTTTTACGTATTCAACCGGTAAGCCTCCAAAGCTGCATGCCGAAGCTGGCACATGACGTCACAGCAGCATCTAACTTTAATATCTTCCACATTTCAATAGATAAATGTATGCTTTAAACGGCATAGCTGTTAGCATTATATTATCTCTCGGATGAAACAATTAAATTTCCTCAGACCCTTGAGGCTCCATTGCCAGGGTGTAAGGGTACCACTATTTCACGATATATCGTTTTGACGTCTATTACAGAAAATGTTCATCATTAAAGCTAATAAACGAAACCATACTTTGTATTAACCTGTTCTCTAATATTTATACTTTCTATTCTAATATTCCAAATTAGTGTTAAATTTTTCACTGTTTTTAAAATCGAAAGATCATTCCCATCATTCTAATGCAACCTCTAACATATTTAAGGGTTATTGTTCTGGGTAAATAAATTAAGAAATAAATAATACATTTTTTAATTTGTAATGTTTTTTATTAATTTGCGTGCATAAAACTTTTCATCCCCGTTTAAGTTGTAGAAACATACTCCCCCTTCAGTCATCCTGAACATCCGAGGATAGTATAGATTTCTCTCTCCCCCTTCATAATTAATTAGGGTCAACAACCCCTACCCGTATCGGGTACTAATCCTCTCCATCCGATACCTCACCCATCCTCCAACTCTTACTTCTTGAGGAAGGTGAACACCTCCAGTACATCTTGTAGTCTTCTCCTTAATAATTACTGCCAGAATAAATGGATAGAGAAAATATCAGATATTTGATAAATTAGATACATTATCATATATTTCATAACGAAAAAGAAATGAACCCTTTTAAATGAGTAGGAAAAGCTTGCCGTGTTGGTGAGGGTATGAGGTGGTGGTCGTGTAAGAGGTACCGGTCGTGGTAGTAGGGGGTGATTCCCATCCTTCCATAACAAAAGGAAGAGAATAAATTAACATCATATTGAAAAATGAGATTTAAGAACTCCGACTCATTCTTCCATTATCTGTATTAATTTATATTGAAGAAGCAGATCTCATTAATTTTTTCATTGATTATTATAGCAATAAATTATAGTGATCATCCTCTCAGCCCATAAAATTCCGTATATTCCACTCATAATCAACTTAAAGTTGAATCTCAACGTTTACAACACTCATAAATAACACTTTTCACCCATTTCCACGAAACACCGCATGGAAACGGTAGAGTACATTTCTTCTTCCTTATTTTAGGTATTATAGTTGACATTTTTTCCATTTCCTTTCCTTTCTTATTTCTGCAACTTTTTCTAGTGAGATTTAGGGGTAGGGGGTATCACTGGGGTCATGACTCCGTAACTATCTATGCAGTTATGCCTTTAATTGTTGAAATACAAGTGTCCTCCATATTAGATGAGTATTATTATTCTTTTAATTAGACGAACCATCACTTCACAATATTGCGTCAAACTCGGGTGCTTATACTTATGACGTGGGAAGTCAATGAAGATGACAAATATGCGTCGAAAAGTCGGAAAAGATGTTAAAAAATTGACCCAACCTCAAAATAAACCAGAAGCATTACTAATAACTAGATATACGTGTAAATAGCACTTTCATTTTAATTTTATAGCACCTTCAATTATAGTTTATAGCATTGAGTAGCGTCTATCTTTTTCTTTTTTCATTATACATTATCAGTAGATTACGACAAAATGCGGTGAAACACAGTTATTTGAAAAATACGGAATAGTTTTATTAATAATGTGTTGGAAAAAATTAATTAAGGAACTAGATATATACTAAACTAGATCACCCCGGTGAACTTCGTACCACCTGATAATCAATGAACGGTTTCAAAACACCGTTTATAAATCAGGAACGGTTGTACTGATTTTAATAATTTTTGAATTATTATAAAAATATTAGTAAAAAATGTGCACTCAAGAAAACTACAAGAATAAGTATTACAATGGCTTGTTAGAAAGACATTTTTATTTATTCTATCTACGTGGGGTAGACGGGAGACTTAACTTGCCCGCTCTTGGGACAAGCTTACATAACGCTAGACCGATGCTTGATTGACGTAACAATCTCGTGAATCGGCCCTAAGGAAGAACATTAATATGTTATGACTTATGGCGCGCTATAGTTTTAACTCGGTTAGGTAAAGTGCACCGCGTAAATCTACCCCATGTGCAAACGTACCTCTGTCTACCCTACACATTCGGGTCTATTCCATTGAGCCAAGCACCTTCCGATATACAAGGCAAAACACAAAATTTCATCATCGTATAGATCGCTAACGATCTTTGGTAGCGTTTTTAATAACCGTAGTCAAGGTGACAGTCTGAAAAAAAAAACATTCTCAGGAAGAAAGGTAAAGAGGGAGAAATGCTTCTATATTCCAATTGGTGAACTCGCCGATTTTTGCGCCTTTTAGACGGAAGCGTGCGAAAATGGGCTGGCGGGGGCGGTGATGTAGCCTGTATGGTCTAGTTTGAGTCTCATTCAATTAGCAGTAAGAGCCGGCAGAGCATTTCCATAGAGCTCGTGACTAAATTTACGAATTTTACCATCGAAAAGACAAATTTGCTGATTAAACATCGTAAAAGTCCAGTCATGGCGCCTATGTCGCATTTATTCACGTGCATCGCATCAATATCGCATTTATCACATTAGCAATTTTTACGTATCACTACAAATAACTTATTGGTCATGAAGCACACTCGTTGGTTCAGACAGGAGATACCCATTTCCTCTCGTTTCTCATTGTTCTCTAAGCTCTCATGCTTTCACTTATTCTGTTTTTATTTTGCTAACTATGTCAAAAAATTGAAGTATTTTCTCAATTATCATTAGGATACATCTAAGCTGGTAATCACTTATTTATTCTAAAAGTCAATGGTTTTCATTCAAAAAGTAAGCACAATATTCTACCATTATCAACGTATTTTAATGCGCATCATCCTAATGAGATTTTTTTATTTTGATATTTCGTACAGATAATTTTCGATCACAATTTTTGTTACGTATCTCCAGCTTAATTTAGCTGATTCCGCAAGCAATATAAGTGTTATGCGTCATCAAAATGGTATGTGAGAGTAGTTTCCATTGAGGCAAAGCCGTTTCCTGCTCCGAATTCGATCATTATAATGTAAAATTTTAGAACTCGAGTCTACAAGCTCTTAACATGACTAATGATCCCACAAATCAATACAAATATATTTTAGACGTCAATTTCCGGGAAGAAATCTCTTTCACATTCATTTATAGCGATTAATTTACCCACTGGAGGCGCTCCAAGCCCCCCCCCCCCCCCAAAGCTTTATTTCTTAGCTTACCATGATCTAACCTTTATGTGATCCGGATGCGTCATGCGTCTTTCAAACAAAAAATTTTTAGAATGTGTAAGCTTTATTTGAGTGATGGAGTCACAGATGGATACTACTTATTTATCTCCAATAGTCAGAAAAATATGGTTCAAACTGGAGGAAAAATATCAATTAAGTCCAAAGCTCATGCCCTAGAGACATAGGAGTAGGAATAATTAACATATTTGAGTAATTATCGAGGATTCTGACTATGGAAAACATAAGTGACTTTTATTCATCTAATCAATGAACAGGTAGCATAATTTTTTTGTAGTTTATATATTTCAAGCCGTCATGAATCATATGTTGATATCTGCACTGTTTGGTTTCCATTTCTTCAATCAAATTAAATAATTATCTCCAAACTTCTTTGCAATACTCTGTGATTAGAATTGTTTTGGTAAATATTGTTGTGTCCGTAGACGTCCAGTCACTCTCGTTGCGGCTCGTGAGAGAACAGGATGCGTTCCAAGTGTAAAAGGACGAGAATTCTGCTCCACAATTATCAGTTTTTTGTCCAAAGCCGAATCTTAACCTACGGAGCACTAGCCTCCCAGTGAACTAGAGAGAGAGAGACTAACTCAGACGGTTATAAATTCGTTAAGTGCTTTGACGTCTTGACCCTGATTTCTCCCAAGCTCCTCCGGTTGTAGCCCGGACGGTCCACAACCCCGATTTTCAGGGTCCTGTCCTGATCGTCGTAGGGATGCGACAATATTTTATTCCAATAGATCAGCATTTCTTAGAAAAACAAACTTCCATCACGGTGAAATGCAGGTAATTTACAGTACATATTACTGTAATGAAGTTTATTATGAAGAATACTTAGATAGTTTATCTTCAGCGTTTAATTGCAGGCTATGCTTTATTCACGGAGCCTTGATATTGAAATTTTTACTTTAACCAATTTGTTATACTTGTAGTAACTTGAGTGTTTTTAAACCAAAGCTCCTAAGGCACATACCATTCTTATCATTGGAATAAATGGAATTAAAAGTGACGGCGATTTGGATTTATCGGTGAAAACTAACGCCATCATTTGCAATTACATTTGCGATTGAAGATAACGACCTTGTTCGGATACATAGTAATAGATGGCGTTAGTTTTCACCGATAAATCCAAATCGCCGTCACTTTTAATTCCATTTATTCCAATGATAAGAATGGTATGTGCCTTAGGAGCTTTGGTTTAAAAACACTCAAGTTACTACAAGAATAACAAATTGGTTAAAGTAAAAATTTCAATATCAAGGCTCCGTGAATAAAGCATAGCCTGCAATTAAACGCTGAAGATAAACTATCTAAGTATTCTTCATAATAAACTTCATTACAGTAATATGTACTGTAAATTACCTGCATTTCACCGTGATGGAAGTTTGTTTTTCTAAGAAATGCTGATCTATTGGAATAAAATATTGTCGCATCCCTACGACGATCAGGACAGGACCCTGAAAATCGGGGTTGTGGACCGTCCGGGCTACAACCGGAGGAGCTTGGGAGAAATCAGGGTCAAGACGTCAAAGCACTTAACGAATTTATAACCGTCTGAGTTAGTCTCTCTCTCTCTAGTTCACTGGGAGGCTAGTGCTCCGTAGGTTAAGATTCGGCTTTGGACAAAAAACTGATAATTGTGGAGCAGAATTCTCGTCCTTTTACACTTGGAACGCATCCTGTTCTCTCACGAGCCGCAACGAGAGTGACTGGACGTCTACGGACACAACAATATTTACCAAAACAATTCTAATCACAGAGTATTGCAAAGAAGTTTGGAGATAATTATTTAATTTGATTGAAGAAATGGAAACCAAACAGTGCAGATATCAACATATGATTCATGACGGCTTGAAATATATAAACTACAAAAAAATTATGCTACCTGTTCATTGATTAGATGAATAAAAGTCACTTATGTTTTCCATAGTCAGAATCCTCGATAATTACTCAAATATGTTAATTATTCCTACTCCTATGTCTCTAGGGCATGAGCTTTGGACTTAATTGATATTTTTCCTCCAGTTTGAACCATATTTTTCTGACTATTGGAGATAAATAAGTAGTATCCATCTGTGACTCCATCACTCAAATAAAGCTTACACATTCTAAAAATTTTTTGTTTGAAAGACGCATGACGCATCCGGATCACATAAAGGTTAGATCATGGTAAGCTAAGAAATAAAGCTTTGGGGGGGGGGGGGGGGGGGGTTGGAGCGCCTCCAGTGGGTAAATTAATCGCTATAAATGAATGTGAAAGAGATTTCTTCCCGGAAATTGACGTCTAAAATATATTTGTATTGATTTGTGGGATCATTAGTCATGTTAAGAGCTTGTAGACTCGAGTTCTAAAATTTTACATTATAATGATCGAATTCGGAGCAGGAAACGGCTTTGCCTCAATGGAAACTACTCTCACATACCATTTTGATGACGCATAACACTTATATTGCTTGCGGAATCAGCTAAATTAAGCTGGAGATACGTAACAAAAATTGTGATCGAAAATTATCTGTACGAAATATCAAAATAAAAAAATCTCATTAGGATGATGCGCATTAAAATACGTTGATAATGGTAGAATATTGTGCTTACTTTTTGAATGAAAACCATTGACTTTTAGAATAAATAAGTGATTACCAGCTTAGATGTATCCTAATGATAATTGAGAAAATACTTCAATTTTTTGACATAGTTAGCAAAATAAAAACAGAATAAGTGAAAGCATGAGAGCTTAGAGAACAATGAGAAACGAGAGGAAATGGGTATCTCCTGTCTGAACCAACGAGTGTGCTTCATGACCAATAAGTTATTTGTAGTGATACGTAAAAATTGCTAATGTGATAAATGCGATATTGATGCGATGCACGTGAATAAATGCGACATAGGCGCCATGACTGGACTTTTACGATGTTTAATCAGCAAATTTGTCTTTTCGATGGTAAAATTCGTAAATTTAGTCACGAGCTCTATGGAAATGCTCTGCCGGCTCTTACTGCTAATTGAATGAGACTCAAACTAGACCATACAGGCTACATCACCGCCCCCGCCAGCCCATTTTCGCACGCTTCCGTCTAAAAGGCGCAAAAATCGGCGAGTTCACCAATTGGAATATAGAAGCATTTCTCCCTCTTTACCTTTCTTCCTGAGAATGTTTTTTTTTTCAGACTGTCACCTTGACTACGGTTATTAAAAACGCTACCAAAGATCGTTAGCGATCTATACGATGATGAAATTTTGTGTTTTGCCTTGTATATCGGAAGGTGCTTGGCTCAATGGAATAGACCCGAATGTGTAGGGTAGACAGAGGTACGTTTGCACATGGGGTAGATTTACGCGGTGCACTTTACCTAACCGAGTTAAAACTATAGCGCGCCATAAGTCATAACATATTAATGTTCTTCCTTAGGGCCGATTCACGAGATTGTTACGTCAATCAAGCATCGGTCTAGCGTTATGTAAGCTTGTCCCAAGAGCGGGCAAGTTAAGTCTCCCGTCTACCCCACGTAGATAGAATAAATAAAAATGTCTTTCTAACAAGCCATTGTAATACTTATTCTTGTAGTTTTCTTGAGTGCACATTTTTTACTAATATTTTTATAATAATTCAAAAATTATTAAAATCAGTACAACCGTTCCTGATTTATAAACGGTGTTTTGAAACCGTTCATTGATTATCAGGTGGTACGAAGTTCACCGGGGTGATCTAGTTTAGTATATATCTAGTTCCTTAATTAATTTTTTCCAACACATTATTAATAAAACTATTCCGTATTTTTCAAATAACTGTGTTTCACCGCATTTTGTCGTAATCTACTGATAATGTATAATGAAAAAAGAAAAAGATAGACGCTACTCAATGCTATAAACTATAATTGAAGGTGCTATAAAATTAAAATGAAAGTGCTATTTACACGTATATCTAGTTATTAGTAATGCTTCTGGTTTATTTTGAGGTTGGGTCAATTTTTTAACATCTTTTCCGACTTTTCGACGCATATTTGTCATCTTCATTGACTTCCCACGTCATAAGTATAAGCACCCGAGTTTGACGCAATATTGTGAAGTGATGGTTCGTCTAATTAAAAGAATAATAATACTCATCTAATATGGAGGACACTTGTATTTCAACAATTAAAGGCATAACTGCATAGATAGTTACGGAGTCATGACCCCAGTGATACCCCCTACCCCTAAATCTCACTAGAAAAAGTTGCAGAAATAAGAAAGGAAAGGAAATGGAAAAAATGTCAACTATAATACCTAAAATAAGGAAGAAGAAATGTACTCTACCGTTTCCATGCGGTGTTTCGTGGAAATGGGTGAAAAGTGTTATTTATGAGTGTTGTAAACGTTGAGATTCAACTTTAAGTTGATTATGAGTGGAATATACGGAATTTTATGGGCTGAGAGGATGATCACTATAATTTATTGCTATAATAATCAATGAAAAAATTAATGAGATCTGCTTCTTCAATATAAATTAATACAGATAATGGAAGAATGAGTCGGAGTTCTTAAATCTCATTTTTCAATATGATGTTAATTTATTCTCTTCCTTTTGTTATGGAAGGATGGGAATCACCCCCTACTACCACGACCGGTACCTCTTACACGACCACCACCTCATACCCTCACCAACACGGCAAGCTTTTCCTACTCATTTAAAAGGGTTCATTTCTTTTTCGTTATGAAATATATGATAATGTATCTAATTTATCAAATATCTGATATTTTGTCTATCCATTTATTCTGGCAGTAATTATTAAGGAGAAGACTACAAGATGTACTGGAGGTGTTCACCTTCCTCAAGAAGTAAGAGTTGGAGGATGGGTGAGGTATCGGATGGAGAGGATTAGTACCCGATACGGGTAGGGGTTGTTGACCCTAATTAATTATGAAGGGGGAGAGAGAAATCTATACTATCCTCGGATGTTCAGGATGACTGAAGGGGGAGTATGTTTCTACAACTTAAACGGGGATGAAAAGTTTTATGCACGCAAATTAATAAAAAACATTACAAATTAAAAAATGTATTATTTATTTCTTAATTTATTTACCCAGAACAATAACCCTTAAATATGTTAGAGGTTGCATTAGAATGATGGGAATGATCTTTCGATTTTAAAAACAGTGAAAAATTTAACACTAATTTGGAATATTAGAATAGAAAGTATAAATATTAGAGAACAGGTTAATACAAAGTATGGTTTCGTTTATTAGCTTTAATGATGAACATTTTCTGTAATAGACGTCAAAACGATATATCGTGAAATAGTGGTACCCTTACACCCTGGCAATGGAGCCTCAAGGGTCTGAGGAAATTTAATTGTTTCATCCGAGAGATAATATAATGCTAACAGCTATGCCGTTTAAAGCATACATTTATCTATTGAAATGTGGAAGATATTAAAGTTAGATGCTGCTGTGACGTCATGTGCCAGCTTCGGCATGCAGCTTTGGAGGCTTACCGGTTGAATACGTAAAAAATAATCAGTGATTCGTATATTACGACAAAGGAGGAACATTTTCTGTAAAAAGTGACAAAACGCTTACTCTTCAAATAAGATACCCTAGTACAATTACTATGGACCCTGAATGAGTATAAGGAAATTTGAAGATTGCATTCGAAGGATAATAAAATGCTAACAGCTATGCAGTTTAAAGCAAAAATTTATCTATTCAAATGTGGAAGATATTTAAGGTAAATGACGCTGTGACGTCATGCGCCAGAAACCTCATTCACTTTTTGAGAGTTATGGGTTGAATTCGTAAAAGATAATCAGTTATTCGTGTATAACGTTGAAGGAGGAACACTTTTTGTAATAACTGTCAAAACGCTAACTCTTCAAATTGGATACCCTAGTATCCTTACTTTGGACCCTGAATGAGTCTTATAAAAGTTGATGATTTCATTGGAAGGATGATAAAATGCTTACAGCTATGCCGTTTAAAGCAAAACCTTATCTATTCAAACGTGGAAGATATTTAAGGTTTTATAAGTTTCCCCCAAACGAGAAGAATTTTCAGTCTAAACTCCATTTGAAATCGATTTTTGGGGACTTTAAGAGGGAATTATGAAAAATAAATTAATTTATCGTATATAAAGTTGAAAGACGAACAAGTTCGATACTTATTGTCAAAATGCTAACTACAAATTAGGGTACATGGTTACCCTGACCCTGAATCCTTGGGAGTCGGAGAAATTTTGATTAGTGTATTCGAAGGACAGTTAAACTAAATCACTTTTACCGTTTACAGTTTTCATTTATCACTTCAAATAAGAAAGATATTGAGGTTTAAGTTTTATCCTCATGCCCTACCCCCAGTGTGTAGGGGTCACACCCGAAGTGTAAGGTGTTAAACAATACACGCAATGGATGACCAGTTACTTACTGAACAACTTTCCAATTTAAACTATATTTTTATCTCTTCAAATAAAGGAGTTATTGAGCAAAATTCCCGAAATTTTCGGGTTTTTTGGTCATAGGGCCAAAACCGTTGGTCCAATCGGTCTGAAACTTGGGGAAATTACTCACTACGTAGTAGTGAGTACCCCCCGCCCTGATCGACCCCTTAAGGGGTACATAGGGGGTGTCAGGATAAAATTAAATTTCCCTTACCCTGAATACCCTTAAATACCCTGAAAAGGGTATTTTCGAGAAAAATATCAGGGAATAATGCTAGTTGGCAGAATTTCCCTTGCAAGGTGTTTTGAAGCTCTCAGATCAATTTTATCGGTTTTAATGACCTTACATTTCCATGGACTTCTAAAAAATATAGCCAAAAGAATATGGACTCAGGTTGGCACCCACCAATTCACTCTCTGAGGTGGTCCTCCCAATTTCTATTGACTTCTTATGTCGACGGTAGCTATGTTTGAAAACCAAGTTTTGAAATGCGTATGGTCACGTGTAGGGCGGAGGCGACCTCGGTACGTGCGTCTAATGGGGACTTGTACAGCGAGACGCCTTTCCCCGCGGTTGCTACGCGGAAGTGACCTTGTATTGTCCCCGTTTTCTCATAAAAGCATTTATTTTCAAAAATGTTCAATAACAAAGTAGTGAGAGGTGTAATTTCGATTATTTCCGATGCGGAGACGGGGAAATACGATTCACGTTACATCCACGCATGAGGAGATCTTGGTAAGTGCCAGTGGGAACATATCCAACTCGAGTGGGAGAAGCTATGGGCTCGGCACGTGTCTGGAATTCACTGAGAGTGAAAGGGAACGCTTAATTTGACCTTGTCCCAGACTCCCCAAATTATTACTACTCGCGTTCTTCGGAGTTGGGTTCAATTTTAGACATTCCTGGTTGAAGAATATGTTTAATTCCGCAAAGCAGCTCGTCGTGCCGTGATTTCCGCCAAAAGGACCTGGATCACACGCTAGCTGAGAGAGTGATACAATGAACGATATGCCTAGATGTATATATGTGATGTTCTCTTGTTGGTACCATAAAGTTTTGTACCCGGTGATGGCTCTGTGAGTCGAAACGCGTCGTACACATTAAATAATTGTTAGTAATTAACTAATTAATTAAATAATAATCTATTTACTCCTACATTTTGTTTTTACATCTTAATACAAAAAAAACAGGATAAGGAGCTTTAGGTGGTCTCCAAGGTCATAGGACCGGAATTGAGCCACCATCAAATAACAAAATGCATGCCAATAAAAAAATAATAATGCAGTAAATGATATATGAGTGTTTTAAAAAAAGCACCAGGAAAATGTTCAACTATTTCTTGCAAGATAAGCCAGTCTATACAAGTCTTAACATTACATTTGAGGATTTGTTTTAAATTCTAGCGGGTAGCAATTTAAATGACTTTGGCCCCATGCAAGTAAAACAGCGTTTTTATAATGTTAACTTAGGTCTGTTGGCTACTATTAATGACTCACTCTTTAAATTATATTTATATTTGTCACATCCACTCGGCATACTTCCACTTCTGGCAAAAAACAATTTAAGCACTGTGTATAAGTACAAATGCCTTAGTGGCAACAAATTTAGGCCACAAACAACGGAAATGAGTGCACATAATAATTTTTAGACTATATTACCCTAATTATTTTTTTGCAAGACGAGTGCACTCTTAAATCTACTCATGTGTGCACTGCCCCAGCATATTATACCAAAAGAAATTTTATTGAACAAGATTTTATTATTAAAATTATTATTTAAATTGAACAAGAGCATGATAAATGTTTTTTTAGCCGGAAGTGGACATTTGTTTCGTAGGTAGCAAAATTTGGACAAGGCACTTATAACGCATTTGTTTACAGTAAGTAAATGTTTGTCCCAGCGTAGGTTACTGTCCAAAATTACTCCCAAGTATTTCATTTCATTCACTCTATCAATAACGGAACAGTTAGAGACACAATTGAAGCAATTTGAATGATGAAATATAAGTTTGTGGAGCACAACTTCTTATTATTTCAATGCGTCGAACTCCCACTGTATCACGGCTGAATCGGTCGAACTTATGCTTAAAATAGTCCCTAGAACGATGAGTTTGCGCGTCCTTAGTATATAGGATGCTGTTTCCCTAGCGCGGAGGAATCCCACACGATAGGAGTCACGTAACCACAACAAAAGGCACGAACGCCGTAGCTGACGTCAGAAGAGGTGGCTTCATTTAGCGACAGTGCTAAGGCATTCGAGGGATTGCCGCCTACTCTACGCTCACTACACTCTTTTTGTTTCGAAGCTGAGTACTTACCTGCATTTCGCTCCCTACGTCCTCTTGATTCGCTGACTTGCAGTCAGAATGAATAGTAATTAGTGTCGGGCTTATAAGTCTCGGTTAAGAGTCAAGAACACTATATTATTGTTAATATTGGTTTTTTATTGCTTTTTATTTTTGTTTATATAAGCCGTATCCCATCCCATGACGTCAGTGTATTCACGAATTGACACTTCATAGACTTAATTTATGGTCAAAAACACTCAAAAGTGTTTATGAACGTGTTCTGCCAGAGCATACAACATCTCATAATCATATCCCACGTCGCCATTTCGGTTTATAAGTTACCCTTTCTCAGTGGTGAATCCAGGATAAGGATAAGGGGGAGCTAAGTGCTGTTAAATATTTAGCAGTAGTGGGGGTCCGAAGAAAATTACAATTCTATCTAGTGTAAATTGGATACCCAAGAGGGGGGGCTATAGCCCACTTAGCCCCCCCCCCCAATAGATCTGCCCGTGCCCTTGCTTAGCGTAAGGACTTACAGCAGACATGGTTCTTTGCTTGACACAGTCTGCCTATCATCGTAATTTCACAAAATGCGTTCCAGATTTATCCTTTGACTTCCATGAAAACTGATTTTATTCTGTTCCCTCTCTGTAACCTCGCTTAAATATATCTTTGTATACCCATGAACTACAGGAAGTGGATCCATTAGAATCAGAGCCGATAGCGGGCGAGAAGTGAGGAGGAGATGGGGGCAGGAGGGGAGAGAACGGTGGGAGAGAGGGTGGAGGGGTTGGAGAAGTGAAAAGGAGTCCATTATGGTTTTGGATTGAGGGTCCACGCCTGAAAATGAACAGGGAGATAGTTTATCGTTGAGATTGAATTTTATTTTTTCCCGTAGATTACGAAGGGTGTCTAAGCGTGGGAAAGGCAGGCGTGATGGCGAAAATGGATCCCTCAATGAGAGCAGGCAAAAATTCGGGAAGAAAAGGTGAGCCGAAAGAGAAGATTTTTATGGAGTAAGATGGATCTGAGTGGGAAAACAAGGGAGGGATGAGATTTTGAAATAAGGATTTTTTTAAAGGCGCGTTCACTGAAAGTAGGGTCCGGGCTGACTGAAGTTCTACTAATAAAACTGAACTTGAATATTATAGATAATGTGACAAAAATTAATGTCATCAACCTTATTCGAAGAAGGTCCATGTATTCTTGAGGCCGTTCTACACGGGACACGGAATTGCTCAGGTTAGAACTGCATTTATTTCTAAGATGGCGTGGAATTGCGCTAATGCATGAACGAAATTAGGACAGGGACTATTTTGCCATCTTACTTCCACGCATTCTCGAATGTTTTCAAGCAATTAATCGCTTTACACGACGCAATTTTGACTGCACCATCGTGCACACGTCAGAGTGTGCAAGTATGTGCCCCGTGTAAAAAGGCCTTTGGAGAGGACAGAAAAATAGATAGGTTGAACCGTAAAAATGGATTATGTGTGGTGATAAAAATGCCCATTGCAATGAAATGAAGAATAAACAACCTTGGTAACTTTTCACAGGGCATTTATAAGAGTACGACGCGTCTCGACGCTGAGGCGTCATTTTCCAGTACTTGAAAATGTAATATAAAAGCTTTCAAACTTGAAATTTTTCAAGTACTTGAAAATGACGACTCAGCATTGAAACGCGTCGCGCCAATAAAACTTTCCAGTGAAAAGTTATTGAGGTTGTTTTCTTTTCATTTCAACATGGATTTTCACAAAATTAAAGCCGAATCGATTAATCTCACATATGTGGAATATGATTGAGTTGCTATGTAAAGTATGGAAAATATAACGAATCATTTCCCAGTTCCATCAATAAAAAGAAATTCCAAATTTTGACCCTCCGACCGTAAAATCCTTATTTATCATTCGATTTCAATCAAATAACATTTAAAATGTGTGTTTTTATGTGATGCACCATACTGTGAAATATAATTGAGTTGCTATGTAATGAATGGAAAATATAACGAATCATTTCCCAGTTCCATCAATAAAAAGAAATTCCAAATTTTGACCCACCGACCGTAAAATCCTTATTTATCATATGATATCAATCAAATAACTTTAAAAATGTGTGTTTTTATGTGTTGCACCATACTGTGGAAAATATATGAGTTGCTATGTAAAGTATGGAAAATATAACGAATCATTTCCCAGTTCCATCAATAAAAAGAAATTCCAAATTTTGACCCTCCGACCGTAAAATCCTTATTTATCATTCGATTTCAATCAAATAACATTTAAAATGTGTGTTTTTATGTGATGCACCATACTGTGGAATATAATTGAGTTGCTATGTAATGAATGGAAAATATAATGAATCATTTCCCAGTTCCATCAATAAAAAGAAATTCCAAATTTTGACCCTCCGACCGTAAAATCCTTATTTATCATCCGATTTCAATCAAAAAACTTTTAAAATCTTTGTTTTTATATGTTGCACCACGCTGTGGAATATAATTGAGTTGCTATGTGGAGTATGGAAAATATATCGAATCATTTCCGAGGTTCATCAATAAAAAGAAATTCCAAATTTTGACCCTCCGACCGTAAAATCCTTATTTATCATCCGATTTCAATCAAATAACTATTTAAATGTGTGTTGTCATGTGCTGCAACATGCTGTGGAATATAAATGAGTTGCTGTGTAGATTATGGTAAATATAACGAATCATATCCCAGTTTCATCAATAAAAAGAAATTCGAAATTTTGACCCTCCGACCGTAAAATCCTTATTTATCATCCGATTTCAATCAAATAACTTTTAAAATGTGTGTTTTTATGTACTGCACCATGCTGTGGAATATAAATGAGTTGCTAAATGGAGTATGGAAAATACATCGAATCATTTCCGAGGTTCATCAATAAAAAGAAATTCCATATTTTGACCCTCCGACCGTAAAATCCTTATTTATCATCCGATTTCAATCAAATAACTTTTAAAATGTGTGTTTTTATGTGTTGCACCATGATGTGGTATATAATTGAGTTGCTATGTAAAGTATGGAAAATATAACGAATTATTTCCCAGTCCCATCAATAAATAGAAATTCCAAATTTTGACCCTCCGACCGTAAAATCCTCATTTATCATTCGATTTCAATCAAATAACATTTAAAATGTGTGTTGTTATGTGTTGCACCATACTGTGGAATATAATTGAGTTGCTAACTACAGTATGGAAAATACATCGAATCATTTCCGAGTTTCATCAATAAAAAGAAATTCCAAATTTTGACCCTCCGACCGTAAAATCCTTATTTATTATCCGATTTCAATCAAATAACTTTTAAAATGTGTGATTTCATTTTTTTCACCATGCTGTGGAATATAATTTAGTTGCTATTTGGAGTATAGAAAATATAACGAATCATTTCCGAGTTTCATCAATAAAAAGAAATTCCAAATTTTGACCCTCCGACCGTAAAATCCTTATTTATCATCCGATTTCAATCAAATAACTTTTAAAATGTGTGTTTTCATTTTTTTCACCATGCTGTGGAATATAATTGAGTTGCTATTTGGAGTATAGAAAATATAACGAATCATATCCGAGTTTCATCAATAAAAAGAATTTCCAAATTTTGACCCTCCGACCGTTTAATCCTTATTTATCATCCGTTTTCAATCAAATAACTTTTAAAATGTGTGTTTCGCATGTGTTGCACCATGCTGTGGAATAAAATTGAGTTGTTATGTAGAGTATGGAAAATATAACGAATCATTTCAGAGTTTCATCAATAAAAAGAAATTCCAAATTTTGACCCTCCGACCGTTTAATCCTTATTTATCATCCGATTTCAATCAAATAACTTTTCAAATGTGTGTTGTTATGTGGTGCACCATGCTGTGGAATATAATTGAGTTGCTGTGTAGGGTATGGAAAATATAACGAATCATTTCCCAGTTCCATCAATAAAAAGAAATTCCAAATTTGATTCTCCGACCGTAAAATCCTTATTTATCATCCGATTTCAAACAAATAACTTATAAAATGTGTGTTTTTATTTGTTGCACCATGATGTGGAATATAATTGAGTTGCTATGTAAAGTATGGAAAATATAACGAATCATTTCCCAGTTCCATCAATAAAAAGAAATTCCAAATTTGATTCTCCGACCGTAAAATCCTTATTTATCATCCGATTTCAAACAAATTATTTATAAAATGTGTGTTTTTATGTGTTGCACCATACTGTGGAATATATTTGAGTTGCTATGTAAAGTATGGAAAATATAACGAATCATTTCCCAGTTCCATCAATAAAAAGAAATTCTAAATTTTGACCCTCCGACCGTCAAATCCTTATTTATGATCCGATTTCAATCAAATAACTTTTAAAATGTGTGTTTTTATGTGTTGCACCATGCTGTGTAATATAATTGAGTTGCTATGTAGAGTATGAAAAATATAACGAATCATTTCCGAGTTTCATCAATAAAAAGAATTTCCAAATTTTGACCCTCCGACCGTAAAATCCTTACTTATCATCCGAATTCAATCAAATAACTTTTCAAATGTGTGTTTTTATGTGCTGCACCATACTGTGGAATATAATTGAGTTGCTAACTACAGTATGGAAAATACATCGAATCATTTCCGAGTTTCATCAATAAAAAGAAATTCCAAATTTTGACCCTCCGACCGTAAAATCCTTATTTATTATCCGATTTCAATCAAATAACTTTTAAAATGTGTGTTTTCATTTTTTTCACCATGCTGTGGAATATAATTTAGTTGCTATTTGGAGTATAGAAAATATAACGAATCATTTCCGAGTTTCATCAATAAAAAGAAATTCCAAATTTTGACCCTCCGACCGTAAAATCCTTATTTATCATCCGATTTCAATCAAATAACTTTTAAAATGTGTGTTTTCATTTTTTTCACCATGCTGTGGAATATAATTGAGTTGCTATTTGGAGTATAGAAAATATAACGAATCATATCCGAGTTTCATCAATAAAAAGAATTTCCAAATTTTGACCCTCCGACCGTTTAATCCTTATTTATCATCCGTTTTCAATCAAATAACTTTTAAAATGTGTGTTTCGCATGTGTTGCACCATGCTGTGGAATAAAATTGAGTTGTTATGTAGAGTATGGAAAATATAACGAATCATTTCAGAGTTTCATCAATAAAAAGAAATTCCAAATTTTGACCCTCCGACCGTTTAATCCTTATTTATCATCCGATTTCAATCAAATAACTTTTCAAATGTGTGTTGATATGTGGTGCACCATGCTGTGGAATATAATTGAGTTGCTGTGTAGGGTATGGAAAATATAACGAATCATTTCCCAGTTCCATCAATAAAAAGAAATTCCAAATTTGATTCTCCGACCGTAAAATCCTTATTTATCATCCGATTTCAAACAAATAACTTATAAAATGTGTGTTTTTATTTGTTGCACCATGATGTGGAATATATTTGAGTTGCTATGTAAAGTATGGAAAATATAACGAATCATTTCCCAGTTCCATCAATAAAAAGAAATTCCAAATTTGATTCTCCGACCGTAAAATCCTTATTTATCATCCGATTTCAAACAAATTATTTATAAAATGTGTGTTTTTATGTGTTGCACCATACTGTGGAATATATTTGAGTTGCTATGTAAAGTATGGAAAATATAACGAATCATTTCCCAGTTCCATCAATAAAAAGAAATTCTAAATTTTGACCCTCCGACCGTCAAATCCTTATTTATGATCCGATTTCAATCAAATAACTTTTACAATGTGTGTTTTTATGTGCTGCACCATGCTGTGCAATATAATTGAGTTGCTATGTAGAGTATGAAAAATATAACGAATCATTTCCGAGTTTCATCAATAAAAAGAATTTCCAAATTTTGACCCTCCGACCGTAAAATCCTTACTTATCATCCGATTTCAATCAAATAACTTTTCAAATGTGTGTTTTTATGTGCTGCACCTTGTTTCGGAATGTAATTGAGTTGCTTTGTGGAGTATGGAAAATATATCGAATCATTTCCGAGTATCATCAATAAAAAGAAATTCCAAATTTTGACCCTCCGACCGTTAAATCCTTATTTATCATCCGATTTCAATCAAATAACTTTTAAAATGTGTGTTTTTATGTGCTGCCAACTGATGTGGAATATAATTGAGTTGCTGTGTGGAGTATGGAAAATATATCGAATCATTTCCGAGTTTCATCAATAAAAAGAAATTCCAAATTTTGATCCTCAGACAGTAAAATCCTTATTTATCCCTTGATTTCAATCAAATAACTTTTAAAATGTGTCTTTTATGTATTGCACCATACTGTGGAATATAATTGAGTTGCTATGTAAAGTATGGAAAATATAACGAATCATTTCCCAGTTCCATCAATAAAAAGAAATTCCAAATTTGATTCTCCGACCGTAAAATCCTTATTTATCATCCGATTTCAAAGAAATAACTTATAAAATGTGTGTTTTTATGTGTTGCACCATACTGTGGAATATAATTGAGTTGCTATGTAAAGTATGGAAAATATTACGAATCATTTCCGAGGTTCATCAATAAAAAGATATTCTAAATTTTGACCCTCCGACCGTAAAATCCTTATAAATCATCCGATTTCAATCATATTACATTTAAAATGTGTGTTTTTATGTGTTGCACTATGCTGTGGAAAATAATTGAGTTGCTGCGTGGAGTATGGAAAATATTTCGAATCATTTCCGAATTTCATCAATAAAAAGAAATTCCAAATTTTGACCCTCCGACCGTAAAATCCTTACTTATCATTCGATTTCAATCAAATAACTTTTAAAATGTGTGTTTTGATGTGCTGCACCATGCTGTGGAATATAATTGAGTTGCTTTGTGGAGTATGGAAAATATATCGAATCATTTCCGAGTTTCATCAATAAAAAGAAATTCCAAATTTTGACCCTACGACCGTAAAATCCTTACTTATCATCTGATTTCAATCAAATAACTTTTCAAATGTGTGTTTTTATGTGCTGCACCATGTTGTGGAATGTAATTGAGTTGCTTTGTGGAGTATGGAGAATATAACGAATCATTTCCCAGTTCCATCAATAAAAAGAAATTCCAAATTTTGATCCTCAGACAGTAAAATCCTTATTTATCCTCTAATTTCAGTCAAATAACTTTTAAAATGTGTCTTTTATGTATTGCACCATACTGTGGAATATAATTGAGTTGCTATGTAAAGTATGGAAAATATAACGAATCATTTCCCAGTTCCATCAATAAAAAGAAATTCCAAATTTGATTCTCCGACCGTAAAATCCTTATTTATCATCCGATTTCAAACAAATAACTTATAAAATGTATGTTTTTATGTGTTGCACCATACTGTGGAATATAATTGAGTTGCTATGTAAAGTATGGAAAATATAACGAATCATTTCCCAGTTCAATCAACAAAAAAAAATTCTAAATTTTGACCCTCCGACCGTTTTATCCTTATTTATCATCCGATTTTATTCAAATAACTTTTATATTGTGTGTTTTGATGTGTTGCACCATGCTGGGGAATATAATTGAGTTGCTATGTAAAGTATGGAAAATATAACGAATCATTTCCGAGGTTCATCAATAAAAAGAAATTCAAAATTTTGACCCTCCGACCGTAAAATCCTTACTTATCATCCGATTTCAATCAAATAACTTTTCAAATGTGTGTTTTTATGTGCTGCATCATGTTGTGGAATGTAATTGAGTTGCTTTGTGGAGTATGGAAAATATATCGAATCATTTCCGAGTATCATCAATAAAAAGAAATTCAAATTTTGACCCTCCGACCGTAAAATCCTTATTTATCATCCGATTTCAATCAAATAACTTTTAAAATGTGTGTTTTTATGTGCTGCACTATGCTGTGAAATATAATTAAGTTGCTGTGTGGAGTATGGAAAATATATCGAATCATTTCCGAGTTTCATCAATAAAAAGAAATTCCAAATTTTGATCCTCAGACAGTAAAATCCTTATTTATCCCTTGATTTCAATCAAATAACTTTTAAAATATGTCTTTTATGTATTGCACCATACTGTGGAATATAATTGAGTTGCTATGTAAAGTATGGAAAATATAACGAATCATTTCCCAGTTCCATCAATAAAAAGAAATTCCAAATTTGATTCTCCGACCGTAAAATCCTTATTTATCATCCGATTTCAAACAAATAACTTATAAAATGTGTGTTTTTATGTGTTGCACCATACTGTGGAATATAATTGAGTTGCTATGTAAAGTATGGAAAATATTACGAATCATTTCCGAGGTTCATCAATAAAAAGATATTCTAAATTTTGACCCTCCGACCGTAAAATCCTTATTTATCATCCGATTTCAATCATATTACATTTAAAATGTGTGTTTTTATGTGCTGCACTATGCTGTGGAATATAATAGAGTTGCTGCGTGGAGTATGGAAAATATTTCGAATCATTTCCTAGTTTCATCAATAAAAAGAAATTCCAAATTTTGACCCTCCGACCGTAAAATCCTTACTTATCATTCGATTTCAATCAAATAACTTTTAAAATGTGTGTTTTGATGTGCTGCACCATGCTGTGGAATATAATTGAGTTGCTATGTGGAGTATGGAAAATATAACGAATCATTTCCGAGTTTCATCAATAAAAAGAAATTCGAAATTTTGACCCTCCGATCGTAAAATCCTTAATTATCATCCGATTTCAATCAAATAACTTTTCAAATGTGTGTTTTTATGTGCTGCACCATGTTGTGGAATGTAATTGAGTTGCTTTGTGGAGTATGGAAAATATATCGAATCATTTCCGAGTTTCATCAATAAAAAGAAATTCCAAATTTTGACCCTCCGACCGTAAAATCCTTATTTATCATCCGATTTCAATCAAATAACTTTTAAAATGTGTGTTTTTATGTGCTGCACTATGGTGTGGAATATAATTGAGTTGCTGTGTGGAGTATGGAAAATATATCGAATCATTTCCGAGTTTCATCAATAAAAAGATATTCCAAATTTTGACCCTCCGACCGTAAAATCCTTACTTATTATCTGATTTCAATCAAATAACTTTTCAAATGTGTGTTTTTATGTGCTGCACCATGTTGTGGAATGTAATTGAGTTGCTTTGTGGAGTATGGAAAATAGAACGAATCATTTCCCAGTTCCATCAAAAAAAAGAAATTCCAAATTTTGACCCTCCGACCGTAAAATCCTTAATTATCATCCGATTTCAATCAAATAACTTTTCAAATGTGTGTTTTTATGTGTTGCACCATGTTGTGGAATGTAATTGAGTTGCTGTGTAGAGTATGGTAAATATAACGAATCATATCCGAGTTTCATCAATGAAAAGAAATTACAAATTTTGACCCTCCGACCGTAAAATCCTTATTTATCATCCGATTTCAATCAAATAACTTTTAAAATGTGTGTTTTTATGTGCTGCACCATGTTGTGGAATGTAATTGAGTTGCTTCGTGGAGTATGGAAAATATATCGAATCATTTCCGAGTTTCATCAATAAAAAGAAATTCCAAATTTTGACCCTCCGACCGTAAAATCCTTATTTATCATCCGATTTCAATCAAATAACTTATAAAATGTGTGTTTTTATGTGTTGCACCATACTGTGGAATATAATTGAGTTGCTATGTAAAGTATGGAAAATATAACGAATCATTTCCCAGTTCCATCAACAAAAAAAAATTCTAAATTTTGACCCTCCGACCGTTTTTTCCTTATTTATCATCCGATTTTATTCAAATAACTATTATATTGTGTGTTTTGATGTGTTGCACCATGCTGTGGAATATAATTGAGTTGCTATGTAAAGTATGGAAAATATAACGAATCATTTCCGAGGTTCATCAATAAAAAGAAATTCAAAATTTTGACCCTCCGACCGTAAAATCCTTATTTTTCATCCGATTTCAATCAAATAACATTTACAATGTGTGTTTTTATGTGCTGCACTACGCTGTGGAATATAATTGAGTTGCTATGTAGAGTATGAAAAATATAACGAATCATTTCCGAGTTTCATCAATAAAAAGAAATTCCAAATTTTGACCCTCCGACCTTAAAATCCTTACTTATCATTCGATTTCAATCAAATAACTTTTATATTGTGTGTTTTGATGTGTTGCACCATGCTGGGGAATATAATTGAGTTGCTATGTAAAGTATGGAAAATATAACGAATCATTTCCGAGGTTCATCAATAAAAAGAAATTCAAAATTTTGACCCTCCGACCGTAAAATCCTTACTTATCATCCGATTTCAATCAAATAACTTTTTAAATGTGTGTTTTTATGTGCTGCATCATGTTGTGGAA
The DNA here is from genome assembly GCF_921293095.1 of Ischnura elegans. Classification (NCBI taxonomy): domain Eukaryota; kingdom Metazoa; phylum Arthropoda; class Insecta; order Odonata; family Coenagrionidae; genus Ischnura; species Ischnura elegans. The sequence continues at coordinate 136,436,696 of NC_060249.1, forward strand.
TGTAATTGAGTTGCTTTGTGGAGTATGGAAAATATATCGAATCATTTCCGAGTATCATCAATAAAAAGATATTCAAATTTTGACCCTCCGACCGTAAAATCCTTATTTATCATCCGATTTCAATCAAATAACTGTTAAAATGTGTGTTTTTATGTGCTGCACTATGCTGTGAAATATAATTGAGTTGCTGTGTGGAGTATGGAAAATATATCGAATCATTTCCGAGTTTCATCAATAAAAAGAAATTCCAAATTTTGATCCTCAGACAGTAAAATCCTTATTTATCCCTTGATTTCAATCAAATAACTTTTAAAATGTGTCTTTTATGTATTGCACCATACTGTGGAATATAATTGAGTTGCTATGTAAAGTATGGAAAATATAACGAATCATTTCCCAGTTCCATCAATAAAAAGAAATTCCAAATTTGATTCTCCGACCGTAAAATCCTTATTTATCATCCGATTTCAAACAAATAACTTATAAAATGTGTGTTTTTATGTGTTGCACCATACTGTGGAATATAATTGAGTTGCTATGTAAAGTATGGAAAATATTACGAATCATTTCCGAGGTTCATCAATAAAAAGATATTCTAAATTTTGACCCTCCGACCGTAAAATCCTTATTTATCATCCGATTTCAATCATATTACATTTAAAATGTGTGTTTTTATGTGCTGCACTATGCTGTGGAATATAATTGAGTTGCTGCGTGGAGTATGGAAAATATTTCGAATCATTTCCTAGTTTCATCAATAAAAAGAAATTCCAAATTTTGACCCTCCGACCGTAAAATCCTTACTTATCATTCGATTTCAATCAAATAACTTTTAAAATGTGTGTTTTGATGTGCTGCACCATGCTGTGGAATATAATTGAGTTGCTATGTGGAGTATGGAAAATATAACGAATCATTTCCGAGTTTCATCAATAAAAAGAAATTCGAAATTTTGACCCTCCGATCGTAAAATCCTTAATTATCATCCGATTTCAATCAAATAACTTTTCAAATGTGTGTTTTTATGTGCTGCACCATGTTGTGGAATGTAATTGAGTTGCTTTGTGGAGTATGGAAAATATATCGAATCATTTCCGAGTTTCATCAATAAAAAGAAATTCCAAATTTTGACCCTCCGACCGTAAAATCCTTATTTATCATCCGATTTCAATCAAATAACATTTACAATGTGTGTTTTTATGTGCTGCACTATGCTGTGGAATATAATTGAGTTGCTGTGTGGAGTAGGGAAAATATATCGAATCATTTCCGAGTTTCATCAATAAAAAGAAATTCCAAATTTTGACCCTCCGACCGTAAAATCCTTACTTATCATTCGATTTCAATCAAATAACTTTTAAAATGTGTGTTTTTATGTGCTGCACCATGCTGTGGAATATAATTGAGTTGCTATGTAAAGTATGGAAAATATAACGAATCATTTCCCAGTTCCATCAATAAAAAGAAATTCCTAATTTGATTCTCCGACCGTAAAATCCTTATTTATCATCCGATTTCAAACAAATAACTTATAAAATGTGTGTTTTTATGTGTTGCACCATACTGTGGAATATAATTGAGTTGCTATGTGAAGTATGGAAAATATTACGAATCATTTCCGAGGTTCATCAATAAAAAGATATTCTAAATTTTGACCCTCCGACCGTAAAATCCTTATTTATCATCCGATTTCAATCATATTACATTTAAAATGTGTGTTTTTATGTGCTGCACTATGCTGTGGAATATAATTGAGTTGCTGCGTGGAGTATGGAAAATATTTCGAATCATTTCCTAGTTTCATCAATAAAAAGAAATTCCAAATTTTGACCCTCCGACCGTAAAATCCTTACTTATCATTCGATTTCAATCAAATAACTTTTAAAATGTGTGTTTTGATGTGCTGCACCATGCTGTGGAATATAATTGAGTTGCTATGTGGAGTATGGAAAATATAACGAATCATTTCCGAGTTTCATCAATAAATAGAAATTCGAAATTTTGACCCTCCGATCGTAAAATCCTTAATTATCATCCGATTTCAATCAAATAACTTTTCAAATGTGTGTTTTCATGTGCTGCACCATGTTGTGGAATGTAATTGAGTTGCTTTGTGGAGTATGGAAAATATATCGAATCATTTCCGAGTTTCATCAATAAAAAGAAATTCCAAATTTTGACCCTCCGACCGTAAAATCCTTATTTATCATCCGATTTCAATCAAATAACATTTACAATGTGTGTTTTTATGTGTTGCACTATGCTGTGGAATATAATTGAGTTGCTGTGTGGAGTATGGAAAATATATCGAATCATTTCCGAGTTTCATCAATAAAAAGAAATTCCAAATTTTGACCCTCCGACCGTAAAATCCTTACTTATCATTCGATTTCAATCAAATAACTTTTAAAATGTGTGTTTTGATGTGCTGCACCATGCTGTGGAATATAATTGAGTTGCTATGTAAAGTATGGAAAATATAACGAATCATTTCCCAGTTCCATCAATAAAAAGAAATTCCTAATTTGATTCTCCGACCGTAAAATCCTTATTTATCATCCGATTACAAACAAATAACTTATAAAATGTGTTTTTTTATGTGTTGCACCATACTGTGGAATATAATTGAGTTGCTATGTAAAGTATGGAAAATATAACGAATGATTTCCGAGGTTCATCAATAAAAAGATATTCTAAATTTTGACCCTCCGACCGTAAAATCCTTATTTATCATCCGATTTCAATCATATTACATTTAAAATGTGTGTTTTTATATGCTGCACTATGCTGTGGAATATAATTGAGTTGCTGCGTGGAGTATGGAAAATATTTCGAATCATTTCCGAGTTTCATTAATAAAAAAAAATTCCAAATTTTGACCCTCCGACCGTAAAATCCTTACTTATCATTCGATTTCAATCAAATAACTTTTAAAATGTGTGTTTTGATGTACTGCACCATGCTGTGGAATATAATTGAGTTGCTAACAGGAGTATGGAAAATATAACGAATCATATCCGAGTTTCATCAATAAAAAGAAATTCGAAATTTTGACCCTCCGATCGTAAAATCCTTATTCATCATCCGATTTCAATTAAATAACTTTTAAAATGTGTGTTTGTATGTGCTGCACCATGCTGTGGAATATAAATGAGTTGCTGTGTAGAGTATGGTAAATATAACGAATCATATCCGAGTTTCATCAATGAAAAGAAATTACAAATTATGACCCTCCGATCGTAAAATCCTTATTTATCATCCGATTTCAAACAAATAACTTATAAAATGTGTGTTTTTATGTGTGGCACCATACTTTGAAATATATATGAGTTGCTATGTAAAGTATGGAAAATATAACGAATCATTTCCGAGGTTCATCAATAAAAAGATATTCTAAATTTTGACACTCCGACCGTAAAATCCTTATTAATCATCCGATTTCAATCATATTACATTGAAAATGTGTGTTTTTATGTGCTGCACTATGCTGTGGAATATAATTGAGTTGCTGCGTGGAGTATGGAAAATATTTCGAATCATTTCCGAGTTTCATAAATAAAAAGAAATTCCAAATTTTGACCCTCCGACCGTAAAATCCTTACTTATCATTCGATTTCAATCAAATAACTTTTAAAATGTGTGTTTTCATGTGCTGCACCATGCTGTGGAATATAATTGAGTTGCTATGTGGTGTATGGAAAATATAACGAATCATTTCCGAGTTTCATCAATAAAAAGAAATTCAAAATTTTGACCCTCCGACCGTAAAATCCTTACTTATCATTTGATTTCAATCAAATAACTTTTAAAATGTTTGTTTTGATGTGCTGCACCATGCTGTGGATTGTAATTGAGTTGCTTTGTGGAGTATGGAAAATATAACGAATCATTTCCGAGTTTCATCAATAAAAAGAAATTCGAAATTTTGACCCTCCGATCGTAAAATCCTTAATTATCATCCGATTTCAATCAAATAACTTTTCAAATGTGTGTTTTTATGTGCTGCACCATGTTGTGGAATGTAATTGAGTTGCTTTGTGGCGTATGGAAAATATATCGAATCATTTCCGAGTTTCATCAATAAAAAGAAATTCCAAATTTTGACCCTCCGACCGTAAAATCCTTATTTATCATCCGATTTCAATCAAATAACTTTTAAAATGTGTGTTTTTATGTAATGCACTATGGTGTGGAATATAATTGAGTTGCTGTGTGGAGTATGGAAAATATATCGAATCATTTCCGAGTTTCATCAATAAAAAGAAATTCCAAATTTTGATCCTCCGACCGTAAAATCCTTACTTATCATCCGATTTCAATCAAATAACTTTTCAAATGTGTGTTTTTATGTGCTGTTCCATGTTGTGGAATGTAATTGAGTTGCTTTTTGGAGTATGGAAAATATAACGAATCATTTCCCAGTTCCATCAATAAAAAGAAATTCCAAATTTTGATCCTCAGACAGTAAAATCCTTATTTATCCTCTGATTTCAATCAAATAACTTTTAAAATGTGTCTTTTATGTATTGCACCATACTGTGGAATATAATTGAGTTGCTATGTAAAGTATGGAAAATATAACGAATCATTTCCCAGTTCCATCAATAAAAAGAAATTCCAAATTTGATTCTCCGACCGTAAAATCCTTATTTATCATCCGATTTCAAACAAATAACTTAAAAAATGTGTGTTTTTATGTGTTGCACCATACTGTGGAATATAATTGAGTTGCTATGTAAAGTATGGAAAATATAACGAATCATTTCCCAGTTCCATCAACAAAAAAAAATTCTAAATTTTGACCCTCCGACCGTTTTATCCTTATTTATCATCCGATTTTATTCAAATAACTTTTATATTGTGTGTTTTGATGTGTTGCACCATGCTGTGGAATATAATTGAGTTGCTATGTAAAGTATGGAAAATATAACGAATCATTTCCGAGGTTCATCAATAAAAAGAAATTCAAAATTTTTACCCTCCGACCGTTAAATCCTTATTTATCATCCGATTTCAATCAAATAACATTTACAATGTGTATTTTTATGTGCTGCACTATGCTGTGGAATATAATTGAGTTGCTGTGTGGAGTATGGAAAATATATCGAATCATTTCCGAGTTTCATCAATAAAAAGAAATTCCAAATGTTGACTCTCCGACCGTAAAATCCTTACTTATCATTCGATTTCGATCAAATAACTTTTAAAATGTGTGTTTTGATGTGCTGCACCATGCTGTGGAATATAATTGAGTTGCTATGTGGAGAATGGAAAATATAACGAATCATTTCCGAGTTTCATCAATAAAAAGAAATTACAAATTTTGACCCTCCGACCGTAAATCCTTATTTATCATCCGATTTCAATTAAATAACTTTCAAAATGTGTGTTTTTATGAGCTGCACCATGCTGTGGAATATAAATGAGTTGCTGTGTAGAGTATGGTAAATATAACGAATCATATCCGAGTTTCATCAATGAAAAGAAATTACAAATTTTGACCCTCCGATCGTAAAATCCTTATTTATCATCCGATTTCAATCAAATAACTTTTCAAATGTGTGTTTTTATGTGCTGCACCATGTTGTGGAATGTTATTGAGTTGCTGTGTGGAGTATGGAAAATATATCGAATCATTTCCGAGTTTCATCAAAAAAAAGAAATTCCAAATTTTGACCCTCCGACGGTAAAAACCTTATTTATCATCCGATTTCAATCAAATAACGTTTTAAATGAGTGTCTTTATGTGCTGCACCATGCTCTGGAACATAATTGAGTTGCTATGTGGAGTATGGAATATATATCGAATCATTTACGAGATTCATCAATAAAACGATATTCCAAATTTTGACCCTCCGACCGTCAAATCCTTATTTATGATCCGATTTCAATCAAATAACTTTTAAAATGTGTGTTTTTATGTGCTGCACCATGCTGCGCAATATAATTGAGTTGCTATGTAGAGTATGAAAAATATAACGAATCATTTCCCAGTTCCATCAATAAAAAGAAATTCAAAATTTGATTCTCCGACCGTAAAATCCTTAATCATCATCCGATTTCAATCAAATAACTTTTATAATGTGTGTTTTTATGTGTTGCACCAAGCTGTGGAATATAATTGAGTTGCTATGTAAAGTATGGAAAATATAACGAATCATTTCCGAGTTTCATCAATAAAAAGAATTTCCAAATTTTGACCCTCCGACCGTAAAATCCTTACTTATCATCCGATTTCAATCAAATAACTTTTCAAATGTGTGTTTTTATGTGCTGCACCATGTTATGGAATGTAATTGAGTTGCTTTGTGGAGTATGGAAAATATATCGAATCATTTCCGAGTATCATCAATAAAAAGAAATTCCAAATTTTGACCCTCCGACCGTAAAATCCTTATTTATCATCCGATTTCAATCAAATAACTTTTAAAATGTGTGTTTTTATGTGCTGCCAAATGATGTGGAATATAATTGAGTTGCTGTGTGGAGTATGGAAAATATATCGAATCATTTCCGAGTTTCATCAATAAAAAGAAATTCCAAATTTTGATCCTCAGACAGTAAAATCCTTATTTATCCCTTGATTTCAATCAAATAACTTTTAAAATGTGTCTTTTATGTATTGCACCATACTGTGGAATAAATTTGAGTTGCTATGTAAAGTATGGAAAATATAACGAATCATTCCCAGTTCCATCAATAAAAAGAAATTCCTAATTTGATTCTCCGACCGTAAAATCCTTATTTATCATCCGATTACAAACAAATAACTTATAAATGTGTTTTTTTATGTGTTGCACCATACTGTGGAATATAATTGAGTTGCTATGTAAAGTATGGAAAATATAACGAATGATTTCCGAGGTTCATCAATAAAAAGATATTCTAAATTTTGACCCTCCGACCGTAAAATCCTTATTTATCATCCGATATCAATCATATTACATTTAAAATGTGCGTTTTTATGTGCTGCACTATGCTGTGGAATATAATTGAGTTGCTGCGTGGAGTATGGAAAATATTACGAATCATTTCCGAGTTTCATCAATAAAAAAAAATTCCAAATTTTGACCCTCCGACCGTAAAATCCTTACTTATCATTCGATTTCAATCAAATAACTTTTAAAATGTGTGTTTTTATATGCTGCACCATGCTGTGGAATGAAACTGAGTTGCTATGTGGAGTATGGAAAATATAACGAATCATTTACGAGTTTCATCAATAAAAAGAAATTCGAAATTTTGACCCTCTGACCTTAAAATCCTTATTTATCATCCGATTTCAATCAAATAGCTTTTAAAATATGTGTTTTTATATGCTGCACCATGCTGTGGAATATAATTGAGTTGCTATGTGTAGTATGGAAAATATAACGAATCATATCCGAGTTTCATCAATAAAAAGAAATTCGAAATTTTGACCCTCCGATCGTTAAATCCTTATTTATCATCCGATTTCAATCAATTAACTTTTCAAATGTGTGTTTTTATGTGCTGCACCATGTTGGGGTATATAATTGAGTTGCTATGTGTAGTATGGAAAATATAACGAATCATTTCCGAGTTTCATCAATAAAAAGAAATTACAAATTTTGACCCTCCGACCGTTAAATCCTTATTTATCTTCCGATTTCAATCAAATAGCTTTTAAAATATGTGTTTTTATATGCTGCACCATGCTGTGGAATGTAAATGAGTTGCTATGTGGAGTATGGAAAATATAACGAATCATTTACGAGTTTCATCAATAAAAAGAAATTCGAAATTTTGACCCTCTGACCTCAAAATCCTTATTTATCATCCCATTTCAATCAAATAACTTTTATAATGTGTGTTTTTATATGCTGCACCATGCTGTGGAATATAAATGAGTTGCTGTTTAGAGTATGGTAAATATAACGAATCATATCCGAGTTTCATCAATAAAAAGAAATTCCAAATTTTGACCCTCCACCCGTAATATCCTTATTTATCATCCGATTTCAATCAAATAACTTTTAAAATGTGTGTTTTTATGTGCTGCACTATGCTGTGGAATGTAATTGAGTTGCTGTTTAGAGTATGGTAAATATAACGAATCATATATATGAGTTTCATCAATAAAAAGAAATTCGAAATTTTGACCCTCCGATCGTTAAATCCTTTTTTATCATCCGATTTCAATCAAATAACTTTTCAAATGTGTGTTTTTATGTGCTGCACCATGTTGGGGTATTAATTGAGTTGCTTTGTGGGGTATGGAAAATATATCGAATCATTTCCGAGTTTCATCAATAAAAAGAAATTCCAATTTTTGACCCCCCGACCGTAAAATTCTTATTTATCATCCGATTTCAATCAAATAACTTTTAAAATGTGTTTTTATGTGCTGCACCATGCTGTGGAATATAATTGAGTTGCTATGTAAAGTATGGAAAATATAACGAATCATTTCCCAGTTCCATCAATAAAAAGGAATTCCAAAATTGATTTTCCGACCGTAAAATCCTTATTTTTCATCCGATTTCAATCAAATAACTTTTTAAATGTGTGTTTTCATGTTCTTCACCATGCTGTGGAATAAAATTGAGATGCTATGTGGAGTATAGAAAATATAACGAATCATATCCGAGTTTCATCAATAAAAAGAAATTCGAAATTTTGACACTCCGACCGTAAAATCCTTTTTTATCATCCGATTTCAATCAAATAACTTTTAAAATGTGTGTTTTTATATGCTGCACCATGCTGTTGAATGAAACTGAGTTTCTATGTGGAGTATGGAAAATATAACGAATCATTTACGAGTTTCATCAATAAAAAGAAATTCGAAATTTTGACCCTCTGACCTTAAAATCCTTATTTATCATCCGATTTCAATCAAAAAACTTTTAAAATGTGTGTTTTCATGTGCTGCACCAGGCTGTGGAATATTATTGAGTTGCTATGTGTAGTATGGAAAATATAACGAATCATTTCCGAGTTTCATCAATAAAAAGAAATTACAAATTTTGACCCTCCGACCGTAAATCCTTATTTATCATCAGATTTCAATCAAATAGCTTTTAAAATATGTATTTTTATATGCTGCACCATGCTGTGGAATATAATTGAGTTGCTATGTGTAGTATGGAAAATATAACGAATCATATCCGAGTTTCATCAATAAAAAGAAATTCGAAATATTGACCCTCCGATCGTTAAATCCTTATTTATCATCCGATTTCAATCAATTAACTTTTCAAATGTGTGTTTTTATGTGCTGCACCATGTTGGGGTATATAATTGAGTTGCTATGTGTAGTATGGAAAATATAACGAATCATTTACGAGTTTCATCAATAAAAAGAAATTACAAATTTTGACCCTCCGACCGTTAAATCCTTATTTATCTTCCGATTTCAATCAAATAGCTTTTAAAATATGTGTTTTTATATGCTGCACCATGCTGTGTAATAAAAATGAGTTGCTTTGTAGAGTTTGGTAAATATAACGAATCATATCCGAGTTTCATCAATAAAAAGAAATTCGAAATTTTGACCCTCCGACCGTAAAATCCTTATTTATCATCCGATTTCAATCAAATAACATTTAAAATGTGTGTTTTTATGTGTTGCACCATGCTGTGAAATATAATTGAGTTGCTATGTAAAGAATGGAAAATATAACGAATCATTTCCCAGTCCCATCAATAAAAAGAAATTCCAAATTTTGACCCTCCGACCGTAAAATCCTTATTTATCATTCGATTTCAATCAAATAACATTTAAAATGTGTGTTTTTATGTGTTGCACCATAATGTGGTATATAATTGAGTTGCTAATTACAGTATGGAAAATATAATGATTCATTTCCCAGTTCCATCAATAAAAAGAAATTCCAAATTATGACCCTCCGGCGTTAAATCCTTAATTATCATATGATTTCAATCAAATAACTTTTAAAGTGTGTGTTTTTATGTGTTGCACCATATTGTGGAATATAATTGAGTTGCTAAGTAAAGTATGGAAAATATAACGAATCATTCTCAGTTCCATCAATAAAAAGAAATTCCAATTTTTGACCCCCCGACCGTAAAATTCTTATTTATCATCCGATTTCAATCAAATAACTTTTAAAATGTGTTTTTATGTGCTGCACCATGCTGTGTAATAAAAATGAGTTGCTTTGTAGAGTATGGTAAATATAACGAATCATATCCGAGTTTCATCAATAAAAAGAAATTCGAAATTTTGACACTCCGACCGTAAAATCCTTATTTATCATCCGATTTCAATCAAATAACTTTTAAAATGTGTTTTTATGTGCTGCACCATGCTGTGGAATATAATTGAGTTGCTATGTAAAGTATGGAAAATATAACGAATCATTTCCCAGTCCCTTCAATAAAAAGAAATTCCAAATTTTGACCCTCCGACCGTAAAATCCTTATTTATCATTCGATTTCAATCGAATTTCAAAAACACACATTTAAAATGTGTGTTTTTATGTGTTGCACCATACCTTGGAATATAATTGAGTTGCTAGCTACAGTATGGAAAATACATCGAATCATTTCCGAGTTTCATCAATAAAAAGAAATTCCAAATTTTGACCCTCCGACCTTAAAATCCTTATTTATCATCCGATTTCAATCAAATAACTTTTAAAATGTGTGTTTTCATGTTCTTCACCATGCTGTGGAATAAAATTGAGATGCTATGTGGAGTATAGAAAATATAACGAATCATTTCCGAGTATCATCAATAAAAAGAAATTACAAATTTTGACCCTCCGACCGTAAAATGCCTATTTATCATCCGATTTCAATCAAATAGCTTTTAAAATTTGTGTTTTTATATGCTGCACCATGCTGTGGTATATAAATGAGTTGCTATGTGGAGTATGGAAAATATAACGAATCATTTCCAAGTTCCATCAATAAAAAGAAATTCCAAATTTTGACCCTCCGACCGTAAAATCCTTACTTATCATCCGATTTCAATTAAATAACTTTTAAATGTGTGTTTTTATGTGCTGCACCATGCTGTGTAATAAAAATGAGTTGCTTTGTAGAGTATGGTAAATATTACGAATCATATCCGAGTTTCATCAATAAAAAGAAATTCGAAATTTTGACACTCTGACCGTAAAATCCTTATTTATCATCCGATTTCAATCAAATAACTTTTAAAATGTGTGTTTTTATGTGTTGCACCATGCTGTGAAATATAATTGAGTTGCTATGTAAAGAATGGAAAATATAACGAATCATTTCCCAGTCCCATCAATAAAAAGAAATTCCAAATTTTGACCCTCCGACCGTAAAATCCTTATTTATCATTCGATTTCAATCAAATAACATTTTAAATGTGTGTTTTTATGTGTTGCACCATACTGTGGAATATAATTGAGTTGCTAACTACAGTATGGTAAATATTAAGAATCATATCCGAGTTTCATCAATAAATAGAAATTCGAAATTTTGACACTCCGACCGTAAAATCCTTATTTATCATCCGATTTCAATCAAATAACTTTTAAAATGTGTGTTTTTATGTGATGCACCATGCTGTGAAATATAATTGAGTTGCTATGTAAAGAATGGAAAATATAACGAATCATTTCCCAGTCCCATCAATAAAAAGAAATTCCAAATTTTGACCCCCCGACCGTTAAATCCTTATTTATCATCCGATTTCAATTAAATAACTTTTAAAATGTGTGTTTTTATTTGCTGCACCATGCTGTGTAATAAAAATGAGTTGCTTTGTAGAGTGTGGTAAATATAACGAATCATATCCGAGTTTCATCAATAAAAAGAAATTCGAAATTTTGACACTCCGACCGTAAAATCCTTATTTATCATCCGATTTCAATCAAATAACTTTTAAAATGTGTGTTTTTATGTGTTGCACTATGCTGTGAAATATAATTGAGTTGCTATGTAAAGAATGGAAAATATAACGAATCATTTCCCAGTCCCATCAATAAAAAGAAATTCCAAATTTTGACCCTCCGACCGTAAAATCCTTATTTATCATTCGATTTCAATCAAATAACATTTTAAATGTGTGTTTTTATGTGTTGCACCATACTGTGGAATATAATCGAGTTGCTAACTACAGTATGGAAAATATAATGATTCATTTCCCAGTTCCATCAATAAAAAGAAATTCCAAATTTTGACCCTCCGACCGTAAAATCCTTATTTATCATCCGATTTCAATCAAATAACTTTTGAAATGTGTGTTTTTATGCGTTGCACCAGGTTGTGGAATATAATTGAGTTGCTATGTATAGTATGGAAAATAAAACAAATCATTCTCAGTTCCATCAATAAAAAGAAATTCCAAATTTTGACCCCCCGACCGTAAAATCCTTATTTATCATTCGATTTCAATCGAATTTCAAAAACACACATTTAAAATGTGTGTTTTTATGTGTTGCACCATACCTTGGAATATAATTGAGTTGCTAGCTACAGTATGGAAAATACATCGAATCATTTCCGAGTTTCATCAATAAAAAGAAATTCCAAATTTTGACCCTCCGATCGTAAAATCCTTTTTTATCATCCGATTTCAATCAAATAACTTTTAAAATGTGTGTTTTCATGTTCTTCACCATGCTGTGGAATATAATTGAGATGCTATGTGGAGTATAGAAAATATAACGAATCATTTCCGAGTATCATCAATAAAAAGAAATTACAAATTTTGACCCTCCGACCGTAAAATCCTTATTTATCATCCGATTTCAATCAAATAGCTTTTAAAATATGTGTTTTTATATGCTGCACCATGCTGTGGTATATAAATGAGTTGCTATGTGGAGTATGGAAAATGTAACGAATCATTTACGAGTTTCATCAATAAAAAGAAATTCGAAATTTTGACCCTCTGACCGTAAAATCCTTATTTATCATCCGATTTCAATCAAATAACTTTTAATATGTGTGTTTTATATGCTGCACCATGCTGGGGAATATAAATGAGTTGCTGTTTAGAGTATGGTAAATAAAACGAATCATATCCGAGTTTCATCAATAAAAAGAAATTCCAAATTTTGACCCTCCGACCGTTAAATCCTTATTTATCATCCGATTTCAATCAAATAACTTTTAAAATGTGTGTTGTTATGTGCTGCACCAGGTTGTGGAATATAATTGAGTTGTTATGTAGAGTATGGAAAATATAAGGAATCATTTCCGAGTTTCATCAATAAAAGGAAATTCCAAATTTCGACCCTCCGACCGTAAAATCCTTAATTATCAACCGATTTCAATCAAATAACTTTTAGAATGTGTGGTTTTTTGTGTTGCACCATGCTGTGGAATATAATTGAGTTGCTATGTAAAGTATGGAAAATATAACGAATCATTTCCCAGTCCCATCGATAAAAAGAAATTCCAAATTTTGACCCTCCGACCGTAAAATCCTTATTTATCATTCGATTTCAATCAAATAACATTTAAAATGTGTGTTTTTATGTGTTGCACCATGCTGTGGAATATAATTGAGTTGCTATGTGTAGTATGGAAAATATAACGAATCATTTCCGAGTTTCATCAATAAAAAGAAATTACAAATTTTGACCCTCCGACCGTAAAATCCTTATTTATCATCCGATTTCAATCAAATAGCTTTTAAAATATGTGCTTTTATATGCTGCACCATGCTGTGGAATATAAATTAGTTGCTATGTGGAGTATGGAATATATAACGAATCATTTACGAGTTTCATCAATAAAAAGAAATTCGAAATTTTGACCCTCTGACCTTAAAATCCTTATTTATCATCCGATTTCAATCAAATAACTTTTAAAATGTGTGTTTTTATATGCTGCACCATGCTGTGGAATATAAATGAGTTGCTGTTTAGAGTATGGAAAATATAGAGAATCATTTCCGAGTTTCATCAATAAAGAGAAATTCCAAATTTTGACCCTCCGACCGTAACATCCTTACTTATCATTCGATTTCAATCACATAACTTTTAAAATGTGTGTTTTTATGCGCTGCACCATGCTGTGGAATATAATTGAGTTTCTATGTGGAGTATGGAAAATATTACGAATCATTTCCGAGGATCATCAATAAAAGGAAATTACAAATTTTGACCCTCCGACCGTAAAATCCTTATTTATGATCCGATTTCAATTAAATAACTTTTAAAATGTGTGTTTTTATGTGCTGCACCATGCTGTGGAATAAAAATGAGTTGCTTTGTAGAGTATGGTAAATATAACGAATCATATCCGAGTTTCATCAATAAAAAGAAATTCGAAATTTTGACCCTCCGATCGTAAAATCCTTATTTATCATCCGATTTCAATCAAATAACTTTTCAAATGTGTGTTTTTATGTGCTGCACCATGTAGGGGTATATGATTGAGTTGCTTTGTGGGCAACCGTTAAATCCTTATTTATCTCCGATTTCAATCAAATAACTTATATATTGTGTGTTTTTATGAGTTGCACCGTGCTGTGTAACATAAATGAGTTGCTATGTAAAGTATGGAAAATATAACGAATCATTTCCCAGATCCATCAATAAAAAGAAATTCCAAATTTTGACCCTCCGACAGTAAAATCCTTATTTATCATCCGATTTCAATCAAATAACTTTTAAAATGTATGTGTTTATGTGTTGCACCATGTTGTGAAATATAATTGAGTTGCTATGTAAAGTATGGAAAATATATTGAATCATTTCCTTGTTCCATCAATAAAAAGAAATTCCAAATTTTGACCCTCCGACAGTAAAATCCCTATTTATAATCCGATTTCAATTAAATAACTTTTAAAATGTATGTTTTTATGTGTTGCACCATGCTGTGAAATGTAATTGAGTTATATGTAAAGTATGGAAAATATATTGAATCATTTCCCAGTTCCATCAATAAAAAGAAATTCCAAATTTTGACCCTCCGACAATAAAATCCTTATATATCATCCGATTTCAATCAAATAACTTTTAAAATGTGTGTTTTTATGTGTTGCACCGTGCTGTGTAACATAAATGAGTTGCTATGTAAAGAATGGAAAATATAACGAATCATTTCCGAGTTTCATCAATAAAATGAAATTCCAAATTTTGACCCTCCGACCGTAAAATCCTTACTTATCATTCGATTTCAATTAAATAACTTTTAAAATGTGTGTTTTCATGTGCTGCACCATGCTGTGGAATATAATTGAGTTGCTATGTGTAGTATGGAAAATATAACGAATCATATCCGAGTTTCATCAATAAAAAGAAATTCGAAATTTTGACCCTCCGATCGTTAAATCCTTATTTATCATCCGATTTCAATCAAATAACTTTTCAAATGTGTGTTTTTATGTGCTGCACCATGTTGGGGTATATAATTGAGTTGCTTTGTGGGGTATGGAAAATATATCGAATCATTTCCGAGTTTCATCAATAAAAAGAAATTCCAAATTTTGACCCTCCGACCGTAAAATCCTTATTTATCATCCGATTTCAATCAAATAACTTTTGAAATGTGTGTTTTAATGTGTTGCACCATGCTGTGGAATATAATTGAGTTGCTATGTGTTGTATGGAAAATATAACGAATCATTTCCGAGTTTCATCAATAAAAAGAAATTACAAATTTTGACCCTCCGACCGTAAAATCCTTATTTATCATCCGATTTCAATTAAATAACTTTTAAAATGTGTGTTTTTATGTGCTGCACCATGCTGTGGAATAAAAATGAGTTGCTTTGTAGAGTATGGTAAATATCACGAATCATATCCGAGTTTCATCAATAAAAAGAAATTCGAAATTTTGACCCTCCGATCGTAAAATCCTTATTTATCATCCGATTTCAATCAAATAACTTTTCAAATGTGTGTTTTTATGTGCTGCACCATGTTAGGGTATATGATTGAGTTGCTTTGTGGGGTATGGAAAATAAATCGAATCATTTCCGAGTTTCATCAATAAATAGAAATTCCAAATTTTGACCCTCAGACCGCAAAATCCTTATTTATCATCCGATTTCAATCAAATAACTTTTAAAATGTGTGTTTTTATGTGCTGCACTAAGGTGTGGAATATAATTGAGTTGCTGTGTGGAGTATGGAAAATATATCGAATCATTTCCGAGTTTCATCAATAAAAAGAAATTCCAAATTTTGACCCTCCGACCGTAAAATCCTTATTTATCATCCGATTTCAATCAAATAACTTTTAAAATGTGTATTTTTATGTGCTGCACTAAGGTGTGGAATATAATTGAGTTGCTGTGTGGAGTATGGAAAATATATCGAATCATTTCCGAGTTTCATCAATAAAAAGAAATTCCAAATTTTGACCCTCCGACCGTAAAATCCTTACTTATCATCCGATTTCAATCAAATAACTTTTAAAATGTGTGTTTTTATATGCTGCACCATGCTGTGGAATATAAATGAGTTGCTATGTGAAGTATGGAAAATATAACGAATCATTTCCGAGTTTCATCAATAAAATGAAATTCCAAATTTTGACCCTCCGACCGTAAAATCCTTACTTATCATTCGATTTCAATTAAATAACTTTTAAAATGTGTGTTTTCATGTGCTGCACCATGCTGTGGAATATAATTGATTTGCTATGTGGAGTATGGAAAATATAACGAATCATTTCCGAGTTTCATCAATAAAAGGAAATTACAAATTTTGACCCTCCGACCGTTTTATCCTTATTTATCATCCGATTTCAATCCAATAACTTTAAAAATGTGTGTTTTCATGTGCTGCACCATGCTGTGGAATATAATTGAGTTGCTATGTGTAGTATGGAAAATATAACGAATCATATCCGAGTTTCATCAATAAAAAGAAATTCGAAATTTTGACCCTCCGATCGTTAAATCCTTATTTATCATCCGATTTCAATCAAATAACTTTTCAAATGTGTGTTTTTATGTGCTGCACCATGTTGGGGTATATAATTGAGTTGCTTTGTGGGGTATGGAAAATATGTCGAATCATTTCCGAGTTTCATTAATAAAAAGAAATTCCAAATTTTGACCCTCCGACCGTAAAATCCTTATTTATCATCCGATTTCAATCAAATAACTTTTAAAATGTGTGTTTTATATGCTGCACCATGCTGTGGAATGTAAATGAGTTGCTATGTGGAGTATGGAAAATATAACGAATCATTTACGAGTTTCATCAATAAAAAGAAATTCGAAATTTTGACCCTCTGACCTTAAAATCCTTATTTATCATCCGATTTCAATCAAATAACTTTTAAAATGTGTGTTTTTATATGCTGCACCATGCTGTGGAATATAAATGAGTTGCTGTTTAGAGTATGGTAAATATAACGAATCATATCCGAGTTTCATCAATAAAAAGAAATTACAAATTTTGACCCTCCGACCGTAAAATCCTTATTTATCCTCCGATTTCAATTAAATAACTTTTAAAATGTGTTTTTTTTATGTGTTGCACCATGCTGTGGAATAAAAATGAGTTGCTTTGTAGAGTATGGTAAATATAACGAATCATATCCGAGTTTCATCAATAAAAAGAAATTCGAAATTTTGACCCTCCGATCGTAAAATCCTTATTTATCATCCGATTTCAATCAAATAACTTTTCAAATGTGTGTTTTTATGTGCTGCACCATGTTGGGGTATATGATTGAGTTGCTTTGTGGGGTATGGAAAATATATCGAATCATTTCCGAGTTTCATCAATAAATAGAAATTCCAAATTTTGACCCTCAGACCGTAAAATCCTTATTTATCATCCGATTTCAATCAAATAACTTTTAAAATGTGTGTTTGTATGTGCTGCACAATGTGTGGAATATAATTGAGTTGCTGTGTGGAGTCTGGAAAATATATCGAATCATTTCCGAGTTTCATCAATAAAAAGAAATTCCAAATTTTGACCCTCCGACCGTAAAATCCTTATTTATCATCCGATTTCAATCAAATAACTTTTAAAATGTGTATTTTTATGTGCTGCACCTAGGTGTGGAATATAATTGAGTTGCTGTGTGGAGTATGGAAAATATATCGAATCATTTCCGAGTTTCATCAATAAAAAGAAATTCCAAATTTTGACCCTCCGACCGTAAAATCCTTACTTATCATCCGATTTCAATCAAATAACTTTTAAAATGTGTGCATTTATATGCTGCACCATGCTGTGGAATATAAATGAGTTGCTATGTGAAGTATGGAAAATATAACGAATCATTTCCGAGTTTCATCAATAAAATGAAATTCCAAATTTTGACCCTCCGACCGTAAAATCCTTACTTATCATTCGATTTCAATTAAATAACTTTTAAAATGTGTGTTTTCATGTGCTGCACCATGCTGTGGAATATAATTGAGCTGCTATGTGTAGTATGGAAAATATAACGAATCATATCCGAGTTTCATCAATAAAAAGAAATTCGAAATTTTGACCCTCCGATCGTTAAATCCTTATTTATCATCCGATTTCAATCAAATAACTTTTCAAATGTGTGTTTTTATGTGCTGCACCATGTTGGGGTATATAATTGAGTTGCTTTGTGGGGTATGGAAAATATATCGAATCATTTCCGAGTTTCATCAATAAAAAGAAATTCCAAATTTTGACCCTCCGACCGTAAAATCCTTATTTATCATCCGATTTCAATCAAATAACTTTTGAAATGTGTGTTTTTATGTGTTGCACCATGCTGTGGAATATAATTGAGTTGCTATGTGTTGTATGGAAAATATAACGAATCATTTCCGAGTTTCATCAATAAAAAGAAATTACAAATTTTGACCCTCCGACCGTAAAATCCTTATTTATCATCCGATTTCAATTAAATAACTTTTAAAATGTGTGTTTTTATGTGCTGCACCATGCTGTGGAATAAAAATGAGTTGCTTTGTAGAGTATGGTAAATATAACGAATCATATCCGAGTTTCATCAATAAAAAGAAATTCGAAATTTTGACCCTCCGATCGTAAAATCCTTATTTATCATCCGATTTCAATCAAATAACTTTTCAAATGTGTGTTTTTATGTGCTGCACCATGTTAGGGTATATGATTGAGTTGCTTTGTGGGGTATGGAAAATAAATCGAATCATTTCCGAGTTTCATCAATAAATAGAAATTCCAAATTTTGACCCTCAGACCGCAAAATCCTTATTTATCATCCGATTTCAATCAAATAACTTTTAAAATGTGTGTTTTTATGTGCTGCACTAAGGTGTGGAATATAATTGAGTTGCTGTGTGGAGTATGGAAAATATATCGAATCATTTCCGAGTTTCATCAATAAAAAGAAATTCCAAATTTTGACCCTCCGACCGTAAAATCCTTATTTATCATCCGATTTCAATCAAATAACTTTTAAAATGTGTATTTTTATGTGCTGCACTAAGGTGTGGAATATAATTGAGTTGCTGTGTGGAGTATGGAAAATATATCGAATCATTTCCGAGTTTCATCAATAAAAAGAAATTCCAAATTTTGACCCTCCGACCGTAAAATCCTTACTTATCATCCGATTTCAATCAAATAACTTTTAAAATGTGTGTTTTTATATGCTGCACCATGCTGTGGAATATAAATGAGTTGCTATGTGAAGTATGGAAAATATAACGAATCATTTCCGAGTTTCATCAATAAAATGAAATTCCAAATTTTGACCCTCCGACCGTAAAATCCTTACTTATCATTCGATTTCAATTAAATAACTTTTAAAATGTGTGTTTTCATGTGCTGCACCATGCTGTGGAATATAATTGATTTGCTATGTGGAGTATGGAAAATATAACGAATCATTTCCGAGTTTCATCAATAAAAGGAAATTACAAATTTTGACCCTCCGACCGTTTTATCCTTATTTATCATCCGATTTCAATCCAATAACTTTAAAAATGTGTGTTTTCATGTGCTGCACCATGCTGTGGAATATAATTGAGTTGCTATGTGTAGTATGGAAAATATAACGAATCATATCCGAGTTTCATCAATAAAAAGAAATTCGAAATTTTGACCCTCCGATCGTTAAATCCTTATTTATCATCCGATTTCAATCAAATAACTTTTCAAATGTGTGTTTTTATGTGCTGCACCATGTTGGGGTATATAATTGAGTTGCTTTGTGGGGTATGGAAAATATATCGAATCATTTCCGAGTTTCATCAATAAAAAGAAATTCCAAATTTTGACCCTCCGACCGTAAAATCCTTATTTATCATCCGATTTCAATCAAATAACTTTTAAAATGTGTGTTTTATATGCTGCACCATGCTGTGGAATGTAAATGAGTTGCTATGTGGAGTATGGAAAATATAACGAATCATTTACGAGTTTCATCAATAAAAAGAAATTCGAAATTTTGACCCTCTGACCTTAAAATCCTTATTTATCATCCGATTTCAATCAAATAACTTTTAAAATGTGTGTTTTTATATGCTGCACCATGCTGTGGAATATAAATGAGTTGCTGTTTAGAGTATGGTAAATATAACGAATCATATCCGAGTTTCATCAATAAAAAGAAATTACAAATTTTGACCCTCCGACCGTAAAATCCTTATTTATCATCCGATTTCAATTAAATAACTTTTAAAATGTGTTTTTTTTATGTGTTGCACCATGCTGTGGAATAAAAATGAGTTGCTTTGTAGAGTATGGTAAATATAACGAATCATATCCGAGTTTCATCAATAAAAAGAAATTCGAAATTTTGACCCTCCGATCGTAAAATCCTTATTTATCATCCGATTTCAATCAAATAACTTTTCAAATGTGTGTTTTTATGTGCTGCACCATGTTGGGGTATATAATTGAGTTGCTTTGTGGGGTATGGAAAATATATCGAATCATTTCCGAGTTTCATCAATAAATAGAAATTCCAAATTTTGACCCTCAGACCGTAAAATCCTTACTTATCATCCGATTTCAATCAAATAGCTTTTAAAATGTGTGTTTGTATGTGCTGCACAATGTGTGGAATATAATTGAGTTGCTGTGTGGAGTCTGGAAAATATATCGAATCATTTCCGAGTTTCATCAATAAAAAGAAATTCCAAATTTTGACCCTCCGACCGTAAAATCCTTATTTATCATCCGATTTCAATCAAATAACTTTTAAAATGTGTATTTTTATGTGCTGCACCTAGGTGTGGAATATAATTGAGTTGCTGTGTGGAGTATGGAAAATATATCGAATCATTTCCGAGTTTCATCAATAAAAAGAAATTCCAAATTTTGACCCTCCGACCGTAAAATCCTTACTTATCATCCGATTTCAATCAAATAACTTTTAAAATGTGTGTTTTTATATGCTGCACCATGCTGTGGAATATAAATGAGTTGCTATGTGAAGTATGGAAAATATAACGAATCATTTCCGAGTTTCATCAATAAAATGAAATTCCAAATTTTGACCCTCCGACCGTAAAATCCTTACTTATCATTCGATTTCAATTAAATAACTTTTAAAATGTGTGTTTTCATGTGCTGCACCATGCTGTGGAATATAATTAATTTGCTATGTGGAGTATGGAAAATATTACGAATCATTTCCGAGTTTCATCAATAAAAGGAAATTACAAATTTTGACCCTCCGACCGTTTTATCCTTACTTATCATCCGATTTCAATCCAATAATTTTAAAAATGTGTGTTTTCATGTGCTGCACCATGCTGTGGAATATAATTGAGTTGCTATTTGTAGTATGGAAAATATAACGAATCATATCCGAGTTTCATCAATAAAAAGAAATTCGAAATTTTGACCCTCCGATCGTTAAATCCTTATTTATCATCCGATTTCAATCAAATAACTTTTCAAATGTGTTTTTTTATGTGCTGCACCATGTTGGGGTATATAATTGAGTTGCTTTGTGGGGTATGGAAAATATATCGAATCATTTCCGATTTTCATCAATAAAAAGAAATTCCAAATTTTGACCCTCCGACCGTAAAATCCTTATTTATCATCCGATTTCAATCAAATAGCTTTTAAAATATGTGTTTTTATATGCTGCACCATGCTGTGGAATGTAAATGAGTTGCTATGTGGAGTATGGAAAATATAACGAATCATTTACGAGTTTCATCAATAAAAAGAAATTCGAAATTTTGACCCTCTGACCTTAAAATCCTTATTTATCATCCGATTTCAATCAAATAACTTTTCAAATGTGTGTTTTTATGTGTTGCACCATGTTGGGGTATATAATTGTGTTGCTTTGTGGGGTATGGAAAATATATCGAATCATTTCCGAGTTTCATCAATAAAAAGAAATTCCAAATTTTGACCCTCCGACCGTTAAATCCTTATTTATCATCCGATTTCAATCAAATAACTTTTAAAATGTGTGTTTTTATGTGCTGCACTATCTAGTGGAATATAATTGAGTTGCTATGTGTAGTATGGAAAATATAACGAATCATTTCCGAGTTTCATCAATAAAGAGAAATTCCAAATTTTGACCCTCCGACCGTAAAATCCTTACTTTTCATTCGATTTCAATCAAATAACTTTTAAAATGTGTGTTTTCATGTGCTGCACCATGCTATGTAATATAATTGAGTTGCTATGTGGAGTATGGAAAATATAACGAATCATTTCCGAGTTTCATCAATAAAAGGAAATTACAAATTTTGACCCTCCGACCGTAAAATCCCTATTTATGATCCGATTTCAATTAAATAACTTTTAAAATAAGTGTTTTTATGTGTTGCACCATACTGTGGAATATAATTGAGTTGCTAACTACAGTATGGAAAATATAATGATTCATTTCCCAGTTCCATCAATAAAAAGAAATTCCAAATTATGACCCTCCGGCGTTAAATCCTTAATTATCATATGATTTCAATCAAATAACATTTAAAGTGTGTGTTTTTATGTGTTGCATCATATTGTGGAATATAATTGAGTTGCTAAGTAAAGTATGGAAAATATAACGAATCATTTCCAAGTTCCATCAATAAAAAGAAATTCCAAATTTTGACCCTCCGACCGTAAAATCCTTATTTATCATCTGATTTCAATCAAATAACTTTTGAAATGTGGGTTTTTATGTGTTGCACCAGGCTGTGGAATATAATTGAGTTGCTATATATAGTATGGAAAATATAACAAATCATTCTCAGTTCCATCAATAAAAAGAAATTCCAATTTTTGACCCCCCGACCGTAAAATTCTTATTTATCATCCGATTTCAATTAAATAACTTTTAAAATGTGTGTTTTTATGTGCTGCACCATGCTGTGGAATATAATTGAGTTGCTATGTAAAGTATGGAAAATATAACGAATCATTTCCCAGTCCCATCAATAAAAAGAAATTCCAAATTTTGACCCTCCGACCGTTAAATCCTTATTTATCATTCGATTTCAATCGAATCTCAAAAACACACATTTAAAATGTGTGTTTTTATGTGTTGCACCATACCTTGGAATATAATTGAGTTGCTAGCTACAGTATGGAGAATACATCGAATCATTTCCGAGTTTCATCAATAAAAAGAAATTCCAAATTTTGACCCTCCGACCGTAAAATCCTTATTTATCATCCGATTTCAATCAAATAACTTTTAAAATGTGTGTTTTCATGTTCTTCACCATGCTGTGGAATATAATTGAGATGCTATGTGGAGTATAAGAAATATAACAAATCATTTCCGAGTATCATCAATAAAAAGAAATTTCAAAATTTGATCCTCCGACCGTAAAATCCTTATTTATCATCCGATTTCAATCAAATAGCTTTTAAAATATGTGTTTTATATGCTGCACCATGCTGTGGAATGTAAATGAGTTGCTATGTGGAGTATGGAAAATATAACGAATCATTTACGAGTTTCATCAATAAAAAGAAATTCGAAATTTTGACCCTCCGATCGTTAAATCCTTATTTATCATCCGATTTCAATCAAATAACTTTTCAAATGTGTGTTTTTATGTGCTGCACCATGATGGGGTATATAATTGAGTTGCTTTGTGGGGTATGGAAAATATATCGAATCATTTCCGAGTTTCATCAATAAAAAGAAATTCCAAATTTTGACCCTCCGACCGTAAAATACTTATTTATCATCCGATTTCAATCAAATAACTTTTAAAATGTGTGTTTTTATGTGCTGCACTATGGTGTGGAATATCATTGAGTTGCTATGTGGAGTATGGAAAATATAACGAATCATTTCCGAGTTTCATCAATAAAAGGAAATTACAAATTTTGACCCTCCGACCGTTAAATCCTTATTTATGATCCGATTTCAATTAAATAACTTTTAAAATGTGTGTTTTTATGTGCTGCACCATGCTGTGTAATCAAAACGAGTTGCTTTATAGAGTATGGTAAATATAACGAATCATATCCGAGTTTCATTAATAAAAAGAAATTCGAAATTTTGACACTCCGACCGTAAAATCCTTATTTATCATCCGATTTCAATGAAATAACTTTTAAAATGTGTGTTTTTATGTGTTGCACCATGATGTGATATATAATTGAGTTGCTATGTAAAGAATGGAAAATATAACGAATCATTTCCCAGTCCCATCAATAAAAAGAAATTCCAAATTTAGACCCTCCGACCGTAAAATCCTTATTTATCATTCGATTTCAATCAAATAACATTTTAAATGTGTGTTTTTATGTGTTGCACCATACTGTGGAATATCATTGAGTTGCTAACTACAGTATGGAAAATATAATGATTCATTTCCCAGTTCCATCAATAAAAAGAAATTCCAAATTTTGACCCTCCGACCGTAAAATCCTTATTTATCATCCGATTTCAATCAAATAACTTTTGAAATGTGTGTTTTTATGCGTTGCACCAGGTTGTGGAATATAATTGAGTTGCTATGTATAGTATGGAAAATATAACAAATTATTCTCAGTTCCATCAATAAAAAGAAATTCCAAATTTTAACCCCCCGACCGTAAAATATTATTTATCATCCGATTTCAATCAAATAACTTTTAAAATGTTTGTTTTTATGTGTTGCACCATATTGTGAAATAAAATTGAGTTGCTATGTAAAGTATGGAAAATATAACGAATCATTTCCCAGATCCATCAATAAAAAGAAATTCCAAATTTTGACCCTCCGACCGTTAAATCCTTATTTATCTCCGATTTCAATCAAATAACTTTTATATTGTGTATTTTTATGAGTTGCACCATGCTGTGGAATATAATTGAGTTGCTATGTAAAGTATGGAAAATATAACGAATCATTTCCCAGTTCCATCAATAAAAAGAAATTTCATATTTTGACCCTCCGACAGTAAAATCCCTATTTATCATCCGATTTCAATGAAATAACTTTTAAAATGTATGTTTTTATGTGTTGCACCATGCTGTGAAATATAATGGAGTTGCTATGTAAAGTATGGAAAATATATTGAATCATTTCCCAGTTCCATCAATAAAAAGAAATTCCAAATTTTGACCCTCCGACAATAAAATTATTATATATCATCCGATTTCAATCAAATAACTTTTAAAATGTGTGTTTTTATGTGTTGCACCGTGCTGTGTAACATAAATGAGTTGCTATGTAAAGAATGGAAAATATAACGAATCATTTCCCAGTCCCATTAATAAAAAGAAATTCCAAATTTTGACCCTCCGACCGTAAAATCCTTATTTATCATTCGATTTCAATCGAATTTCAAAAACACACATTTAAAATGTGTGTTTTTATGTGTTGCACCATACCCTGGAATATAATTGAGTTGCTAACTACAGTATGGAAATTATAATGATTCATTTCCCAGTGCCATCAATAAAAAGAAATTCCAAATTATGACCCTCCGGCGTTAAATCCTTAATTATCATATGATTTCAATCAAATAACTTTTAAAGTGTGTGTTTTTATGTGTTGCACCATATTAAGAAATATAATAGAGTTGCTAAGTAAAGTATGGAAAATATAACGAATCATTTCCAAGTTCCATCAATAAAAAGAAATTCCAAATTTTGACCCTCCGACCGTAAAATCCTTATTTATCATCCGATTTCAATCAAATAACTTTTAAAATGTGTGTTTTTATGTGTTGCACCAGGCTGTGGAATATAATTGAGTTGCTATGTATAGTATGGAAAATATAACAAATCATTCTCAGTTCCATCAATAAAAAGAAATTCCAAATTTTGACCCCCCGACCGTAAAATTCTTATTTATCATCCGATTTCAATCAAATAACTTTTAAAATGTGTGTTTTTATGTGCTGCACCATGCTGTGGAATATAATTGAGTTGCTATTTAAAG
Source organism: Ischnura elegans (assembly GCF_921293095.1). NCBI lineage: Eukaryota > Metazoa > Arthropoda > Insecta > Odonata > Coenagrionidae > Ischnura > Ischnura elegans. Next base: position 136,462,905 of record NC_060249.1, read on the forward strand.
TAGGGAAAATATAACGAATCATTTCCAAGTCCCATCAATAAAAAGAAATTCCAAATTTTGACCCTCCGACCGTTAAATCCTTATTTATCTCCGATTTCAATCAAATAACTTTTATATTGTGTGTTTTTATGAGTTGCACCATGCTGTGGAATATAATTGAGTTGCTATGTAAAGTATGGAAAATATAACGAATCATTTCCCAGTTCCATCAATAAAAAGAAATTCCAAATTTTGACCCTCCGACAGTAAAATCCCTATTTATCATCCGATTTCAATCAAATAACTTTTAAAATGTATGTTTTTATGTGTTGCACCATGCTGTGAAATATAATTGAGTTGCTATGTAAAGTATGGAAAATATATTGAATCATTTCCCAGTTCCATCAATAAAAAGAAATTCCAAATTTTGACCCTCCGACAATAAAATCCTTATATATCATCCGATTTCAATCAAATAACTTTTAAAATGTGTGTTTTTATGTGTTGCACCGTGCTGTGTAACATAAATGAGTTGCTATGTAAAGAATGGAAAATATAACGAATCATTTCCCAGTCCCATCAATAAAAAGAAATTCCAAATTTTGACCCTCCGACCGTAAAATCCTTATTTATCATTCGATTTCAATCGAATTTCAAAAACACACATTTAAAATGTGTGTTTTTATGTGTTGCACCATATCTTGGAATATAATTGAGTTGCTAGCTAGAGTATGGAAAATACATCGAATCATTTCCGAGTGTCATCAATAAAAAGAAATTCCAAATTTTGAACCTCCGAAAGTAAAATCCTTTTTTATCATCTGATTTCAATCAAATAGCTTTTAAAATATGTGTTTTTATATGCTGCACCATGCTGTGGTATATAAATGAGTTGCTATGTGGAGTATGGAAAATATAACGAATCATTTCCAAGTTCCATCAATAAAAAGAAATTCCAAATTTTGAACCTCCGACCGTAAAATCCTTATTAATCATCCGATTTCAATCAAATAACATTTTAAATGTGTGTTTTTATGTGTTGCACCATACTGTGGAATATAATTGAGTTGCTAACTACAGTATGGAAAATATAATGATTCATTTCCCAGTTCCATCAATAAAAAGAAATTCCAAATTATGACCCTCCGGCGTAAAATCCTTAATTATCATATGATTTCAATCAAATAACTTTTAAAGTGTGTGTTTTTATGTGTTGCACCATATTAAGAAATATAATAGAGTTGCTAAGTAAAGTATGGAAAATATAACGATTCATTTCCAAGTTCCATCAATAAAAAGAAATTCCAAATTTTGACCCTCCGACCGTAAAATCCTTATTTATCATCCGATTTCAATCAAATAACTTTTGCAATGTGTGTTTTTATGTGTTGCACCAGGCTGTGGAATATAATTGAGTTGCTATGTATAGTATGGAAAATATAACAAATCATTCTCAGTTCCATCAATAAAAAGAAATTCCAAATTTTGACCCCCCGACCGTAAAATTCTTATTTATCATCCGATTTCAATCAAATAACTTTTAAAATGTGTGTTTTTATGTGCTGCACCATGGTGTGGAACATAATTGAGTTGCTATTTAAAGTAGGGAAAATATAACGAATCATTTCCAAGTCCCATCAATAAAAAGAAATTCCAAATTTTGACCCTCCGACCGTAAAATCCTTATTTATCATTCGATTTCAATCAAATAACTTTTAAAATGTGTGTTTTTATGTGCTGCACCATGCTGTGGAACATAATTGAGTTGCTATTTAAAGTAGGGAAAATATAACGAATCATTTCCCAGTCCCATTAATAAAAAGAAATTCCAAATTTTGACCCTCCGACCGTAAAATCCTTATTTATCATTCGATTTCAATCGAATTTCAAAAACACACATTTAAAATGTGTGTTTTTATGTGTTGCACCATACCCTGGAATATAATTGAGTTGCTAACTACAGTATGGAAATTATAATGATTCATTTCCCAGTGCCATCAATAAAAAGAAATTCCAAATTATGACCCTCCGGCGTTAAATCCTTAATTATCATATGATTTCAATCAAATAACTTTTAAAGTGTGTGTTTTTATGTGTTGCACCATATTAAGAAATATAATAGAGTTGCTAAGTAAAGTATGGAAAATATAACGATTCATTTCCAAGTTCCATCAATAAAAAGAAATTCCAAATTTTGACCCTCCGACCGTAAAATCCTTATTTATCATCCGATTTCAATCAAATAACTTTTGCAATGTGTGTTTTTATGTGTTGCACCAGGCTGTGGAATATAATTGAGTTGCTATGTATAGTATGGAAAATATAACAAATCATTCTCAGTTCCATCAATAAAAAGAAATTCCAAATTTTGACCCCCCGACCGTAAAATTCTTATTTATCATCCGATTTCAATCAAATAACTTTTAAAATGTGTGTTTTTATGTGCTGCACCATGCTGTGGAATATAATTGAGTTGCTATTTAAAGTATGGAAAATATAACGAATCATTTCCAAGTCCCATCAATAAAAAGAAATTCCAAATTTTTACCCTCCGACCGTTAAATCCTTATTTATCTCCGATTTCAATCAAATAACTTTTATATTGTGTGTTTTTATGAGTTGCACCATGCTGTGGAATATAATTGAGTTGCTATGTAAAGTATGGAAAATATAACGAATCATTTCCCAGTTCCATCAATAAAAAGAAATTCCAAATTTTGACCCTCCGACAGTAAAATCCCTATTTATCATCCGATTTCAATCAAATAACTTTTAAAATGTATGTTTTTATGTGTTGCACCATGCTGTGGAATATAATGGAGTTGCTATGTAAAGTATGGAAAATATATTGAATCATTTCCCAGTTCCATCAATAAAAAGAAATTCCAAATTTTGACCCTCCGACAATAAAATCCTTATATATCATCCGATTTCAATCAAATAACTTTTAAAATGTGTGTTTTTATGTGTTGCACCGTGCTGTGTAACATAAATGAGTTGCTATGTAAAGAATGGAAAATATAACGAATCATTTCCCAGTCCCATCAATAAAAAGAAATTCCAAATTTTGACCCTCCGACCGTAAAATCCTTATTTATCATTCGATTTCAATCGAATTTCAAAAACACACATTTAAAATGTGTGTTTTTATGTGTTGCACCATACCTTGGAATATAATTGAGTTGCTAGCTAGAGTATGGAAAATACATCGAATCATTTCCGAGTGTCATCAATAAAAAGAAATTCCAAATTTTGAACCTCCGAAAGTAAAATCCTTTTTTATCATCTGATTTCAATCAAATAGCTTTTAAAATATGTGTTTTTATATGCTGCACCATGCTGTGGTATATAAATGAGTTGCTATGTGGAGTATGGAAAATATAACGAATCATTTCCAAGTTCCATCAATAAAAAGAAATTCCAAATTTTGACCCTCCGACCGTAAAATCCTTATTTATCATCCGATTTCAATCAAATAACATGTTAAATGTGTGTTTTTATGTGTTGCACCATACTGTGGAATATAATTGAGTTGCTAACTACAGTATGGAAAATATAATGATTCATTTCCCAGTTCCATCAATAAAAAGAAATTCCAAATTATGACCCTCCGGCGTAAAATCCTTAATTATCATATGATTTCAATCAAATAACTTTTAAAATGTGTGTTTTTATGTGTTGCACCATATTAAGAAATATAATAGAGTTGCTAAGTAAAGTATGGAAAATATAACGAATCATTTCCAAGTTCCATCAATAAAAAGAAATTCCAAATTTTGACCCTCCGACCGTAAAATCCTTATTTATCATCCGATTTCAATCAAATAACTTTTAAAATGTGTGTTTTTATGTGTTGCACCAGGCTGTGGAATATAATTGAGTTGCTATGTATAGTATGGAAAATATAACAAATCATTCTCAGTTCCATCAATAAAAAGAAATTCCAAATTTTGACCCCCCGACCGTAAAATTCTTATTTATCATCCGATTTCAATCAAATAACTTTTAAAATGTGTGTTTTTATGTGCTGCACCATGGTGTGGAACATAATTGAGTTGCTATTTAAAGTAGGGAAAATATAACGAATCATTTCCAAGTCCCATCAATAAAAAGAAATTCCAAATTTTGACCCTCCGACCGTAAAATCCTTATTTATCATTCGATTTCAATCAAATTTCAAAAACACACATTTAAAATGTGTGTTTTTATGTGTTGCACCATACTGTGGAATATAATTGAGTTGCTAACTACAGTATGGAAAATACATCGAATCATTTCCGAGTATCATCAATAAAAAGAAATTACAAATTTTGACCCTCCGACCGTAAAATCCTTATTTATCATCCGATTTCAATCAAATAGCTTTTAAAATATGTGTTTTTATATGCTGCACCATGCTGTGGTATATAAATGAGTTGCTATGTGGAGTATGGAAAATATAACGAATAATTTACGAGTTTCATCAATAAAAAGAAATTCGAAATTTTGACCCTCTGACCGTAAAATCCTTATATATCATCCGATTTCAATCAAATAACTTTTAATATGTGTGTTTTATATGCTGCACCATGCTGGGGAATATAAATGAGTTGCTGTTTAGAGTATGGTAAATATAACGAATCATATCCGAGTTTCATCAATAAAAAGAAATTCCAAATTTTGACCCTCCGACCGTAAAATCCTTATTTATCATCCGATTTCAATCAAATAACTTTTAAAATGTGTGTTGTTATGTGCTTCACCAGGCTGTGGAATATAATTGAGTTGGTCTGTAGAGTATGGAAAATATAAGGAATCATTTCCGAGTTTCATCAATAAAAGGAAATTCCAAATTTCGACCCTCCGACCGTAAAATCCTTAATTATCATCCGATTTCAATCAAATAACTTTTAGAATGTGTGTTTTTATGTGTTGCACCATGCTGTGGAATATAATTGAGTTGCTATGTAAAGTATGGAAAATATAACGAATCATTTCCCAGTCCCATCGATAAAAAGAAATTCCAAATTTTGACCCTCCGACCGTAAAATCCTTATTTATCATTCGATTTCAATCAAATAACATTTAAAATGTGTGTTTTTATGTGTTGCACCATGCTGTGGAATATAATTGAGTTGCTATGTGTAGTATGGAAAATATAACGAATCATATCCGAGTTTCATTAATAAAAAGAAATTCGAAATTTTGACCCTCCGATCGTAAAATCCTTATTTATCGTCCGATTTCAATGAAATAACTTTTTAAATGTGTGTTTTTATGTGCAGCACCATGTTGGGGTATATAATTGAGTTGCTTTATGGGGTATGGAAAATATATCGAATCATTTCCGAGTTTCATCAATAAAAAGAAATTCCAAATTTTGACCCTCCGACCGTAAAATCCCTATTTATCATCCGATTTCAATCAAATAACTTTTAAAATGTGTGTTTTTATGTGTTGCACTATGGTGTGGAATATAATTGAGTTTCTATGTGTAGTATGGAAAATATAACGAATCATTTCCGAGTTTCATCAATAAAAAAAAATTACAAATTTTGACCCTCCGACCGTAAAATCCTTATTTATCACCTGATTTCAATCAAATAGCTTTTAAAATATGTGTTTTTATATGCTGCACCATGCTGTGGAATATAAATTAGTTGCTATGTGGAGTATGGAATATATAACGAATCATTTACGAGTTTCATCAATAAAAAGAAATTCGAAATTTTGACCCTCTGACCTTTAAATCCCTATTTATCATCCGATTTCAATCAAATAACTTTTTAAATGTGTGTTTTTATATGCTGCACCATGCTGTGGAATATAAATGAGTTGCTGTTTAGAGTATGGAAAATATAACGAATCATTTCCGAGTTTCATCAATAAAGAGAAATTCCAAATTTTGACCCTCCGACCGTAACATCCTTACTTATCATTCGATTTCAATCAAATAACTTTTAAAATGTGTGTTTTTTTGCGCTGCACCATTCTGTGGAATATAATTGAGTTGCTATGTGGAGTATGGAAAATATAACGAATCATTTCCGAGGATCATCAATAAAAGGAAATTACAAATTTTGACCCTCCGACCGTAAAATCCCTATTTATGATCCGATTTCAATTAATTAACTTTTAAAATGTGTGTTTTTATGTGCTGCACCATGCTGTGGAATAAAAATGAGTTGCTTTGTAGAGTATGGTAAATATAACGAATCATTTCCGAGTTTCATCAATAAAAAGAAATTTAAAATTTTGACCCTCCGACCGTAAAATCCTTACTTATCATCCGATTTCAATCAAATAACTTTTAAAATGTGTGTTTTCATGTGCTGCACCATGCTTTGGAATATAATCGAGTTGCTATGCTTAGTATGGAAAATATAACGAATCATTTCCGAGTTTCATCAAGAAAAAGAAATTCCAAATTTTGACCCTCCGACCGTTAAATCCTTATTTATCTCCGATTTCAATGAAATTACTTATATATTGTGTGTTTTTATGAGTTGCACCATGCTGTGGAATATAATTGAGTTGCTATGTAAAGTATGGAAAATATAACGAATCATTTCCCAGTTCCATCAATAAAAAGAAATTTCATATTTTGACCCTCCGACAGTAAAATCCCTATTTATCATCCGATTTCAATGAAATAACTTTTAAAATGTATGTTTTTATGTGCTGCACCATGCTGTGAAATATAATTGAGTTGCTATGTAAAGTATGGAAAATATATTGAATCATTTCCCAGTTCCATCAATAAAAAGAAATTCCAAATTTTGACCCTCCGACAATAAAATCCTTATATATCATCCGATTTCAATCAAATAACTTTTAAAATGTGTGTTTTTATGTGTTGCACCGTGCTGTGTAACATAAATGAGTTGCTATATAAAGAATGGAAAATATAACGAATCATTTCCCAGTCCCATCAATAATAAGAAATTCCAAATTTTGACCCTCCGACCGTAAAATCCTTATTTATCATTCGATTTCAATCAAATAACATTTAAAATGTGTGTTTTTATGTGTTGCACCATTCTGTGGAATATATTTGAGTTGCTAACTACAGTATGGAAAATATAATGATTCATTTCCCAGTTCCTTCAATAAAAAGAAATTCCAAATTATGACCCTCCGACCGTAAAATCCTTAATTATCATATGATTTCAATCAAATAACTTTTAAAGTGTGTGTTTTTATGTGTTGCACCATATTGTGGAATATAATAGAGTTGCTATGTATAGTATGGAAAATATAACAAATCATTCTCAGTTCCATCAATAAAAAGAAATTCCAAATTTTGACCCCCCGACCGTAAAATTCTTATTTATCATCCGATTTTAATCAAATAACTCTTAAAATGTGTGTTTTTATGTGCTGCACCATGCTATGGAATATAATTGAGTTGCTATGTAAAGTATAGAAAATATAACGAATCATTTCCGAGTATCATCAATAAAAAGAAATTACAAATTTTGACTCTCCGACCGTAAAATCCTTATTTATCATCCGATTTCAATCAAATAGCTTTTAAAATATGTGTTTTTATATGCTGCACCATGCTGTGGTATATAAATGAGTTGCTATGTGGAGTATGGAAAATATAACGAATAATTTACGAGTTTCATCAATAAAAAGAAATTCGAAATTTTGACCCTCTGACCGTAAAATCCTTATATATCATCCGATTTCAATCAAATAACTTTTAATATGTGTGTTTTATATGCTGCACCATGCTGGGGAATATAAATGAGTTGCTGTTTAGAGTATGGTAAATATAACGAATCATATCCGAGTTTCATCAATAAAAAGAAATTCCAAATTTTGACCCTCCGACCGTAAAATCCTTATTTATCATCCGATTTCAATCAAATAACTTTTAAAATGTGTGTTGTTATGTGCTGCACCAGGCTGTGGAATATAATTGAGTTGGTCTGTAGAGTATGGAAAATATAAGGAATCATTTCCGAGTTTCATCAATAAAAGGAAATTCCAAATTTCGACCCTCCGACCGTAAAATCCTTAATTATCATCAGATTTCAATCAAATAACTTTTAGAATGTGTGTTTTTATGTGTTGCACCATGCTGTGGAATATAATTGAGTTGCTATGTAAAGTATGGAAAATATAACGAATCATTTCCCAGTCCCATCGATAAAAAGAAATTCCAAATTTTGACCCTCCGACCGTAAAATCCTTATTTATCATTCGATTTCAATCAAATAACATTTAAAATGTGTGTTTTTATGTGTTGCACCATGCTGTGGAATATAATTGAGTTGCTATGTGTAGTATGGAAAATATAACGAATCATATCCGAGTTTCATTAATAAAAAGAAATTCGAAATTTTGACCCTCCGATCGTAAAATCCTTATTTATCATCCGATTTCAATGAAATAACTTTTTAAATGTGTGTTTTTATGTGCAGCACCATGTTGGGGTATATAATTGAGTTGCTTTATGGGGTATGGAAAATATATCGAATCATTTCCGAGTTTCATCAATAAAAAGAAATTCCAAATTTTGACCCTCCGACCGTAAAATCCCTATTTATCATCCGATTTCAATCAAATAACTTTTAAAATGTGTGTTTTTATGTGCTGCACTATGGTGTGGAATATAATTGAGTTGCTATGTGTAGTATGGAAAATATAACGAATCATTTCCGAGTTTCATCAATAAAAAAAAATTACAAATTTTGACCCTCCGACCGTAAAATCCTTATTTATCACCTGATTTCAATCAAATAGCTTTTAAAATATGTGTTTTTATATGCTGCACCATGCTGTGGAATATAATATAGTTGCTATGTGGAGTATGGAATATATAACGAATCATTTACGAGTTTCATCAATAAAAAGAAATTCGAAATTTTGACCCTCTGACCTTTAAATCCCTATTTATCATCCGATTTCAATCAAATAACTTTTTAAATGTGTGTATTTATATGCTGCACCATGCTGTGGAATATAAATGAGTTGCTGTTTAGAGTATGGAAAATATAACGAATCATTTCCGAGTTTCATCAATAAAGAGAAATTCCAAATTTTGACCCTCCGACCGTAACATCCTTACTTATTATTCGATTTCAATCAAATAACTTTTAAAATGTGTGTTTTTTTGCGCTGCACCATGCTGTGGAATATAATTGAGTTGCTATGTGGAGTATGGAAAATATAACGAATCATTTCCGAGGATCATCAATAAAAGGAAATTACAAATTTTGACCCTCCGACCGTAAAATCCCTATTTATGATCCGATTTCAATTAATTAACTTTTAAAATGTGTGTTTTTATGTGCTGCACCATGCTGTGGAATAAAAATGAGTTGCTTTGTAGAGTATGGTAAATATAACGAATCATATCCGAGTTTCATCAATAAAAAGAAATTCCAAATTTTGACCCTCCGACCGTAAAATCCTTACTTATCATCCGATTTCAATCAAATAACTTTTAAAATGTGTGTTTTCATGTGCTGCACCATGCTTTGGAATATAATCGAGTTGCTATGCTTAGTATGGAAAATATAACGAATCATTTCCGAGTTTCATCAATAAAAAGAAATTCCAAATTTTGACCCTCCGACCGTTAAATCCTTATTTATCTCCGATTTCAATCAAATAACTTTTATATTGTGTGTTTTTATGAGTTGCACCATGCTGTGGAATATAATTGAGTTGCTATGTAAAGTATGGAAAATATAACGAATCATTTCCCAGTTCCATCAATAAAAAGAAATTCCAAATTTTGACCCTCCGACAATAAAATCCTTATATATCATCCGATTTCAATCAAATAACTTTTAAGATGTGTGTTTTTATGTGTTGCACCATTCTGTGGAATATATTTGAGTTGCTAACTACAGTATGGAAAATATATTGAATCATTTCCCAGTTCCATCAATAAAAAGAAATTCCAAATTTTGACCCTCCGACAATAAAATCCTTATATATCATCCGATTTCAATCAAATAACTTTTAAAATGTGTGTTTTTATGTGTTGCACCTTGCTGTGTAACATAAATGAGTTGCTATGTAAAGAATGGAAAATATAACGAATCATTTCCCAGTCCCATCAATAATAAGAAATTCCAAATTTTGACCCTCCGACCGTAAAATCCTTATTTATCATTCGATTTCAATCAAATAACATTTAAAATGTGTGTTTTTATGTGTTGCACCATTCTGTGGAATATATTTGAGTTGCTAACTACAGTATGGAAAATATAATGATTCATTTCCCAGTTCCATCAATAAAAAGAAATTCCAAATTATGACCCTCCGGCGTTAAATCCTCAATTATCATATGATTTCAATCAAATAACTTTTAAAGTGTGTGTTTTTATGTGTTGCACCATATTGTGGAATATAATAGAGTTGCTATGTATAGTATGGAAAATATAACAAATCATTCTCAGTTCCATCAAAAAAAAGAAATTCCAAATTTTGACCCCCCGACCGTAAAATTCTTATTTATCATCCGATTTTAATCAAATAACTCTTAAAATGTGTGTTTTTATGTGCTGCACCATGCTGTGGAATATAATAGAGTTGCTATGTAAAGTATGGAAAATATAACGAATCATTTCCCAGTCCCATCAATAAAAAGAAATTCCAAATTTTGACCCTCCGACCGTAAAATCCTTATTTATCATTCGATTTCAATCAAATTTCAAAAACACACATTTAAAATGTGTGTTTTTATGTGTTGCACCATACTGTGGAATATAATTGAGTTGCTAACTACAGTATGGAAAATACATCAAATCATTTCCGAGTTTCATCAATAAAAAGAAATTCCAAATTTTGACCCTCCGATCGTTAAATCCTTATTTATCATCCGATTTAAATTAAATAACTTTTAAAATGTGTGTTTTCATGTTCTTCACCATGCTGTGGAATATAATTGAGATGCTATGTGGAGTATAGAAAATATAACGAATCATTTCCGAGTATCATCAATAAAAAGAAATTACAAATTTTGACTCTCCGACCGTAAAATCCTTATTTATCATCCGATTTCAATCAAATAGCTTTTAAAATATGTGTTTTTATATGCTGCACCATGCTGTGGTATATAAATGAGTTGCTATGTGGAGTATGGAAAATATAACGAATCATTTACGAGTTTCATCAATAAAAAGAAATTCGAAATTTTGACCCTCTGACCGTAAAATCCTTATTTATCATCCGATTTCAATCAAATAACTTTTAATATGTGTGTTTTATATGCTGCACCATGCTGGGGAATATAAATGAGTTGCTGTTTAGAGTATGGTAAATATAACGAATCATATCCGAGTTTCATCAATAAAAAGAAATTCCAAATTTTGACCCTCCGACCGTAAAATCCTTATTTATCATCCGATTTCAATCGAATAACTTTTAAAATGTGTGTTGTTATGTGCTGCACCAGGCTGTGGAATATAATTGAGTTGTTATGTAGAGTATGGAAAATATAAGGAATCATTTCCGAGTTTCATCAATAAAAGGAAATTCCAAATTTCGACCCTCCGACCGTAAAATCCTTATTTATCATCCGATTTCAATCAAATAGATTTTAAAATGTGTGTTTATATGTGCTGCACCATGCTGTGGAATATAATTGAGTTGCTGTGTGGATTATGGAAAATATAACGAATCATTTCCGAGTTTCATCAATAAAAAGAAATTCCAAATTTTGACCCTCCGACCGTAAAATCCTTATTTATCATCCGATTTCAATCAAATAACTTTTAAAATGTGTGTTTTTTTGTGTTGCGTCATGCTGTGGAATATAATTGAGTTGCTATGTAAAGTAGGGAAAATATAACGAATCATTTCCCAGTCCCATCGATAAAAAGAAATTCCAAATTTTGACCCTCCGACCGTAAAATCCTTATTTATCATTTGATTTCAATCAAATAACATTTAAAATGTGTGTTTTTATGTGTTGCACCATGCTGTGGAATATAATTGAGTTGCTATGTGTAGTATGGAAAATATAACGAATCATATCCGAGTTTCATTAATAAAAAGAAATTCGAAATTTTGACCCTCCGATCGTAAAATCCTTATTTATCATCCGATTTCAATCAAATAACTTTTCAAATGTGTGTTTTTATGTGCTGCACCATGTTGGGGCATATAATTGAGTTGCTTTGTGGGGTATGGAAAATATATTGAATCATTTCCGAGTTTCATCAATATAAAGAAATTCCAAATTTTGACCCTCCGACCGTAAAATCCTTATTTATCATCCGATTTCAATCAAATAACTTTTAAAATGTGTGTTTTTATGTGCTGCACTATGGTGTGGAATATAATTGAGTTGCTGTGTGGAGTATGGAAAATGTATCGATTCATTTCCGAGTTTCATCAATAAAAAGAAATTCCAAATTTTGACCCTCCGACCGTAAAATCCTTACTTATCATCCGATTTCAATCAAATAACTTTTAAAATGTGTGTTTTCATTTGCTGCACCTTGCTTTGGAATACTTTTGAGTTGCTATGTGTAGTATGGAAAATATAATGAATCATTTCCGAGTTTCATCAATAAAAAGAAATTACAAATTTTGACCCTCCGACCGTAAAATCCTTATTTATCATCCGATTTCAATCAAATAGCTTTTAAAATATGTGTTTTTATGTGCTGCACCATGTTGGGGTATATGATTGAGTTGCTTTGTGGAGTATGGAAAATATATCGAATCATTTCCGAGTTTCATCAATAAAAAGAAATTCCAAATTTTGACCCTCCGACCGTAAAATCCTTATTTATCATCCGATTTCAATCAAATAACTTTTAAAATGTGTATTTTTATGTGCTGCACTTAGGTGTGGAATATAACTGAGTTGCTGTGTGGAGTATGGAAAATATATCGAATCATTTCCGAGTTTAATCAATAAAAAGAAATTACAAATTTTGACCCTCCGACCGTAAAATCCTTACTTATCATCCGATTTCAATCAAATAACTTTTAAAATGTGTGTTTTCATGTGCTGCACCATGCTTTGGAATATAATCGAGTTGCTATGTGTAGTATGGAAAATATAACGAATCATTTCCGAGTTTCATCAATAAAAAGAAATTACAAATTTTGACCCTCCGACCGTTAAATCCTTATTTATCATCCGATTTCAATCAAATAGCTTTTAAAATATGTGTTTTTATATGTTGCAGCATGCTGTGGAATAAAAATGAGTTGCTATGTGGGGTATGGAAAATATAACGAATCATTTACGAGTTTCATCAATAAAAAGAAATTCGAAATTTTGACCCTCCGACCGTAAAATCCTTATTTATCATCCGATTTCAATCAAATAACTTTTAAAATGTGTGTTTTTATGTGTTGCACCAGGTTGTGGAATATAATTGAGTTGCTATGTAAAGAATGGAAAATATAACAAATCATTCTTAGTTCCATCAATAAAAAGGAAATTCTAAATTTTGACCCCCCGACCGTAAAATCCTTATTTATCATCCGATTTCAATTAAATAACTTTTAAAATGTGTGTTTTTATGTGTTGCACCATACTAGGGAATAAAATTAGTTGCTATGTAAAGTATGGAAAATAAAACGAATCATTTCCCAGTTCCATCAATAAAAAGAAATTCCAAATTTTGACCCTCCGACCGTTAAATCCTTATTTATCTCCGATTTCAATCAAATAACTTTTATATTGTGTGTTTTTATGAGTTGCACCATGCTGTGGAATATAATTGAGTTGCTATGTAAAGTATGGAAAATATAACGAATCATTTCCCAGTTCCATCAATAAAAAGAAATTCCAAATTTTGACCCTCCGACCGTTAAATCCTTATTTATCATTCGATTTCAATCAAATGTCAAAAACACACATTTAAAATGTGTGTTTTTATGTGTTGCACCATACTGTGGAATATAATTGAGTTGCTAACTACAGTACGGAAAATACATCAAATCATTTCCGAGTTTCATCAATAAAAAGAAATTCCAAATTTTGACCCTCCGATCGTAAAATCCTTATTTATCATCCGATTTCAATCAAATAGATTTTAAAATGTGTGTATTTATGTGCTGCACCATGCTGTGGAATATAATTGAGTTGCTGTGTGAAGTATGGAAAATATAACGAATCATTTCCGAGTTTCATCAATAAAAAGAAATTCCAAATTTTGACCCTCCGACCGTAAAATCCTTATTTATCATCCGATTTCAATCAAATAACTTTTAAAATGTGTGTTTTTTTGTGTTGCACCATACTGTGGAATATTATTGAGTTGCTATGTAAAGTAGGGAAAATATAACGAATCATTTCCCAGTCCCATCGATAAAAAGAAATTCCAAATTTTGACCCTCCGACCGTAAAATCCTTATTTATCATTCGATTTCAATCAAATAACATTTAAAATGTGTGTTTTTATGTGTTGCACCATGCTGTAGAACATAATTGAGTTGCTATGTGTATTATGGAAAATATAACGAATCATATCCGAGTTTCATTAATAAAAAGAAATTCCAAATTTTGACCCTCCGATCGTAAAATCCTTATTTATCATCCGATTTCAATCAAATAACTTTTCAAATGTGTGTTTTTATGTGCTGCACCATGTTGGGGCATATAATTGAGTTGCTTTGTGGGGTATGGAAAATATATTGAATCATTTCCGAGTTTCATCAATATAAAGAAATTCCAAATTTTGACCCTCCGACCGTAAAATCCTTATTTATCATATGATTTCAATCAAATAACTTTTAAAATGTGTATTTTTATGTTCTGCACTTAGGTGTGGAATATAACTGAGTTGCTGTGTGGAGTATGAAAATGTATCGATTCATTTCCGAGTTTCATCAATAAAAAGAAATTCCAAATTTTGACCCTCCGACCGTAAAATCCTTATTTATCATCCGATTTCAATCAAATAACTTTTAAAATGTGTGTTTTTTTGTGTTGCACCATACTGTGGAATATTATTGAGTTGCTATGTAAAGAAGGGAAAATATAACGAATCATTTCCCAGTCCCATCGATAAAAAGAAATTCCAAATTTTGACCCTCCGACCGTAAAATCCTTATTTATCATTCGATTTCAATCAAATAACATTTAAAATGTGTGTTTTTATGTGTTGCACCATGCTGTAGAACATAATTGAGTTGCTATGTGTATTATGGAAAATATAACGAATCATATCCGAGTTTCATTAATAAAAAGAAATTCCAAATTTTGACCCTCCGATCGTAAAATCCTTATTTATCATCCGATTTCAATCAAATAACTTTTCAAATGTGTGTTTTTATGTGCTGCACCATGTTAGGGCATATAATTGAGTTGCTTTGTGGGGTATGGAAAATATATTGAATCATTTCCGAGTTTCATCAATATAAAGAAATTCCAAATTTTGACCCTCCGACCGTAAAATCCTTATTTATCATATGATTTCAATCAAATAACTTTTAAAATGTGTATTTTTATGTTCTGCACTTAGGTGTGGAATATAACTGAGTTGCTGTGTGGAGTATGAAAATGTATCGATTCATTTCCGAGTTTCATCAATAAAAAGAAATTCCAAATTTTGACCCTCCGACCGTAAAATCCTTACTTATCATCCGATTTCAATCAAACAACTTTTAAAATGTGTGTTTTCATGTGCTGCACCATGCTTTGGAATAATATCGAGTTGCTATGTGTAGTATGGAAAATATAACGAATCATTTCCGAGTTTCATCAATAAAAAGAAATTACAAATTTTGACCCTCCGACCGTTAAATCCTTATTTATCATCCGATTTCAATCAAATAGCTTTTAAAATATTGGTTTTTATATGTTGCAGCATGCTGTGGAATATAAATGAGTTGCTATGTGGGGTATGGAAAATATAACGAATCATTTACGATATTCATCAATAAAAAGAAATTCGAAATTTTGACCCTCCGACCGTAAAATCCTTATTTATCATCCGATTTCAATCAAATAACTTTTAAAATGTGTGTTTTATGTGTTGCACCAGGTTGTGGAATATAATTGAGTTGCTATGTAAAGAATGGAAAATATAACAAATCATTCTTAGTTCCATCAATAAAAAGGAAATTCTAAATTTTGACCCCCCGACCGTAAAATCCTTATTTATCATCCGATTTCAATTAAATAACTTTAAATATGTGTGTTTTTATGTGTTGCACCATACTAGGGAATAAAATTAGTTGCTATGTAAAGTATGGAAAATATATCGAATCATTTCCCAGTTCCATCAATAAAAAGAAATTCCAAATTTTGACCCTCCGACTGTTAAATCCTTATTTATCTCCGATTTCAATCAAATAACTTTTATATTGTGTGTTTTTATGAGTTGCACCATGCTGTGGAATATAATTGAGTTGCTATGTAAAGTATGGAAAATATAACGAATCATTTCCCAGTTCCATCAATAAAAAGAAATTCCATATTTTGACCCTCCGACAGTTAAATCCTTATTTATCATCTGATTTCAATCAAATAACTTTTAAAATGTATGTTTTTATGTGTTGCACCATGCTGTGAAATATAATTGAGTTGCTATGTAAAGTATGGAAAATATATTGAATCATTTCCCAGTTCCATCAATAAAAAGAAATTCCATATTTTGCTCCTCCGACCGTAAAATCCTTACTTATCATCCGATTTCAATCAAATAACTTTTAAATGTGTGTTTTCATGTGCTGCACCATGCTGTGGAATATAATTGAGTTGCTATGTGTAATATGAAAAATATAACGAATCATTTCCCAGTCCCATCAATAAAAAGAAATTCCAAATTTTGACCCTCCGACCTTAAAATCCTTATTTATCATTCGATTTCAATCAAATAACATTTTAAATGTGTGTTTTTATGTGTTGCACCATACTGTGGAATATAATTGAGTTGCTTACTACAGTATGGAAAATATAATGATTCATTTCCCAGTTCCATCAATAAAAAGAAATTCCAAATTATGACCCTCCGGCGTTAAATCCTTAATTATCATATGATTTCAATCAAATAACTTTTAAAGTGTGTGTTTTTATGTGTTGCACCATATTGTGGAATATGGAGTTGCTAAGTAAAGTATGGAAAATATAACGAATCATTTCCAAGTTCCATCAATAAAAAGAAATTCCAAATTTTGACCCTCCGACCGTAATATCCTTATTTATCATCCGATTTCAATCAAATAACTTTTGAAATGTGTGTTTTTATGTGTTGCACCAGGCTGTGGAATATAATTGAGTTGCTAAGTATAGTATGGAAAATATAACAAATCATTCTCAGTTCCATCAATAAAAAGAAATTCCAAATTTTGACCCCCCGACCGTAAAATTCTTTATTATCATCCGATTTCAATCAAATAACTTTTAAAATGTGTGTTTTTATGTGCTGCACCATGGTGTGGAATATACCTGAGTTGCTATGTAAAGTATGGAAAATACAACGAATCATTTCCCAGTCCCATCAATAAAAAGAAATTCCAAATTTTGACCCTCCGACCGTAAAATCCTTATTTATCATTCGATTTCAATCAAATTTCAAAAACACACATTTAAAATGTGTGTTTTTATGTGTTGCACCATACTGTGGAATATAATTGAGTTGCTAACTACAGTATGGAAAATACATCGAATCATTTCCGAGTATCATCAATAAAAAGAAATTACAAATTTTGACCCTCCGACCGTAAAATCCTTATTTATCATCCGATTTCAATCAAATAGCTTTTAAAATATGTGTTTTTATATGCTGCACCATGCTGTGTGATATAAATGAGTTGCTATGTGGAGTATGGAAAATATAACGAATCATTTACGAGTTTCATCAATAAAAAGAAATTCGAAATTTTGACCCTCTGACCGTAAAATCCTTATTTATCATCAATTTCAATCAAATAACTTTTAATATGTGTGTTTTATATGCTGCACCATGCTGGGGAATATAAATGAGTTGCTGTTTAGAATATGGTAAATATAACGAATCATATCCGAGTTTCATCAATAAAAAGAAATTCCAAATTTTGACCCTCCGACCGTTAAATCCTTATTTATCATCCGATTTCAATCAAATAACTTTTAAAATGTGTGTTTTTATGTGCTGCACCAGGCTGTGGAATATAATTGAGTTGTTATGTAGAGTATGGAAAATATAAATAATCATTTCCGAGTTTCATCAATAAAAGGAAATTCCAAATTTCGACACTCCGACCGTAAAATCCTTATTTATCATCCGATTTCAATCAAATAACTTTTAAAATGTGTGTTTTTATGTGTTGCACCATGCTGTGGAATATAATTGAGTTGCAATGTAAAGTAAGGAAAATATAACGAATCATTTCCCAGTCCCATCGATAAAAAGATATTCCAAATTTTGACCCTCCGACCGTAAAATCCTTATTTATCATTCGATTTCAATCAAATAAAATTTAAAATGTGTGTTTTTATGTGCTGCACCATGCTGTGGAATATAATTGAGTTGCTATGTGGAGTATGGAAAATAAATCGAATCATTTCCGAGTTTCATCAATAAAAAGAAATTCCATATTTTGACCCTCCGACCGTAAAATCCTTATTTATCATTCGATTTCAATCAAATAACATTTTAAATGTGTGTTTTTATGTGTTGCACCATACTGTGGAATATAATTGAGTTGCTAACTACAGTATGGAAAATATAATGATTCATTTCCCAGTTCCATCAATAAAAAGAAATTCCAAATTTTGACCCTCCGACCGTAAAATCCTTATTTATCATTCGATTTCAATCAAATAACATTTTAAATGTGTGTTTTTATGTGTTGCACCATATTGTGGAATAAAATTTAGTTGCTAAGTAAAGTATGGAAAATATAACGAATCATTTCGAGGTTCCATCAATAAAAAGAAATTCCAAATTATGACCCTCCGACCGTAAAATCCTTATTTATCATCCGATTTCAATCAAATAACTTTTCAAATGTGTGTTTTTATGTGCTGCACCATGTCGGGGTATATAATTGAGTTGCTTTGTGGGGTATGGAAAATATATCGAATCATTTCCGAGTTTCATCAATAAAAAGAAATTCCAAATTTTGACCCTCCGACCGTAAAATCCTTATTTATCATTCGATTTCAATCAAATAACATTTTAAATGTGTGTTTTTATGTGTTGCACCATACTGTGGAATATAATTGAGTTGCTAACTACAGTATGGAAAATATAATGATTCATTTCCCAGTTCCATCAATAAAAAGAAATTCCAAATTATGACCCTCCGGCGTAAAATCCTTAATTATCATATGATTTCAATCAAATAACTTTTAAAGTGTGTGTTTTTATGTGTTGCACCATATTGTGGAATATAATTGAGTTGCTAAGTAAAGTATGGAAAATATAACGAATCATTTCCAAGTTCCATCAATAAAAAGAAATTCCAAATTATGACCCTCCGACCGTAAAATCCTTATTTAA